>NC_133390.1:168786082-169086082 GCF_047511655.1 Castor canadensis | reverse complement strand
GGAGCCCAGAGAGAGAAGGGCCTTGTGCACCAGGCACCATTTTGAATTCTTCATGGGGAAAGAGATTAGGTGACTGCCCCAAGCCACAGAGGTAGTAATGACAAGGGTGGGACAGGCACCCAGGCAGTCAGGCTTGGGTCTGTGTGCTTCAGGCACGCCATACTGCCTCTGTGGCTTCTTGGGACAATGGGTTATTGGGGCATCACTTACACACTGCAAGGTCCCCCCACTGAAAGTTTAATGGTGCTTAAGTAAGCCGGCACTGTTGTATAACTGTCTTCACCCCCAAAACCCCTCCTGCCTGCTTGTTGTCAGTCCTAGCCCCAGCCCCAAGCCATTGTAGGTCTGTTCCTGATTCGGTAGACATTTTTCTAGAAGCACATAGAAATGGAACCATACAATGTGCACTTGTTTGTGTTGGCCTTGATCATTTAGCAAGGAGCTTGGGAGATTCATCCATCCACATGGCAGTATGTATCCATAGTCCATCTTTGTTTTTTATTGCTGAATAGTACTCCACAGAAGCATGCACAACATCCAGCATTTGACAGCCATAGATAATACGATAAAATGATCATTTGTGTAAAAGTCCATAAATGCTGTCTATCTATAGCTGTCTATACATCTAAATAGCTATCAATCATCTACCTACCTACCTACCTATCTATAGCTCTCCTGCATTTTTCCCATTTTCTGTACAGAGAAACTAGGCTTAGGAACGCAACCTACCCCAGGTTATAGAGCTAGTAGACTTTGGAGCTGAAATTTACTGTTTTATTAAAGCAAACAAAGTCTGTTGGCGCTGCAGACACAATTCAGATGGCAGCAGATTTCTCATCCTAGACTATGGACACTAGAAGGAAGTGGAATGACATTCCTCAAATCCTTAAGAGAAGAACCATCAGCGTGGAATTCCACAGCCTTCAGCAATGAAGGGAAAATCAAGCGTTCTCAGATGAAGAAAAACCCAGAGAAACTGTTTCAGCAGATCTGAGAGAATCGGTACAAGGAGTTCTCAAAGTTGATGAAAGAAAATGATTTAAAAAATCTTAAGGAAAAAAGGAAAAAGAAAAGAGTAGTGAGGGTAAATAAAGTCACTTAAGACAATTCCTCTGTGTGGTTATGCAAGCCACTCAGCATAGAGTTGGGTCATTAGTTTCAGTCTTCTATCAAATTTTAGGAACCACTGTGTCAAACGTGTCTCAGAATTGTGTAGAATATTTTCAGAGTTCCAAAGTCAAGTCTACCAAATAAAGCATATCCATATTGTGGGTAGAAGCTGGGTGCTGGGGAGGATGTGGAGGAGTTCCTGTCAACTGCTACCCCACAAGCTTGGGAGCACAGAAAAGGGTCCTGAAAGCTGACTGGGGAAGGGGTGGGGTCAGGGAGACTTCCTGGAAGGAAAAACATCTGAACTAATGTCCAAAGGAGGATGTGGAGGCAGCTGGGCAAGGACAGCCAGAACTAGGAACATGGCCACACTAGGTCTTTACTCTTGTCTCTATTACATAACAGCACTGTTAAGGCCTGGAGTCACACAGTGCCACACCGGTGCCACATGCTGGAATTCCACTCATCCTCAACGCCTGCCCAGACACGTGTAGCACAAGGCAGAGGCTGGCCCATTCCATTCAAGGTCATCTCTTTGGTCCTGATTACCATGGTGACCCCACCTGCTGAAACTCAGGAGCTGCCTGTCCCAGGAGGACTTAGGGAAGGTTTGGAAAGAAATTGGCTACAGTCTTGTCCCTTGGTATTCTTGTTTATTTTTATTTCATGACCCAAGGTAACTGGAAGAATGGAGCAGTGTGAGGGCAGCCGCAGGGGCAGAGAGAATCTGGGAGGAGGGGACATGTGGTCTCAGAAGTATTGGGCCACAGCCCCTGGAGGGTTTTTGTAGACTTGCCTGGGTACTGAGATGCTAAACACAGCCACTTCTATCTGATGCAATGCCCGGCAAGGGTTGGGAAGGCTAGAGGAGGTGAGTAAGACGTCTCCTCTTAAGGTAACGACAGTAGATCCTGTTGAGGTTCTGTTACTCTCTCCTAGTAACAGAACCTCTGTTGTGAGACTGGGCCCAGGGCTGATTGGAACAAACCCACCAGACTCCCTGGTGGACAGGCGTGGCCACGTGAACTTGTATAAATGAATGCATACAACTTCCTCATTGTGCCCTTACAGGCCCTCTCCTCCCCATGGGATGGGGACGTCTTGGATTATACTGTTGAGAAACAGATGGAAGGAACTTGGACCCCTGTCATATCCACAGAGCAGAACTGCCACACTATTTTGGACTTTTAAGTGAGAAATACTCTTCTTGAATTTCAAAGCTTACACCTGAGTCTCTGGGAGGATTAGAAGTGTAGCCAATACTTGTGGGAATTCTTTTTGGCAGTACTGAGGCTTGAACTCAGGGCCTCCCACTTGGTAGGCAGGCTCTCTAGCATTTGAGCCATGACTCCAGCCCTTTTTTGCTTTAGTTATTTCTTGGTAGGGCCTAACACCTTGACCCTCCTACCCATGATTCTATGTAGCTGGGATGACAGGTGCACACTACCATGACTGGCTTGTTGGTTGAGATGGGTCTCACTTTTTGTCCTGGCTGGCCGTGAACCTCCATTCTCCTAATCTCTGCCTCCTAAGTAGCTGGGATTACAGGTGTGAGCTGCACCACCCCACCAGATGGTGGTTCTCTGATTCTAAGACTCTGACACTCTGGGATGGACGTAGTTCACTGAATGTGTTTCGCATGCAGCTCGGGCCACAGGCAGCCATGGGTAATTTAATTTCCCCAACAGGTCTACACTCCATTCAAGGAGGCAGGCCTCTGATCACAAGCCTGGATGCTACACGGTTCTCACTCAGTTCTGGATTGATATGATCACAGACCAGTAATGGCTCCTTCCCTGACCCCAGCTGGAGGGCCAATTGTGCAGGCTAATGACTTCATAAAAGGAAGAGGGATTTTCTTAAGGGCAGAGCAAAGACAAAGGGTGGGTAGAGAAAGAATGAGCAGTCCAACATGTGGATTCCAGTCTCTGGACTCCCACACAACTGCTGAGTGAACAGCTGAGAGGACTGGCTGTGTGATGAGGCTAAGGCAGGCAGCACCCAAACCTCACAGGCCCAGCAGGTGACACAAGTGAGGGAGGGAAGTGGTGCAGGCATGATGATAAACGGCTTTGGTTTTGGGGGCAACAGGGAGTGGTGGGGACTGTGGCAAACTGAGCATGCTGGTTCCACCTAAGGGCAGCAGTTTGTGGTAGATGCTATCTGGCTCCCTGGTAGGCAGTTCCAATTCCTTTTTGCCTTGCTAGCTTCTCCCTGCAAAGGATGACAAAGATAATCTTGCTTTTCCAGCATCCCTTGCAGCTTCAGGATGGCCTTGTTGTCTAGTTCTGGCCAAGGGCATTCTGGGAAAGACTTTTATTTTGTTCCCTGTCTCTTCCTCTGTCTGCCTCTTCCCCTTCACCATATGAGGATGTGATGCCTAGAGTTATCGCAGCCATCTTGGGCCATGAGGGTAAAGCAAAAGCCCCACAATGCTGAGATGGAAGGCCTGAAAAGATGTGAAGAACCTGGTCTTTGGAGACACAGTTGAGCTGCCAAACCAACCCTGGAGCCATATGGCTTATTAAATACATGACAAGTGTGACTAGGGTTTAAGCTGAGTTAGTGGGGCTTTTTTATCACTTGCAGCTCAAAGCATTCCTTATTCCAGTCAACCTCTCCCTTGCAGGAATGTGAATTGAATGTGGCCAGAGCTGCTTTTCCAAGAGAAGGTTCAGGAAGACAGAACAATGAAAGATGGCTGGGTGTAGCAGAACCCCGGACCCAAAGGACCAAGGTCCTTGCAGCCTGTGGTGCAGTGATGGATAGGATGAGCCCCGACCCAGACGCCCGGCCTCACATAGGTGTCCAGTGCCACAGCCACGGTTCTGGAGAGCTCCAGAAAAGCTCTAGAAGACAGACAAAACTGCCTCCCTGTCCCAGGATCATGGCAGCTGAGCTGAGAAATTACACTGAAATGCTGAGAAAAAAAGTCAGGCCTATTTTCTTGTAGCCTTGACCTTGCAGATTGAGCTCTATGCCTACTAAGCGAGGGACAGAGGGGTTTTTCATGTACTTGGAGCTGTGTCTCCACCAGAGTCAGGGATCCTGAGTAGAAGCCGCCACACTGGCCCTCCTCTCTGTCACTCTGTGCTGTCGTGCCAATGAGGGGTTCACTCAGATTGTGGCCCTTTTTCCTAATTAGTCTGCCCTGGCCCCCTCTTTTCATTAGTTTCTTCTTGTTCTCTACACGCAATAATCCTAGGGTGCCTGATCTTGCATTAGTTTTCTTTTTCCATTGCTATAATGAAATGCCAGAGGTAGGCTAAATTTATAAAGAAAAGAGGTTGTCTAGTTCACAGTCTTGGAGGTTGAGAGTCAAAGATCAGGCTGCCCCATTGATTTGGCATTTGGTGGGGCCCTGACTGCAGATGAGTGTGGTGGGAGTGATTGCAGAGCAAGGGACTGCCGGACGGGAAGAGACTGCCAGACAGCAGAGACTGCGAGACAGGAAGCCAGAGAGCCACACAGGGCCTTGCCTGCTCTTTCATAACAACCTTCTGTGAGGATAAATTCAGGGATCCCATGAGAACTACTGCATCTCTCTGAGGATGGAGCCCCCAGGATCTACACACCTCCTACCAGGCCCTGCCCCTTAAAGCTCCCACACCTCTTCACACCACCACCCTGGGGACAAAACTGTCACATATGGATCTGTGGGGGACAAACCAACCCAAACCATAGTGGCTGCTTACTCTCTTCTTCCTGCAAAAGCGCTCTAGCACTCGGGCAGGTGCTGGGTGCTGCACTTTCCACGTGGTCCGTTTTGTGTGGCTTCTCAGGTTGCCACCCAGCGTGAAGTGGTGAAGATCCCTCCCCGTGGTTGGGCACAGCTCATCTACTGCCCGGCAGGTGCCCGGTCCTCTGCCATGTATGTTCTTCTCCTCTCCTCCTCTCACTTCCTGCGGAGGGCCCTGCTGTGCCTGCCTCCAACGGGGCAGCTGTGAGCGTCCCCCTAGGGCCAGTGCCCTTGGGACCCAGACCCAGGAGAGGGACAGCCGGGTCCTAAGGCTGCTCAGACCTGATTTCCCCAAAGTTGGGCAGGAATTTCAGAAAGCTGCCAGGTCACAGACAGTGCCCACACCCACAGAGTCCTGCACCTGGCTTTGCTGACACTTGCCACCCTGGCAGGGCCAACACGAGCTCCCCTTTGGGGTCCTAATTCTCATTCTCTTGTTACTGGTGACCCTTGGGCTTCCTGCCCTCTGGACACCATCTCTTTCTAAGGAGATGGTGCGGTTACCATGGAAACCCTTCCCCCCTCCTAGGGCAAGCCCTACCTTAACTGCATGCAAGCAGCTAAGCGCCATGGAGGCCTCTCATTGCATAGGAATGACCTGTGTGATCCCCACTGGGCAGATCTTCCTGGGAGGGGCAGGGGGCATGCCCAGGTCAGCTTGACCCCAAAGACCAGGTGCTCAGCCAGATGCTGGGTGCCTTCTGAGCACCTGTGGGACACGGCACAAACCACTGTTAGCCGCAATTCTTTTGGGCCAACCTAAAGTGATGTCACTGACAGCCACAAATTTGCCATGCCCTCCCTGGCAGTGCAGAGAAAGCGTTGTGGACAGATGCCAGGGACAGGCACCTCTGGTCAGTGCAGTAGCTCTGGAACCCTCCCTGCAATTTCTTTCCTGAGAAAAAGTCACCATGGCCAGTCACAGTGACTCTGATCTCAACAAAGTCCAAGGGGGCTGGCAGTGACATGCATGGTGACAGCACACCAGGTCTGGGGGCAGGAAAGATGTCCAAAGAACTGGTCCAAAAGGAGTCCATGCATGAGGCAGAAACAGTGGCAAAGCAGATGCGGGAAAGGGTGAGCCTGGCAGGAGCCCCTCCCCACACACCCAGGCACCCCAACTCTGTCCCAGATCCAGAGAGGGGCAGGCCGCAGACTTCCTCAGGTCACTCTCTGCTTTGTAAGTGGTGAAGGCCAAGAGCTGGCCGGACCTGGCAGGCCCTGACTCGCCCCTTGTCCCTTGGGTAAACCTTCACCCGTGTGGCACTCACTCCCCCCAGCCCCGTTCTGCAAATATTTGCTGGGCACCCAGCAAGCCCGGTGTGGAGTGTCTTGAGAAAGAGCCGGAAGGGGCGGAAACCACAGAGAAGCCACACGGATCTGGTGGTTTTCCACATGTGCACTGACCTGTGCCTCACTCTCCCCACCTGCGAAATGGACCCGGGCAAGGTGCATGTCTTTGGTTTCTGCTGAGCAGTCAGCGGATGGTCGAGGGGTTGGGGACATCGGTGATTCGCGGGTTCCCGGGAAGGCCAAACAAGAAAGCAGCTTGGATCAGGTCAGAAAGCAGAGCGCGGTGACCACAAGGCTCAGACACCACTGAGTGCTCAGCTTTGAGACCAACAGGGTCACGTGGTCACGTGGCCTGAGTCCTCCCTGTCGCACTGCTGCCCGGAACATGCTGCCACCTGAACAGACCCAGCCATGCCCAGCTCGCGCCTGTGTTCCGGGCATCTTTGCTCCACGTGCAGTACAACCCACATCTGGGTTCAATCAAATCAGTCACTAAATGTCACAATGGCCTCATTCACAGGTAGCATAGAGCACATTTAACTGGTCATAAAACAACCTGCGTTCCTGAGAATGCCATTTCAGAGAGGTGCCCTGTCATCAGGCCTCTGCTACACGAGCCAAGCCGACAAAATGCAGCATAATGGGGGAGGGAGGGGGAAGGGGGCAGCAAGGCCACATATGCAGCGGAGAGAGGATGGGGTGGTGCCGGGTGCAAAGGTAGGCGGATGGAATGGCGATACTTGTTGATTTCATCTGAGTAGAGGATGAGGGAATTTGGAAGCCTCTTGGGGGGCACAGCATTGAAGAAAAAGTAAATGGAGTGGAAGAAGTTGGCCACATGGAGGTGTGGGGCAGAGTTTCAGGTTGGGGGAACAGAAAGTGCAAAGGCCCTGAGGCCAGCAAGTGAGCTGGAGAGAGTAGGAGGGCAGTATGGGAAATCAGGCCAGAGAGGTCTTCGGGGGCTAAACAGGGCAGGGCTCGGACAGGGACAGAACAAGGAGTTGGGATTTGCTTCTGATTGTAATGGGAAACCTAGTGGAGGCTTTTACCCAGGGAAGGAGAGACTGGCTGGCCTCGTCCAGTGTGGCAAAAGCAGAGCGGGGGGTGGGGAGGGTCACAGTGGATCCCAAGATCAAACACACTATTCTTCCCGCTGCTGATCCCTTCCAGAAGGATTCTGGGGAATGGCAGCCATAAAGGTCAGAATTTCTGAAACAAGTCATCCATGCCAGTGGGCGATTTCCACTGTCACTGTGCCAGGAAAGACATGAAGGAGAGATGCCTTACTGTTCCCTGGTGGAATCTGTCAGGGAGACAGCCTGGACCAATCAGTGCATCACGGTCCCCTGACCACAATGACAGCTTTAGGGGTGTGCACCTGAACAAAGCAGGTTCAGTGAGAGGGAATCTCAAGATGTTATACGGTAAGGAGGCTGGAGCAGCTGCAACCACTTGGTCACCATGAGGGCAGCTAGTTAAAGCACATCTGTAAGTTAAAGCACACTCCAAGACAGAGAGACAGAGAAGACAGAGAGAGAGAGACAGAGAAGCCAGATGTGGTCCATATTTCCAAGCTTTTGATTCATTCATGCCTGCAGTCTTTAATAGTTGATTTAAAAAATTTTTTTTAGTTGTTTGAGGCAATAAATTCTTATGAAAAATAACTAAGCCACTTAAGCTGGGTCTTATTTTGCTTGTGTCTTGAAACAGCCCTAATTCAAAAGTTCATAGGTAGCCACCAGAGGGAGAGGGGAACACAGCAAGGAAACTGAGACCCGGGGCTACACATGTAAGGAACACAGGGCAGACTCACGGAGAACCCAAACAGGAGGCCCTGGGGCCAGGTGTAGGGTGCCGGGTGGAGAGGGTGAGTATGCTGTGCTCTGTCACCCCAGGTGAAGGAGGATGGGAGGTGGGCTTTTGTGCGCTTCTCGACTCCTGCACACGGGGCCCTGCACACGGAGCCCTGCACACCTGTGCGCCATGAGCGCAGTGATTCTAGGGTGACTGAGTCTGTGACGACACATGGCATCCATCCTCCTGAAGTCCTGACAGGGCAGATTAGCAAGTGTTCACTCATTGCCGGCCTGGGCTGATGCTCCGTGACTTTCTGGGTATACAGAGCAGTAAGGCAAGACCTAACCTCAAGGTTGCTCATAGAGGAGTGGGGGACACCGTTCACCCCACTGCATTTGCAGGGCAGCTGTGGCCAGGGGAGGGCAAGCAGCCGGGGACAGCACTCAGCCTCACCATGTCCACTGACATGTCCTGCTGCCCCTGCTCTGTTCCCTGCTCCCTACAGAATAATACCTGTGAGCTGCATTTGCTGGGTTCTCACTGGGCTAGGGGTCCTGGTAGAAGAAGGCTCTCTCTTTGCAGCTGTCTCCCTGTGGGGACATCCCCCCGTGGATGGTTTCATGTGTTGATGTGACGACTACCCTGTGGACTTCGTCCACGGTGCACCTGGCTCCAATCCGGGTGCCAGCCCCTTGCCCATGGGAACACTGGCATGGGGAAGCCCTGCAGAAGGAACTTTCATAAGTCCCTGGCAGCCGTGCTCAGCAGTGAGGGGACAGTGTGGCAGAAGCCAGGGCCTCCCCTTGGGGCAAGCAGAGCTCAACATCTGGTTAGTGACAGGGTGGCCATCCCCAAAGTCACATTACAGTTTCTGGTCTAAAGTTTCCTGGCGGTAAGTCAAGCTTTCCCAAATTGATACTTTTTCAAAGAGAGAGATCAAGTACTCAGCAAAGTGACCCCCAGGGCAATCCTGTAGAGCCTCAGAGGATCACAAATCCCGAATCTGTCTGTCTGACAGGCAAGGAACCTCGTAAAACCCTGCATGCTGCTCAGGTACGGGGCAGGAGCCCAGCCCCGCTCTGCACATGTCAGCTGGGCCCGAAAGCTGTCTCTTGCAGAGTTCATGGGCAGGAAAGAAGCCCCTTCCACAGGCCTGTAAATTCCAAGTGGGTCCATCTGATGCCCCGGGGAGAGGGGCAGATAACTTATGCAAAAGCCTCAGCCCCCTGCGTGGCCTCCCCTCCAGATCAAAGCCGCTCATCTTAACAGTCATAATTCACTCCTCACCCTCAAACCTCACTTTTAAACGTTTGATGGTCCGAGCAGCTGCGGACCCCGGCTTTCATCTCGGCGGGATTTAGTTCCCCTTCACTGGCCCTCTCTTCCCATCTTTCTAGATTCAATTATTTCCAAAGGCCCAGAATTTGGTGTTGCCCTCCTCCCACCCCCGCCATCACCACTGGTCATTTTTAAGCCTTCTGACCGGGGACAGACGAGGCCTGCACAGGTCCCACTGGATGTCTTGTGTTTAGTTTACATCTGACCCTCTCTCTAGACAAGGAAATCATTTAAACCAGGGGGAGAGGGGCTGCATGCTGCTGATCAAGGCTCACATCATCAGGAAGGGGACATCTCCGTGTCACACAGCCCCGGCTCGATGCTGTCACTGAGGGTTTGACCTCCTATGGGCTCTCTGTGCCCAAAGTTAGCTTTTGTAAGTTTTGGCTAAGCAGGAGGAGACACCTGACCACACACGTGAAGGGACAGTAGCCCAAAAGTGTCAAGGTCAAGAGAGATAAAAAAAAAAACAACAAAAAAAAAAAACCCAAAACGGGCTGTGTCACAGGCAGCATAGACAGAGGCAAAATGACTCAGTGCAAAGTGGGGCTCACCCTTGGCTGGAGCTGGGACAGGTAACAGACGTTTGTGGGCAACCTGGTGAAATCCACCCACCATCGCATCAATGCAAATTTGAATTTTATAAGATGTTCCCAGTTTGGGGAGGCTGGGGGATGGCGGGCAGGACTTTCTTTTGCACCATCTCTGGTAGGTCTAAACTGATTTGAAAATAAAAAGTTAAAAGAAACAGTAGATGCTGACTGGTACAGTCTGAATCTGCTGTATGCTGGCTACGTGACCCTGTGCAAGTCACAGACCCCTCTGTGCCTCAATCTTCCCATCGGCAAAATGGATGCTAAAAACAGCACCCATTTTACAGGGTCCATCGTGAGAACTGGAGGAATGAACACATGCAAGGTGCTGAGAACTGCACTGGGACTCAGAAATGCCAAAACAATGTCACCCAGAATTACCGTCATCATCGCTGTTTTGCCGGTACTGGGGTTTGAACTCAAGTCCTTTCACTTCTAGGCAAATGCTCTACCTCTTGAGCCACTCCACCAGCCCTTCTACTTTCAGTTTGGTTTGCAAGAGAGGGTCTCCTGCTTTTGCCATGGTTGGCCTTGGACCATGACCCTCCTTTCTGTACCTTCTGAGTAGCTGGGATTTCAGGTATGTGATATCACACGTGGACCTTGGGTTCCTTTTTTTCTTGCAGTTAAAAAATGTTGTTGAGCTCTCGGGAGGCTGAGGCAGGAAGATCCTGAATTTGAGGTCAGCCTCAACTACAAAGTGAAACCCCCATCTCAAGAACAAAAGAAGTTTCTGTGTATCTGAAGTGGGCAGAATAACAGCCTCCAACAATGTCCCTGCCCTAATCCTGGAATCTGTGACTATGTCACTTAACACGACAAAAGGACTTTTCAGATGTGACTGTGTCAGAGTCTTGAGCTGGACACTCGTCCTGGGTCACCAAGGGAGTCCGAGGTCATCAGGAAGGTTCATGGGAAGAGACGTGGTAGTGAGAGGCAGAGTCCAGGCTTGTGGGCGGCCTCCTGGGCCAGAAATGTCTTCTCCCTGGGCCTCTGGTTGATATGCTGGTTCCGGAGTTCTCACCTCCAGAATTAGAAGGTCATAAATTTGTGTTGTTCTAAGTCACCAGTTTATGGCAGTTTGTTAGAGCACTGCTGTGGTTTGAATGTGGATTTGATCTCAAAGGCCAGTGGGTTAAAGGCTTGATGCCAGAGTGGAGTTACTGGGATGCACAGGACCTCTGAGAGTCAGGGCTTGGTGGGAAGTCTTTAGGTCATTGAGGGCGTGTCCCCAAATGGATTGTGTCACTCTGCTCTCTCAGTCTTTCTCTGCTTCCTGGCTGAAGATGTAAGCAGATTCCTCCACCAGACACTCCTGTATCAGAGGCCCATGGTGATGGGCCACCCAGTCTTGCACAGGAACCTCTGGAACCCTGAACCAACCTTTTCTCTTCATAAGTTGATTGCTTCAGGTATTTTATTATGGTCATTCAAAGCTTACTAATACAAACACCAACAGGATACATTACAGTACCCATGTCTCTAATTTGCCCAGTCTTTCTGGGCTCAGCCTGCCTTATCCATGCATGAGTCCTGCCCTGCTCCTGCGGGCCTGTGTGTTTGTGGCTCATCAGGGAAGAGTCTTGTCCCACCAGGTCCTTCACTCTGTGCCCACACATGCCCTTTGGGGGCTCCACAATTACTCACTGGGCAATATGATGGGGAAAGAAGAGCCAGTTCCTGCCCCGAATGATGTCACAAAGTGGATATTAGCTTAAGTACATTTAAGCTAAGAAAAGGGGAAAAAAATCATGGTTTGAGAAATGTACAAAATGAACTTTAGATCATGGATAAGGCACCCCAATTTGGGCGGAGTTTTGGAGACAGGCTGTCTGCATTGTTCTCACCCAAGGCTGCCCAGGGTTCCTCCACCCCGTGCGTGTGCAGTTCCCCATCTAACTGTGAGTCCTCTTCCTCTCCCGGCCTTGCCATTTTACAGACGAGAACACTGAGGAACAGAGAGGCTGAGAAACTTGTCCAAGGCCACTAAGCTGGAGAGATTCAGGGAGACTTAGGACAGGCTGACTAAACATCACACGGAGGGGAGCCTTGTAGGAAGACCCAGGTGAGTTCAGGAGAAAACATGGCCCCCACTGTGTGTGCCACACACCCTCCCTGTGTTCCCCGCCTGTGCCTCCTGCCCTGGGCTGAACTCCCAGTCCCCTGGGGCACGTCTGCTGCAAAAACAGACATGGCCTGGTTTGCTGAGGTCGGCAGAGGAGCCCTGCACTGGGCACAGAGTCTGTGAGAAAGGAGGGTGAGCTGCCTTGTCACACTCCAGAGCACAGGCGGGTCTGGACCGTGAGTCCTCCCTGTCCTCCACCCTCCATTCTCTTTAAGCGTTGATAATTACCTAATGATGGCCTACCCAGGGTTCATTTCCTCTCCATTTTCCTTTTTAAAAGAGAATCTGCCTGGAGCGCAGTGCACACGGTTTCTACACTTCTCTGTTTTCCCTTGCAGCTCAGGATGTCCACAAGCTAAAAATCCAGCCAATAAAACGAAACCTGGAACTTTAGCTTTCCTGATTGTGGCTCTTTTTGCTTTCTTCTTCTTCCTGTGTAGCATGTGGAGGTGACAGCTGAAGGTAAAGCAACCATTCTGTGACTATAAGGTTATAAGAATGAGCAAGGTGGCTCACCTCTGCAATCCCAGATACTCAGGAGGCAGACACTTGGGAGGATTGCAGTTTGAGGCAAGCCTAGGCAAAAAGTTAGCGAAACCCTATCTCAACCAACAAGCTGGGATGGGGAGTGGCTTAAGGGGTAAAGTGCTTGTTTATCAGCACAAGCCCCTGAGTTTAAACTCCAGTACGCCCCACCGAAAAAAAAAAAAAAAAAAAGCTGGATGTGGTGGCACATGCCTGTGTCTCAGCTATATGAGGCTCAGGTAGGAGGATCGTGGTTTGAGGCCAGCCTGGGGCAAAAATCACAGGACTATTTGAAAAACAATTGAAGCAAAAAAGGGCTGGTGGA
The DNA here is from genome assembly GCF_047511655.1 of Castor canadensis. Lineage (NCBI taxonomy): Eukaryota > Metazoa > Chordata > Mammalia > Rodentia > Castoridae > Castor > Castor canadensis. The sequence goes on along the minus strand of NC_133390.1, from coordinate 169,073,237 downwards.
GGCTCAGATGATAGAGCCCTTGCCTAGCAAGTGTGAGGCCCTGAGTTCAAAACCCCAGTACCACACACACACAAAAAAAAGGATTCGGATGAATGCTTGAGGCTGAGTTCGGCAGGGCTACCGACAGAGGGATGCTAGGGATAATGGATTTTCTGTTGCTATGGCCGAGTGACCTCTGATGGACAATGTATACCGGATGCTGCAGCTCCCGAAAGAGAAAGGACGACTTTTGCTATCGGGGACTCACCTCACACACAAGGAAACCACCCCAGAGACCAGAAAACATGTAACAGGTGCAGGATTAGAACCCAGGCTTTGGCTCTGAGTCTAGTTTTGCTCTTTCCACCAGCTCAGACTGCCTAGTGTGACAGACACCAAGTCACAATAGGAAGGATGAGTTCAGATGGCAACCCTAATGATTCAATTTTTTAAAAAAATTATCATCTATCTATCTATCTGTCTATCTAACTATTTGGCGGTTCTGGGGTTTGAACTCAGGGCCTCACACTTGCTAGGCAGGTGCTCTACCCCTTGAGCCACTCTACCAGCCTCGATTCACTTTCAATCTTTCTCCAGGGAGCCCCATCAGAGGTTAAGAGCTCAGACTCAGGCTACATCGTGTGGGACTGAACCCTGGCTTTCCTACGTCACTGACCTCTCTTACTTCAGTTTTCCCCGTTTAGTGGGGGTGAGTGTGATAATGATCTCTACTTTAAGTGACTATTTAACGAGGTGGCACCGGGACCCCAGTGAGCCTTAGGTGAATACCGTCACCAGGGTAAAGAGGTCTCCCACACTTACTAACCTCTGTGCTCACAGGGGAGGCATGAGTGTTGGAGCCTTACGTGGGATTAATGACACTGTTTTATTTCAGCGAATTTATTTTTACCAATTACCTTACATTTATGGTAAATAATGCTGGTTTCCAGGGGAAGCAGTACTTCAAATTTATTTTTGAGTGAAAAGAAAGCTATAAATTAAAAAAACAATAGTCCAGGTGGTCCTTCGACGTGACAAAATCATGACCAATACATTTGAGGCCTGAGGCTTGGGAAGCACTCACTGGACCAGAGGAGAAAAATCTGAGTGTTGTCTTCCATGCCTGTTCTGGCCATGGTAGATGTCCACAATCCTTCCCAAAAGCCTTCCTCCAGTGGGACGAGGACTCTGAGGTTTGATGAATGACAGTCACTGGGTTAGGCTGATTCTCCCGGGCAGAGCCCAGACCCTACTCTGTGCCCTAGCTATAGGGCAGGTGACCAGAGCAGAGGCCTGGCAGGCACCAGGGGCTGAGTCCTGGTAACATGGACTCCACCATGTGTGAGATGCATTCAGCGTGCATGGCTCCTGGACCTCAGGCTCCTCTGATGAAGCCCCAGGAGAGGTGACAGGAGTGGTGGCAGAAGACTCACCACTGCCTTGTACTGTGTGGTGGCAGTTCAAAGCATTCTGTGCCTCGTTAAAGGAAAGGGCATTGGGTGGAGGGGAGCTGCCCTGGTATAAAATGAAACAGATGGACAAAAGCACAGATGGCCACACCACTGATGGTTCTGGCTGTGCTCTCCTGCCAGTCCTCAGGTCAGGCCTGCGGGGTAGATGGGGGCTACCTCCATTCTACAGATGGGAACACTGAGGCTCAGACTGTGGAAGGAACCTGCTCAAGGTTCCCACTCAGGCAGACAGAGATAGGCTCTACCCAAGCTTACCATTCCTCAGTGACAGATAGCACTGGTTCTGTTTCTCTACAGAGCAGAATTTGCAAACTGAGCCAGACCTGCTGGGGACAGAGGAGACTTTTTACAACTTGATCTCTGACCTTTCTGCATTGGGCCACAGGAGCTGAGGGTCCCCCACACGCAATCCCGTTGCAACCCGCAGAGGGCTGAACTGTGTCCCCAGACTCATATCCCCAGACTCATATCCCCTCAGAAGGTGACCTTGTTTGAAAATGGGGTCTTTGCAAATGTAATCTAGGGAAGGGTTAAGAGGAGACCCTACTGGATCAGGGGCCTCAACCCAGTGCTCCTGTCCTTACAGGAGGCAGAAAGGGACACCAGGGCACAGAGGAAAAGGTGATGCAGTGGAGATGGGAATGTCCCTAACACCAGCGGCGGGTGGCGGGGGGCAGAGAAGAGGCCTCTGCAGCCTTTGGGGGAGGTGGCCTTCCACACCTTCATTTCAGACTTCTGACTTTGGAGAGGAGACAGAGGAACTGTGCCTGGTTTAAGCTACTTAGTTTGTGACACTTGTTACAGCAACCCAGGAAAGCATCAGAGAACCTACCCTGCCCCTCCTTCCTCTCTCAGAGACAGAGCCAAGGTCCTCTCCTGCCCTTCTTGTGAACTCCCCCACCCCCCAACACCAGCTGAGCTGGTCTCTACTGTTTCACAGCCCCCAGGGGCACCACAGCCTTCCAGGAGCTGTCCTTGGGCTGGAATCCCTTCCCACACCTCCCATGGGCTCACTTCCTCTCTTTTGGCCTTTGCTCAAATTTGCCTTCCCTGACCTCCAGCCTCACCTGCAACCACAGACTTCCTAATCCCTCCCGGCCACTGTTTTCTGTGAATCAATCCATTGCTGTCAAAAACACTATGCATTTTACCTAAATTAAAAGAATCACCACCTGTCTTCCCTGTTGGAATGCAGCCTCTGCCAGTACAGGCCTTAAATGCCCCAAATATGCCATGCAGTGAGTAAATATGTGTCACTGGAAGCATGCAGTCAGTAGAAACCACCCCTCTTCCTGCCCTGCCACTAATCCTAGTCCCTGGGGCCTGTGGATATGCAGCTTATCCAGATAAAGGGAATTAAGGCAGCTGATCAGCTGGCCTACTGGGGAGGTTACCCCCAGACCATGCAGTGATCCAATGCAAGCACAGGGAGCCTTAAAGCAGGAGAGGGAGGCAGGAGAGCCACAGAGACAGAAAGGCAGACCAGAGTGAGCTGACGGGAGCAGGAGGCACTGCTGTTGCTGCTCTGCAGAGGAAGGAAGGGGCCACAAGCCAAGGAGTGTGGGTAGTTCTAGAGCTGGAAGAGGCAGAGGCAGATTTCCTGGGAGGCCCTGAGGAGCACAGCCCCCCCCCGCCCCCCCAACCTTGATTTTAGCTCAGGGATACCTGTGTCCTACTTCTGACATCCGGAAGTTGAAGACAGCAAATGTGTGTTGCACGAAGGCTCTGAGTCTGTGGCAGTGTGTCACAGAGGGCCTGGCACAGTAGCATGCATGACTGTGGGGTGTTGTCTGGTCTCAATGTTTGACACATATTGCTGGCTCCTTTGATTGTGACAATGACTTGCCATGAGGTGGGAGTCCCTATCAACCGCATCTTACAATATGGCAACCAAGGCCCAGAAAAGCGAAGCTGTTTGCCCACCCAGCTAATAAGCAGCAGAGCTGGGATGGAACTCAGATGGTCTGAACTCAGAGGTCATGTTCTGAGCCATGCTTGCCTCCTCAGGTGACATGAGGTCACGGTATAGAGCTGCGGAACTTACCAGATGGGAACAATTAAAGGGAAGAACTTGCAGGGTCCTGGTGGCTCACGTCTCCTAGCAATTCAGGAGGCAGAGATCAGGAGGATTAAGGTTCAAAGCCAGCTCAGGGCTGATGGAGTGGCTCAAGTGGTAGAGCGCCTGCCTAGGAAGCATAAGGCACCAAGTTCAAACCCCAGTGCCATCAAAAGAAATAAGGAAGAACTTGTGATGCCAGCCATCTGGAGGAGGAGCCTGAGGCGAAAGGCAAACCCCTGCCCTCCTAGGCACACTTACCACCATGTCCTCCTATACTTTGACCCACGTAGGGAGTTATTAAAAACTGCAATGGCAAACAGAATGACTACGTATCACACCCCACATGGCCAAGTCTGTCTGCCATCATTCTGGACCCCTCTGGCAGGATTGTGGTGACTGTGTGTCCTGAACATAACACCGGGTCATAAAAACAAACAAACGCTGGTAGTCAGTCTGACTTTACTTGAACATGTGGTACTCGCTCACTGGGGAGTTTCTGCATTAACCTTGACCGTTGTAAACGGTGCCCTGCTTCCTTGAGATCTGTGGCACTTACCGCTCACACCCAGCCCAGTGCCCTGCTCAGATCTGCCCCAGGCCCGATCCTCCAGCTTTGTGACTTCCTTCCTCAGAGCCTTGGTTTTCTCCTCTGTCAGAGGGCAACAACTGAGGTGGGGACAAAGGGGACAATGCAGGCTCCCGGAAGTCCCCAGGCGGTGTTGATCATTTTCATGTCGTTTAGCCCTGCTGCTAAATTGGTGGTGACACAGTTAGGCTGGTGATCCCTAAATGCTGACTGTGAGGACATATTGTGAAATGTCACTGCCTCAGGGTACTGGGCTTCCATTTGAGGGACAAGCACAGAGCCGCTGTGCTGAGACACCCATTATGAATTCTTTCCCCTGGGGGACCGAGTGGCGGTGGCGGCTGACAGAAGGGGCTGCTTTTAAAACAATAAAGTCAATTTGGTACGGTCTGTTTCGGTGTTTTGAGATCTTTGAAAGAGATATTATGTGGCTTCAGGAGGGGACGGCGGGCTGGGGTTCTATTTATACTGTAAAGAGGGTGCCCTGACCTTTGCGGGCGGCGGCGTCTCACGGCTGAACTTGCTGGGGTCTGGACTGCCAGGGCCGCCTCCCCCCCTTACACTGAGACTAATGCAAGCCAGCTGAGCCGTGGGGCCTCTGCTGACCTCTCTTGCTTGGGTGGTTTCAGTTTTTGCTAAGCCCGGCCATCTCGGAGACAGAGCACAGCTCTTAGCTCCCCTCTTTGGCTGCTCAGTCCAGGACCTCAAGTGGGTGATGCTGAAATTGGGGAAACAGGTTCAAGTCCAACCCCGGTGCCTGTGAATGTGACCTTATATGGAAACAGCGTCTTTGCAGGTTAAGATGAGGTCACACTGGAGGAGGGGATGGAGGCAGAGATTGGGATGGGGGCCTGCAGGCCTAGGGATGCCAAGGCTCGTAAGCCACTGGAAGCCAGGGGACAGACAGTGTGAACCTGGCCTGCAGATACCTTGCTTTCAGACGCCCACCCTCAGCAGCTTGATACCTCTCTGGCTCTATGTGCACTGGGGACCAGCAAGGGGGTCTATTTATTGGAGTCTCTCAGGGACACCAGCTAAAAGAGTGTCCCCCAATTTGAACACTGCCAAAGGGAAAAAGAACTTTTGGAGGGTCTCACATTGGCCCTTGAATACTCTGACGTGGAGAGACCCAGTCATTTCCATTCTCAGCTCAGGGGCCAGCATTTGTCAGCTGCCTCTCCCCACAGCTTGCCCTCAAGAAGAGCAAGAAATGCCATCCTGGATAGAGCGAGCCTCAAGTGGGGGAGACCTGCCAAGCAAGTACAAGGCCCTGAGTTCGATCCCCAGTAGCACAAAAAAAAAAAAAAAAAAAGATGCAAGAAATGCAATTCTGCCTCTCTGGGCAATTTTTCACGATTCAGTGTTGGAACCAGCACCCAAAGGCAGCTAGTTGGGGCGCGGGAAATTGTGCAGTCCTAGGAAGCCAGACCAGAGGCATTTGTAATTACTCTGAAAGATCTCAGGTATTATTATAGTGGAAAATATAAAGATGAATTCATAAAATAAGATATACAGCATGGTAATGCTCTTGAAAAACTCCAGAATTCTCTACTACTGGGAGAGAAAACACACACGCACTCACACTCACACACACACATAAATGCACAGAGAAAGTTCTGAAAAGATGCACACTGATATTACTTATGTGGTTTAAAATAAATACATGAAAAATAAGCAGCAGTCTAATGAGGCAGGTGGCTCTGGGCCTACAGATCAGGCTGCCTGTCCAGGACACCAGGCTTTGAGTAGGGGAAATCCCTGCAACATTTCCTGCCTAGGGTGAGAAGTCCTGTCTCAAGGGCATCTCAAGGTCGCAGCGCTGGTCTCAGGTCTCTGGTCCCTTCACCACCTGAGCTTTTTGGAGCAGATCAAGTCTGACTTGCTCCAGGGTGCGTATTGTGTACCCCACAACCTGGCATCGGTCCTAACTGCAGCTTCTCTCTGAGCGTGGTGTCTTTCTGTCTGTTCCAAGGCACAGCTCCCCGCCTGAGGCTGTCTCCCTTCCCTTGCTGTCACCCATTAATTATCCCTTTCAGTTCTTGAACAGAAGCTGGGCTGCTGGGGGCTGAGCGCCCCACCACCCCATCTCCAAGTACTTGCGCTTTGAACAGCACCCTCCACTTCTGTGTGTGTATTTGGAGCATTTTTTTTTTTCCTTTTAACTTGGTTCTTTGTATTTTTCTTTTTCATTCCCTCTCCTCCCAGTAATTACCAGGTGGGAGAGGGATTTATTCTGCCATCTTTCAAAAGATTTTGTAGGCGTGGACCTTGGCTTGGGCCTGGTTCTTATTTCACTGAAACATCAGAAACAAAAATGGCAAACAAAGGCCACAAGAGCAGTCCCATCAAAGCTCCTCTCTGGGCCTGTGGATGAACTGATGATTCTAGAATTTTCTGAATGGGGTCACAGGCACATCTGAGAATATTGGCTCCATTGGGCCTGACCTAAAGGAGGGGGTCAGAGTGAGGGCCAGAGTGAGGCAGGCACTGTGTTTAGGAGAGGGCTTGCTCCTGACTGTCAGCCCCTTGCTGTCCCCTCAGCCTACGGCAAGCCCACAGCAGTCACCTGGCCTTTCTGAGCTGCAGACCAGATCACCTCCCCTGTCTCACAACCCTGATGGCTTCCGGTTCTCCTCAGACAAGAGCCCACAACCAGCACACTGTGCCAGCAGGCTCTGCCAGGCCTGGCCTCCCCCCACCTCTACCTCATCCTTGGTCCTGTCCCCTGCTCCCTTCAGCCAGGACCCTCCTGTCTGCTGGGTGCACTTGGCCCCTGGCTGGCTCTTTGTGATTTGTGTGTACCAGCTCCACGGTCACCTCTTGGACCCTGTCCCCTTTCCAGTCCTCTTGATGCAGCCCTCATCACAGCTGGAGGTCATCTGTCATTTGCTCATTCCTGATTGCTGGCTGATGTGCACTGTATTGTGTCCCCCATCCCTATGTGTCCATCGAGGCTCAAACTCCAGTATGACTATCTGCAGAGAGACCTGCAGGGACAGGACTGGGTCATCAGGTCATAACTGGTGTCTTTACAAGAAGAGCAAGAAGTGCCAGAAATCTTTCTCCATGGACACATTGAGGAAGGGCCAGTGGCCACACCGTGAGGAGGTGGCCACCACAGCCAAGAAGCACCCTCGCAAGCAGCTTAAGCTTCTAGCCTCCAGCCTGTGGGCAAATGAAGTTCTGTTGTTTAAGGCACCTGGTCTGCGGCACTGAGTGACATAGACACAGTCCTCTCACTGTGACATGAACTCTATGCAGGTCAGACATGGCCGTCAGCTCAGGGCTATGTGGCCCACACCTCACCTGCAGCCTGAAACAGAGCCTGAGCTTCTGAATGGTTGCTGAGTGAATGATGGACGGTCATCCCCACCCTATGGCATCTCCCCATGCCATAGATGCTGCGGTGTAGATCCTGTGAGGGCACTTGGAAATTTCTGGGGACACTTTTATTGGAGACGCATTCAGTGGGCAGGAGACAGGTGGGGGGTAAACTGCCACATACAGGATGGCTCAGCCAAAGGGAGAAAGCTCCCAGGTCCCGCCTGACCTTGGAATGTCCTGCCAGACATTTACATAGATAAAGTCTGGGTTTTAATGTCAGGATCCTAGAACACAGGGTTTGCAGAATCCAAGCCAACTCTCACCCCCGGCTTTGTAACAACACTGTGCTGGGGATCAGTCCTGCCAGTTCACTGACACATTGACCACAGCTGCCCTCAAAAGACAACGGCAGAGGCCACGAGTGTAGGGACAGAGGCTGATGACCCCAAGAGCTGAAGAATTTCTCTAGTTTTTTCAGGAAAAGTCTGACCACGGGGCACTTCTCGGGGTTTTATCATGCACCAACCTTTGCCAGAATGCAACTGTGATGTGTTCAATTGGAACGGTATTGTAAGGGATGCAATTCTTTTTTCTTTTTTCTTTTTTGAGACAGGGCTTCACTATGCAGCTCAGGTTGGACTCAGTCCTCTTGCCTCAGCCTCCTGAGGGCTGAGATTACAGGTATGTACCACCACCCAGGGCTTGACCTCTGGGGTAGAGCCACCTGTGTCCTGTGCACTTCTGTTCTCAGCACCTCACTACCTTCAGGGAGCACGGCTGCCTGAACACACTGGCCTCTGTCCCCACCTGCTCCAGACACCACACGCAGACCTGCAGGGTGTCTTCTTGGGCCCTTGGTTCTGTTGCTTGGCCACAGTGGGCCAAGGAGAGGAGGGAGGTCTCGCAGGGGCCCCAGAAAAGGTCCCAGGCATTCAGCTCTCCACCTCTATTTGTCTCTTAGTCAGTCTGGCTTCTGTAACAAGACACACAGGTCCAGTGGCTCAAATTCCACAGACTCGACGTTGGGAAGGCCAAAGTCAGGGCTCTGCGTGAGGACCCTCTTCTCACTAGCAGACAGCCACCTCCCCGCCATGTCCTCACACAGCCTTTCCATAGCGCAAGCGTGGAGTGGGGTGACAGAGTGAGAGAGAGAGAGCTCTCTCTTCTCATAAGGACACCAATCCCATCCTCACGACCTCCTCAAACCCCAATCACTGAGGGCAGGAGCATCACAGAAGCGTTTGGGGACACAGTTAGTAGGTCCGTTACGCTTACCAATTACCCTCTGAGCACCTTGGCATTGATCAGGTTAAGAGTTGGCTTTAACCGTCCCTTAGACCAGGTTCCCGCTTCTTCAGGCGCCTTTACATCATATCTAATTAAAACTCAGCAAAAGTGAAGATCACTTCCTGGATCACACTAGCCGGGTTTCAAGTGTCCCATGGCCCTGGTGGCCAGCGGTGGCCAGTGGCTGCCTGACCACGTAAGGCAGACAAGGAACATTTCCAACACTGCAGAAAGTTTTGCCCGATGGCGCTACCTCTGCAGGTTGTGACTGAACTCCCTTCCCAGCTGCCTCTGTCTCTCTGCTGTCATCACTTGCCACTCCCACGGCATTAGGAGAGAGGTGACCAGTCAAGCTCGTTGGGTAAGCAAAGGAGACCATCCCTTTGACCTCCCTGTGCCCTAAATGCAGAATTCTCCAGCCCAAGCTGGGGCTAGCGGGCTGTCATCCCACACGAAGGTGACCTTCAGGTGGGGCGGGGCAGGGGGGAGAGTGACCTGAGTTGGGAAACTCATGCATCACCGTGTGCAGAGCAGTGGTGATTCACACCAGGAAACTCAATGTCAGCCAGTGGCTCTGGGCTGCCAACCCAGCTTCTGTCTTGACCAACACAGGGAGATCAGGCCGGCTTCGCCTGGGCCAGGATGGTCTGATCACGGCTGCTGCCCAGGTGACAGACGCGGGGACAGACTCCATTTTGCCATGGGACGCCACTGGCTTCAACCTCTGCTATAACCACAGCCACCACTCAGGTTTCTGGGGACATGAAAAAATAGGGATATTTGGTCTGCCCAGGACTCAGTGTGGTTTGGTAGGAGTGGGTGAAGTCAAGTAACACTCTCCACTCCAGCTTGGGGGCAGAGCCTCCAGTTTTTCACAGTCCCCACCAGCCCCTATAGCACTGCACTCGGCTCAGGTCTCTCTTACATTACCTGCACAGCCCCAGTGCTATCTAACTTTGAAGCCCTTATCCCAGAGCAGGTCCAACCCGTAGAATCATGGGATCATTTTACACAGAGCAGCATTTGATTCAAAACGTGAATAGTTCTTTCTCGCTTGTTTTTGGTTTTGTTTGCTTGTTTTTGTGAGTTTGATCTCACTTCTACTCTTGCCATGCCTTCCTCCACCCCAAAGTTCTATGGTTGAATCTGTGCATTTTTTCATTTATGAATTTTGGTAAGTCGTGGTTAGAAAAGACTTTCCCACTTATAAAATGTTTGCTCAATCTTGTTCTAGTACTTTTATGGTTTTCCTTTTTGACATTTAAACTGTTGCTCCATTTTTTTTTCTGGTGTATGGAAATAAGGATAGATTCTTTCCTCCCAGGATAGGCAGTGGTTCCAATACCAGTGACTGAATGGGCCCTCTTTCCCCAGTGACTTAGATGCTGAGTCCCTCACGTGACAGGTCACTTTCCAGGTCGTGTGACCCCCCCCCATCATGGGTCTGTTCATCGTAAGTGTGCTGCCTGGGTGGCTGGGGCTTTACAACACCTTTACACATGGTTTGCCGAGGACCTTATCGCTCTTCTTTTGTACATTAGCTTGAGTCTAGTTCACAGAGAAGGAAATACAAATTGGTCAAGGCTCCAAAAAGATGAACAATGTCACCAGAATATGAGATGAGGGTCAGAGCTGACTGCATCTGATTTTCATGAGGCAGAATGACAAAGGCCTCAACAGTTACATGACCCTGGGCTGCTGGTTTGTTTTGGAGGAGACAGGAACTCTCAGACACTGTAGGTAGAACCCCACAGAGGGTAACTTGGGGATTATCTACCAAGTTTAAACAAGGACTTGCAAGCCAGGCCTGAGGCAGATGCCTGTAATCCCAGCTACTCAGGAGGCTGAGGCAGGAAGATGGTAAGTCTGAGGCCAGCCTGGGAGACTTAGTGAGACCCTGTCTCAAGCTAAAAAGGGCTGAGGATGTAATTCAGTGGTAGAGCCCTGGGTCCAATTCCTAGCATTGGAAAACAAACAAACAACAACAAAAACCCTGTGGACTTGCCCTTGAACTAACATACCATTTCTAGAAATGAGCCCTTCGACAGCACTTGTACAAAAAATAAAGACCATGCATGTAGGGTTTTTTCATAGGCACATTGGCAGTAATGGCAAAAAACTGGAAAGAAGCTAAATGGCTCCAACCAGGAGCTGGTTAAATCATTTATAGCACATGAGCTATGGAATAATATGTACCCATGAAAAATGATGAAGATGCTCTTTCTGCACACCTACTTAGACAGTTCTCCAAAGTGCACAGCTAAGTGAAGTAAGAAAGTGTGAGTCATAGCATCTGATCTATGAGAACGAGATTACAGCTTCTGGAAGCCTCAGTGGGATAATGTCTTCCTTAAAGGCCACAGGGGGTGCCAAAGGACACATGGTGCCTGGTTTATTTCATAAAGCCAACGCAAACCAGCCTGGGAGGTCCCTGGTTACCAACCCTCCTCCTAGAACTTTTGATTTTCTTATACATCCTCCAGCCCTTCTCCATGCTGATCCTGAATGGATAATGGTGCATAGGGGCGGGGTCTGAGCTCAGGGTTTTAACACTCCAAGAGGAATTTCCCTGGGTTCTTAGGGTTCCCTACAACACAGATGACCCAATCCTCTCAAACTGGCATTCTTCTTAACACCACCACTCACTCGAACTGAGGGCTCAGGTGTCAGAGGTGAACTTGGAAGGAACAAAGACCATCAGACCTGAAATTTGGGTGACCGGCCACATTCGTGGAGCACTCAGCTTGTACCTCACATACATTGCAAACACACCTAGTTCTCACAACTCCCTATGAGGTCAGTGCTCTTAGTCCCCCCGTTAGTACCAGGGCAGGAAATGGCGGAACCGAGAGTAACTTAGCTCAAGGTCACATGGCTGGGACTTCAGGACTGGGATGCTGATTCAGTGTGACTTCGGCGTTGGTGCTTTTAATGGTTTCGAACACGTTATAGAGGGAAAGTAGGAATAATGAAGATCCAGCCTGTGAGGACCTCATCAGATGAGCCTGTGAATTGTTTCCATCAGTCCCCCTCCCAAGCACCATGTGGTCATCTCTCCTGTGCCATGCCATGGTCACAGGTGAGGAAACTGAGGCACCACACAGTGCCCGCACCTCCCCTAGTCCTGCTGCTTTGTGGGGGACACAGATCAGACCCACGCTGCCAGGTCCATGGTTCCTAACTCCCTCACTCCTAGCAAGTTCTGACAACCCACTCTCTGCGTGTTCTTTCTTGTGTTTAATCTTTGTGAATAGCAATTTTTTTTTTAATCAGGAGAGGTCAAAAGGAAATAAAAAATGTCAAGCCATAAGAAATACTTGTTGGCTATAAAAACTTTGGGATGTACTTTTAAAAAAGAACTCACGGAGGCAGGAGGATCTTGAGTTTGAGGCAGCTTGGGTTCTATAATGAAAACCTGATTCAAAAACAAAACAAAACAGAACAGCCATGCAAAAGCTGAATGAGGGCTGTGGATCGCCCCCACGTGCTATCTTCCACGTGCTATCTATCTTTCACGTGCCTATGTCTCCTTTGTGGTCCTCGAACTCTGGAAACTGGATCCGGCCTCGGGACCAGCAGTCCCCTTGCCTGGACTGCTGTCTCCAACCCTCACATGGCTGCCTCATCTTCATTACTTGGGTCCCTCTCCACCTGGTTAATGATTGTCCCCACTGTCCTCTGGTCCTGTCCATCACCACACCTGCTTTTGTCCTTCATCGGCCTCAACAAAGGCTGTAATTATCTGTTTACTTATTAATTGACTATTGTCCATTTCCCTTCCTGAAGAAGTAGTGTTTTCTGACTGCTGGGCCCCCAGTTCCTAGAAAGACAGCAGGTGCAAAGCTGGTGCTCAATTGATAACACAAAAGGAACGAATGAGGGAATGACCGAATGGGGTGTCAGACTACATAACTTATGTCACTTAATACACAGCTGGGGAGGAAGATGTGTCAGAGTGGGGGACACTGGGTTAACTCTGCACTCTCTACAGCCTTACAAACCCCTAGTCAATAAGTGTAGTTTCTATTTGAAGAGTTGGAAAGAAGCTGGCTTGAGATGGACCCAAATGCAAGGTCAAGTTCAATGTTCTTACAAGCCTTTACTAGTGGGATTGGTGCTGTAATTCACTCTCCACTTAGAGATTGATCTCAGCAGCTTTTTCCTTCTGGTGGGACTCAGAAAAGCCACCAGCAGGGAGACAGAAGTGACAGAAGCAGGAAGACAGCATGGCCCGCTCAGGGCACAGGGTTTGGGATGAGCTGGGGGTTTGGGTTTCCACCACATCCCAAAGAGACTGGATATGGCCCATTTCTACTGTACCGGTAAAATCTAAACTCCTCGTCCTGACACTGGGTAAATCAATCATTCCTTCCACACCTCATTCTCTTCCTTCATAAAGCGGGAGTGGCACCATTGCCAACAAGAGTGTCATGGAGGCCAGGTGAGTCCCCACAACAGGGCTGGCACCCTGGCTCCGATGTCATCATCAGGAAATGAACACAGGCCTTTGCCTGGAAGCTCTTCCCAGGGCTGGGCATGAATGTCCACCCCCTTCTCTATACACAGCCCTATGATCACAAGCTGACCTCAACAAAAATTAAAATAAGAATCACAAAATGACAGTATCATCCAATAGGATGTTTTTTGCAGTCCCTCCTGAGTTCACCGCCTTGCAGCACACTTTCCCTTTTGCGTTTTACTTTTTAGATCCTTGATGGCCATTTTTTGTTTGGAGGGGAAGACCCCAGGATGGGGTTCCCAAAGTGACTGCCACTGGCCCTTGGCTCTCTGTGTCAGCTCCAGGTGCTCCTGGGGGCATCAGAGGGCGGGAGAGGGGAGGCAGACACAGGAGGACCCAGCAGGGCAGTTCCCCAGGAGACGCAGGACAGGGCAGCTCTTTCCTCCCTCTTGGATTTCCCTGGGGGAAGGAAGGGTGCCTTTCCCACCACCCACACACCTCTGAGGAGGCTCTACACTGGACGACTTGCTTGTCCCATCACACTTCAAAGCTAGCTCCTTTCCACAGCCCCGAGGCCTGCTCTGTCCCCAAGGTTCCCTCCTACAAGTTCTCTGGTTCCACCTCGGTTCTGTGCCTCAAATACAAGAAGCCATTTCCCACCAGACAGCATCTACATTCACTGTTTCCTCTGTCTGCGGTGTTCTCCCCTGAGGGCTGCTCCTGGGTGGCTCCCCCTTACCCTTTGGGTCTCTGTCCACTGTCATCTCTTTAGAGAGCCTTTCTTAAAGACTGGCTCTAAAGGCACATGTCCCAAGTCCCCTGACCCCTCCACTGCTCACCACCGCAGTCAGCACTGAGTTTCTTCATTACACCAGGTTCCTTCTGAAATTAGCAGTGGAACCACCCCGAGGGAGATCCCCTGTCCTGTCTAGCCTCACGATGGCACTGCTTGAGCCAGGGTCGGGCACACAGTAGGTGCTCAGGAGATCTGCTGAGTGAGTGGACGAGTGAGGGGACACACAGCGGGGAGGGCGGCGCCACACTGACCGTGCATCTGGTACGGGTACGGGCTCTGTCCGGCGGGCGCGGTGCTGAAACTCGAGCCGTAGCTGAGGAACCCGCTCTGGCTGGGGGAGTGGCTCAGGCTGTCTTCTGTCTTGATGCCTTGGAAGGAGGGAAGAGAAGCACCAAGGACATGTGGTTAGGATGTTTTCTGTCACCCTCGGGAGAGCCACCAAGGCGAGATGGCACTCACTGTGACCAGTTTCCACACCAGGAGTGGCCTGAGAGCTGAAGTAAGCCCACATTTACCCTGGCCCAGGTTATTTTTAAGCAAAATTTGAATTAATTGCTTTTAAAAAAAATCATGAGATTTCACCAAAAAATGTGAACTTAGGCTCTGTCCACAACAGTGAAACCATGGACCAGAGGTTCAGCAGTGCCATGTCTGTGATCCAAGTGAGGACAGGCTGCCCTGGTAGGACCCCCGTTTGTCCCTCCCAGATCATTCACTGGTCCCAAACTTTCTGTGACATTGAGTCTTGAGAGAGTATACTATTTTTTATTGCAGTTGGACTTTAAAAAATACTTAAATTTAAATTGTTATTTTTATTATTATTTTTCACATTCTAGGACACTATGAAAAAAGGGGGACAGGAAAGGCAGGCCAAGTAGGGCTCATATTTTGTATCTGCAGCCAGTCTCATTCGACCTGCCTGGCTTATAGTTGCCTGGGTTTGCTGTCCCCCAAACCCACTGAGCAGTGCCATGGATGGATGAAGTGTCCATTAGAATTGGGGCTGAAAATGTTAAACCAACCTTCCTTCCTTTGCAAAGATGATGTCACTTAATGGTAAGATGCACTCCCTGCTCCTCCCATGGGGACCCGCTTATGCAGACACAATCACGGATCTGTATCTGCTCTGGCATCCTTACCCAAAGCATAGGTACCAATTCCATAAGCCACCAGTTGGGGTAAGGGTGGTGTTGAGGATGGTCCCTTCCTAGTGGCTCATTCATTTTATTTTTATTAAAAATGAAGGACCAAGCATTGTGGTTCATGCCTGTAATTCCAGCTACTTGGAAGCCAGAGATCAGGAGGCAGAGATTGGGAGGATCACAGTTTGAGGCTGTCTAGGTAAAAAGTTATCAAGACCCCATCTCAACCAATAAGCAGGGTGTGGTGGTGCATGCCTGTCATCCCAGCTACTTGAGAGGCTTAAATAGGAGGATCACGGTCCAGTGCTGGCCCTAGCAAAAATGCAAAACCCCGTTTGAAAAATAAATAACTAAAGCAAAAATGGCTAGAAGTGAAGCTCAAGTGCTAGAGCACCTGCTTAGCAAATGCAAGGCCCTGAGTTCAAACTCCACAACTGCCAAATAATAATTTTTTTAAATGCAATAAATGCACTGCAGAAAATTCAAAGGTATAAAGAAAAACATTTCTCCCCATTCCTGACCCAAGCCCCTGCTCTCCTTTCTGTATCCACTGTTACCAGCATCTGTGCACGCACAGACACGGATATCTCATAACACGTGTGCAGAATATAGTCATGCTTTCAAAAGTGCAAATGGGAGTGTTCCATAACCACTATTTTACAACTTCCTTTGTTCTTTCATTACTTCACAATATGTGACAATGGCCATCGCTCCATCAGTTACGCGGGCCCTCCTGATTTTGTGTTTGTAGCTGTCTGTAGTATTTCCTGCGCATAAAGACGCATGTGCATGAGACACGGGTACACCTGTGCGCGCACAGCATGTGTGCTTGTTGCAGCTTAGTGTGTCTTCTGGGTAAATTCCAGCCGTCCAAGGGCAAGGGCCTCTCCCATTTCCACGGGCGCACTAAACAGTGTTCCAGACAATGAGCGTGCCTGCTTCCCCACGCCCCGCACCAATCCTTGGGGCCTCGGTTGGGCCTCATGGGTCAGGCCAAGGGGAAGCAAAGGAAAGGGAGTTGGGCCTTTGACCCCCACCCCAGGAATGAGCGGAAGAAAAGCTCGGACCTCACGTGTTCCTCCTGGTGGCACAGGCACATGCTGAGAGTTTCGAGGTGGACGGGCGAGCTCATGCGTGCTCAGGGCACTGCCCGTTCCTGGTTCCCGGTTCTCCTTCTACCATTACTTTTGTTTGGGCTTCACTAAGAAATCCACGTGGCTGAGATACAGAATCAGCCTGGGTGCCATCAAACAATGAATGGATTCAGAACATGTGGTCTCTGCAATGGAGTTCAGCCACAAACTGCAGTGGAGCATTATGCAGCCATGAAGAAGAATGAAACCCTGTCATTTGCAGCAAAGTAGGTGGAACTGGGGGCCAGGAAGTGAAGCCAGACACAGAAAGAGGAGTGCTGAGTGTTCTCTCAGACGTGAGAGAAGGCTAAAAAAAGACAACCTGAATGCAGAGCCGTGATTACCAGAGGCTGCAGAGTGAACAAAGGGAGGATGGATTTGATCTGTGCCCACCATACGCATGTGATAAAATATCACACAGGGATCTCTTTAACATTTACGGTTAGTAGATGTTAATAAAAAGAAAAGAGCTGGATGTGGGTTGTGTACATCTGTAATCTCAGCTACTTTGGAGGCAGATAAAAGAATTGAGATTTAGGCCAACCTGGGCAAAAGAGTTAGCAAGACACTACCTCAAAGAACTAACTGGGCATGGTGGTGCGTATCTGTAATCCCAGCCGCTTCTGAGGCAGAGGTAGGAGGATCATGATCCGAGGCCAGCCTCAGGTAAAAGTGAGATCCTATCTGAAAAACAACTAAAGCAAAAAGAGCTGGGGCCGTGGCTCAAATGGTAGAACAACTGCCTGGCAAGCCTGAGGCCCTTAGTTTACATCTTAATATCACCAAAAAACCTAAATAAATAAAAAGAAAAAGGAAAAGTGGGAAAGAACTCTGATGTGTGGGGCAGATTGAAAGCCATGGCTGCAGTGCATTGTGGTCCTTCCACCAAGGTGAAGTTTCTTCGCACAGCCCTGGAACCCAGGTTGGCCTGGGCCTGGCACGGACTGGCAGAGGGGCTGCAGGGGGTGTGAGCACTGGACAGCAGGCACCGGGAGGCTTTGTAGCCCAGGGCCATCGGATGTAAGCGGCCAAGCTGCAAGGCCCTGCTGAGAGGGAGTGGTCTTGAGGACCTGCTCAAGAGAGCCTGAGAGACAGCCACCAGCCGAAGGTCCACCTGCCAACCCTAGCATCAAGAAAGAGTGGTTGTTGAAGCCACTGGGTGTTGGGTGACCTCTAACTGCACAGACATTGGCCACGCTCCACTGTGCCCCATGGCCCAGAACGTCCATGCTTAGGTTCTGCACGTGAGGAACATACAAAGACGTGGACTGAGCATCCTGTGTGAGGGGGACAAGCGAAGCCCCCAGTCCTACATGGTTGTCCAAAGGAGAATGGAGAAACGGTGTGTGGAAGGAAAAGTGGAACATGACACCGCAGCGAGAAGAAATGAGTGAATGAATGAACAAATCAAAGAGTGACTACAGCTGGCACGGACAAACTTACTGCATAAAGTTGGGAGGAAACGGCAAGTTGCAAGAGGTACAATGTACACTGCCAAGTTCAAAACTTGTAACATACTCTGCATCCCGGGTCAGCAGGCTAGAGCCCCAGGGTCAATGTGACCTGCCGCGTTTTTGTAAACACAGATTTAGTGACACACAGACACAGCCGCTCACGGGAGCACCGTCTAGGGTCCTTTCACACTACGATGGCAGTTGGGTGGCTGTGACAGGGATGGTATGGCCTGCAAAGTCAGGAGCACTTACTCTCTGGTCTTTAGTTCTATTCCTGCAGGCACTGGTAAACCTCTGATTCTGGTGCAAGTGTCTCTGAGAAATCTTTTTACGTTGCATGGTCACTCGGGGCATTGGTGGCATCACTCCTTAGGCTTTTCTCGATGTCTCAAATGTTGCATGGTAAAGAAATACTCAGTACTCCCAAGGCCCTTGTCTCCAGTTTGCTCGGTTGCACCATCCCCCCTACCCCCCCCCCCCCAGCTATTTAACCATACTGCTGTTTGCTAAGGAGCAATGAAAGACATTTCCCAACAAGATTCAGCAGGGCTCCACCATTCGGATGAAGAGCACACACTGCCTGCTTGGGCACAGGCATAGGCAAGGGGACACAGCTTCCCAGCCCCGCCTGTCATTATTCTGTGACATGGACATTCTCGGTCTGTGTGGCAGCTGGCCTCTACTGATCCAGCTGCCACTACTGAGCACTTCCTGTGGGCTGGGCCTGGTGACCTAAGCCCAATTATATAGATCAGGGCCCAGGGGCCAAATCTGGCCCCCTGACTGTTTGTGTCAATAAAGTTTTATTGGAACACAGACACATTTTAGTACACACAGTGTCTGGCTGCTTTTGTGCTTTCATGGCCCAGCTGAATAGTTGCGATAGAAAGCATCCAATCCACAAAATGGGAGAGAAGGTTAGACAATTTCTGATAGTGATTTTTCTTCAATCCTCACAACCACCATGGGGAGAAAGATTTGGTATTACTTCCATCAGATGAATGAGGAAACTGAGGTCAGGTTGGTGAGGTCACTAGCCCAGGGCCTCAGGACTGGCACCGGGCAGGGGTGGGATATGAAGACAGGCAGCCGAACTCCAGGCCCTGAGATCTTACCACCACCCTGGATCGCCTACAGTAACTGAGTCAGTGAGATATCTTCAGACCACATTAATTTCCATCCGATGCTGTTTCGTCTGGGAACAGGGCTAGTTTTCTCTTTTATGTGAAAATAGTATGGCTGCATCGTTCTGGGCTGTCAGCCCAGCAGGGTAATGTACACGTGATTGTGTGTCACATCCAGCACAGGAGGGAGGGACTGTTAAACAGAGGACCCACACCTCTTGGCCCAGGTCTGTCATAGGTAACCCACCGGGACTTATGAGGCAGTGGGGATCAGCAGCTGGGGGCTCAGCCGCCAGAGCTGAATTCCACCTCTACCATCAGCCAGCTGGGTGACCTTGGGTGAGATGTTTACCCTCTCTGAGCCTCAAGTTGGATAGTGATGTGACCTTCCTTGCAGGGGGGTGGTAGGGATTAAAGGAATTAAAGACACAGAGCAGAGCTATGAGGGGAAGTCAACCATGGCGACTGTTGTCAATACCTGACCTGATGTGCCGACAGAACCTGTCACCCCTCCCTCTGGAATAGCTCTTGGCGCCTTCTGCTGTTGGCAGCTCATGGCCTTACCCCGGCCTCCAGCACCCTGCTCGAGGCCTTGCCAGGCTTCCAAGTTTAAGTCAACTTCCCTGCAGCAGTTGGAGACATCTTTGAATTCCTGAAGTGTAGTACCCCGGCCCTGCTTCTGAGGTCTCAATGGCTCTTGGCTCCCATGGAATAAATCCCAAAACTTTCTGGGGCCTCCCAGGCTCTGCCCACCTAGTCACTCATTTCCCTCATGTTCTGTCCACTGGCCTCCCTGGACCCACCAAGTTCCTGCCGGTCCTCGGCTGTCCTCTGGATGCTTCCATCCTGGGCTTGCTAGATAGCAAGTCCTCTCCTCTCAACGCTTGCTTGTTTGTTCATTTGTTCGCTTACTGTGGTGCCCAGAATGGAACCCGTGCCTTAGGCACACCAGGGAAGCTAGCACTCTATCACAGAGTCACCCCAGCCCCATGTTTGTTTAAAGGCCCATCCCTGGCCTTGGAGCTAGACTAAGTCTTCCCTGTCCTTTCCCTGGGGAGTCTCTTGTCTTCCTTCATTACTGTACAGCATAGTTAGAAATTCAGAGAAACTTAGACTTTTAATTTTTTTTTCTCCCTCTAGGCCAGGGAATGCAAACTCAAATGTCTTCTTGGGATGACAGGTGATGAAAAGCAATGACACGGATTGGGAAGGGACTCAGGGTTAATGGGGACAGGCCTTCCCAGAGCCAGGTACTCTCAGTGTGGGCTCAGTGCTACCCGGTCACCTGTTTGTTAAAGACAGTGCGATTATGGATTTCAGATTTGCCACGTCAAAACTGGCAGTTGATTTAAAAAATGTAAAGTGTATTGAAGAGGCTAAAAAAAATTGCAAAAGCTACATTATCCATCACCTCCATTGTAGACAGTAGGCGCCATGAGAAGACTGTTCTGCTTCAATGTGTACACTATGTGTGCTCACGATGCAACCCAATGCTGAATGAGTGAATGAACCGTGAGTGAATGAGCACACGAGCCGGGCAGAGGCGGGAAGGAAGAAGAGGAAGAAAAGAAGCAGAGATTCTGTCTCTGCCCAGAAGCAACACTGTCTGTTTGGGGAGAGAGACGGGTCCATCGCTTGTACAGCTGAGGAGACCAAGGCTGGAGGAAGTGAGGGCAGCCCACCAATTCTACCTCCCCTACTGGACATCAGGGCGCCCACCAGCCCCTTGTGCTTTCTGGATCAACCCTTCCTCACTTTAGATCAGCTGTTCTGGGTGAGGCTAGCCTCAGCCCTGGGTGGACATGAGACCATCCAGAATATTCCATCATTAGAGATAGCATGGAATCCAGTCAGAGGAGCTCCCTGGACTATGTGGCAGTCGTGGACAGGAGAAGCTGTTTTGAGAACTTGCAGCCTAGGAGTGCTAGGCTGTCTTTGCCACCACAGTGGGAGAACCTGCTGGAGACTGAAGCCCACACGAAGGGAAATGGAGAAGGACTTAGACGACTCCTTGAGTGCCTGGATCCAACCCTGCCTGAACTCCGTGCCCTAAAAATTTTCAGTAACGTAAGTGAGAAAATCCCTTTCTCCCTAAGCTGATTAAGGTTGTTTTTTTGTCATTCACTCCCAAAGAACTCTGGTGGATATATTGATTCAGAGGGGAGGGAACTGGGTGAATAAAGACTGAGGCAGAGGCAGGTAAGAAGGGGAACACACACCAGCTTCACCCGGTCTGCAGCTCTTAGCAGTGAGAGGCTGGCAGGCAAAGTCGATAAGTCTGGTTTTTGTGTTCCCAGCATCTATTTCTCCTTCCTCTGATACCACCACTGTGTTTTCCTCTGAGAACCACCTCCCTACCCCCCACCTCATCCCCAGGCTTCAGTCTCCATGGTTCCCTAACTCCACCCCCTTACCTTGCTCTAAGCATTGTCACATGACCAGTTTGGGTCAGTGAAGGCCAATATGGGCTTCTCATGGGAAGATGAACATGGGGATTGCTGACCCAAGAGGGTGTCAAGTTTATAGATGCTGTCTTTGCTGCTACTCAGGATCAAATTCTATGGGAGTAAAGCCCACTCAATAAAGCACCTGAAGACGAAGTGAGCTGTATTCCTCATGTCATTTGAGCCCCTGGATCCAGCCATACCTGATGTTAGTTGTAACTCAGATCTGCCAGTATTTGTATCATTAAATTTCCCTTTTCCCTAAACCAGCTTGGGTTATGTTTCTGATTCATGCAATCAAAAGAGGCCTTGACATAGTCTATAAAGTTTGACCTGTATTTAGTGTTTCTTTTCCTTTATCACCACTCCAAAATTAATCTGGCTATATTCATCATTCTGCATTTAACTGAAGCAAGATGGCAGAATGACAACCATGACGTTGGGGACCCCAGGGGGAGAGCAGGGCTTGTTTGGTACTCACTGTAAGAGGGGATCCCGTAGGCTTGTGCTGGAGGTGGGTAAGCGGCGTAGGGGGGTGCCTGCTGGATCCCTGCGCTGTACTGCGTCTGGCCGTAGGCTGCCATGGCTGGGGAGGGCCAGCTAGGGAGGACGTGTGGGCAAGGTCTGCGTGGAAGGGAAGAAGGTTAAGGCTCCCAGCCCAGCCCAATCCAGCCCAGTAGCCCTTCCCCTAGATCTGGGTATCACCACCACCATTTTCCTTTGGGCATTTGCCCCTTCCAGAACAGAGACACCTCTGTGCTCATAAAGTTCCGTTTCATTTTCCCCTTCCTGGGAACCAGGGAAATTGCACCTCCTGTCTCTCTTGCATTTAAATGTGACCGTGAGGTGGGGCTCCACCAGACAGAATGAGAGCAGATGTGTTGTAAACCACACTCAGGCGTGGTCAACAAAAGCATCCCCTGTAACCCTCCTGTCCTTCCTGATTTTGGTAGTAACGGTGGGAGGCAAGTCTGCAGTGGCAAAGCCTGGATCCCCAAGTCAGCCTGTGGAGGACAGCCACCTGCCAATATTGCACTATGTGTGAGAAACGAAGAGCCCCGGTTGTAGGAAGCTGGGAGACTTCAGGGCTTGGTTGTTACTGCAGCAGAGCCCGTCACACTCTGACTATCCATCCTCATACGACACTCCACATTTAACAGGGCTGTTGGTCGAGACATCCTGCTCTTAGCCAATGGGTGGGCACCTGATGCAAGGTCATCCAATCAGACTGGGCCCTGGGGCCTTAAATCCTCAGTCCATTTCCACTTCCCATAAGAAACTCACGAATGGATACTGAGGTCCGTGATGAGTAACAGGTTGCTCAAAGGACCAGGCTATTAAAAGCCATGTCCCTGAGACATTTGTAACTCAGTGGCCGCCACCAGTCTGTATTCTTACCACGGCTTGGGGATCGGGTTGCACTGACCTGGGATGAACAGTATGTCTTCTCAGGTGTCTCAGCAACTCTTTGAGTGGGAGCTCTTATACTTCTCATTTTAGAGGTGAGAGACCAAAGCTCAGAGGCCTGAGGTCACCAGTGGGAAGAGTCAGTCTAGAACGCTTAGAACCCCGAAGCTTTGCCGCTTCTCCCACACAGAACCAGGGTTCACCCAGCCCCCACAGTAATATTCTGTCACGGAGAGTGGCTCAAACCCAAAGGTGAAAGATGGTGGCAGGGCCTCTCAGTCCACGTACCCACAGATACAATTTCTTTGATCAGTGTAGCTATTTTTTCCCTTAATTTGATTTTTCTGCTGAGATCTTAAAACCAGAAGGTTGCACACACACACACATTCACACACATGCATGCACACCCATGTGCACACACACATGTGCACACATCACACACGGGCTTTATTTTTCCCCTCTTGGAAAGTAGGTGTTTCAGCCAGCTTGGGTCTGTGTGCGCTCAGCTGGATTTGAGTTGTGACCACCTCTAGACTGAGTGTCACCCTCTGTCTGCAGCAGTCCTTTCTGTGCCACTTCACTTAGTGATAAAAACAGCCAACAATTCTGCAGGCACTGTCCAAATTATGACTTTATGTGGACTGGCTCACTGAATTCTCCAACTCCGATGAGCTGTACAGACCGTTAATATTCATATTTCCATCTTCAGATAAGAACACAGAGACCGAGAGACACTGAATAACATGCCAAAAGCACACATCTGGCATAGACTGAACCCTGCCTCTAGCGGCCATGCCCTCCACTCCCTGGCTCTCTCTAGACACCACAGTGGGGACAACCTGACATTTATGTCTAATGGCGTGTGTGTGCCATAAATGTGATGGGAGCCCAAATTCATGCCTGGTTCCATTACATGACTTCAGTTAAAACCTGTTCGATTCCAGATGTTTCATCCAGACACAAAGTCACTTTGGCTCTCCTACATCTGAAGGTTTGTGGCAGGTGTTCGATGATCACAAAGCTGATGTCATTATCAACAGGTGTCCTCATGCCCTGCTTTCTTTCTGACATTACTACTGAATTAAATGAATCTTTTGGAGAAACTTGTTCCGAATGCTTAAGAAACTCATTTGAGCTTAAGATGCCAGATCCAGTCCTGGAAGGCGTTTCATCAGTCAGCATCCTGGCTCTGGACAGATCGTCCGCAGCTATGGTGGTAGGTGGGTCAGCGGGTTAGGGCTGACCAGAAGACCTAGTTGAAAAGGCTCCAAGTCACACCCCTCCTTAGAAGAGAAGCAGAGGTGGGAATCTGAGGTAATTAACTACTTCCCATCAAAGCCAGGATGGAACCGGGGCTAGCGTTGACGCCCAGAGAAAGAACAGCAGTGCTCTCTAACCCTGAGGCCCTAAAAAAAGCAGGGAGATGTCACAATCCTCAGTTGCTATCACTACCCCAAAAGCTCTTCTAGATGGGAAAGCAGACTGAGCGAATGTCTCCACCAGGCTGGGGAGAAAGGAAGACTTCCCGATGCCAAGGACAATACCATGTGGTCTAAGGGGACACTGGCCACCAGCCAGGCCGAACCCAAAGCTCTGTACACAGTGGTGGGCTCTGACTGGCAGCTCCCAAGGGTGACACTCAAAGGGCCCAGGTGCTCTGGCCATCACTGGGCTCCTGCTGCCCCATGTGTCCTTGTGGTGGGGCAATGATACCACCAGGTGGGGTTCTGAATCACTCTCAGCATCCCACTGGACTGGAAGCCCTCCAGGGGCAGGGCCAGGTCTCCTCCACCATCTCTGTCCCAGGTTCAGTACCGGATTTGATAACCAGGACTATGCAGTGAATGTTGGAGCAGGAAGAAAAGATGGAAGAAGGGAGGAAGAGACAGAAAGCAGAGATGGGAAAAAATGGAAGGGAGGAAGAGAAAGGGATGGAGAGAAGGGAGAGGGAAAAGAAGGAAGAAAGAAGGAAGGAGGAAAGGAAAGGCGGGGAAGGAGGAGGGGAGGGAAGAAATGAGATCAAGTCTGTGCGGGGAAAAGGAAGGAAAATATAGAAAAGTGAAGAAAGAGAAGAAGACATGCAACAGCAGCCACTACTCTCAGAGCAGGGTCTTACGCCCTCTCTCACATGTTTTTGCTTATTTCTTGGGACAGGCCACTTAACTGTCCCTCTTTCCCAGATGGAGAAACACAGAGGCAAAAGATGGTGGCCAGGGGCTACTCAATCCACAGACCCATGGGAATAATTTCTTTAAGCAGTGTAGTTATTATTTTTAATCTTAATTTGAATTCGTTTTTTGGTATTTTCAAACCAGAAGGCTACACACACACACACACACACACACACACACACCCACAAGCACACATAGGGTTCACTTTTCCCCATTTTGGAAAGTAGGTGTTTCAGCCAGTCTGGGCCTGAGGACCAGGTAGAGTCACTTGCTAAGCCTCCTGTTGGGGAGCCGGCTCTGGAGCCAGGGTCAGACTCAGGTACTCACCTTGCAAAGAGCTGGGCCACACTCAGAGGGCTGGGTTCAGAGGTGCCTGGAGGGGAAAAGAAACACAGGCAGGGTTTATCTACTGAAATGGCCTTCTGCTGAAGTTGTGCCTTCAGACAGTGGTTCAGACAGGGAGAGGCTTGGAGAAGTGCTGCGGGGACTTTCCCAGCCATCAAAGCTCCTCTGAGGTGGCACTGACCCGCTCTCCTCACACAGGGGCTCAGGACCCTTTCTTGGGGCACACAAAGAATCAACAGGCATCTGGACACATCAGAGTAGAATTCCTGCCCCCATGCTTTGTACAGATGGAGAAACTGAGGCTGAAGAGACAGGAAGAACTTGCCTGAGCCAGGTCACGTAACTAGACAGCAGCACACCTGAGACCTGGCCCAGGTCAGGGCCATTTCTTCCTCTGAGCAGAACTACTTCCTTTCCTGCCCCAGCAGCAGCCCCAAGAACCCCACAAGGCAAATGTTGGCTGGCTCTGCTCCTCTGATGTCACTTCCCTTCTCCTGATGGCAACACCTTGCTGGGCCTCCCTCCCCAGGTCATCCGCACTCATAGGGCTGGCCCACATTTCTTGGATCATCTGAGCTCCTGGCACAGGTGCCTTAAGCCACACCACGGGACACATAGCAGCAAACCGTCATGACAGACAACACTCAGGATATGACAAGAAGTGATGAAATTAGGCTGGGAGAGAGAGATATTAGCCAGAGGGTAATGGTAATTTTCAGATGGGGGATATTTTTGTGCTGCATTGTCTTTAACAATGTCACTCAATGTCCTCACTGCAGAGTGACAAACTCTACATGATGTGCCCACGGGTGGGGACAGCGGGCACCACCTGCCAACTCACGCTCCTTAAATGCAGAGCAGTGGCTGGGGGACCCTTGCTCTGAGCTGGAGACTCAGTGGACCAACTCACACCTCCAACTCCACCCCTGCTGAATGCTGAGAACAGCAGGTCACACAGATCTCCGGCCTCAGTTTCTCTGTGCAATGGAACAAAGTCACCGCTCTCACAAGCATGCATGAAGATTAAATGACGCTCCAAATCCTTTACTTGAGTTAATTATTTTATCCTAGCAATCACCCTATGAGGGGGACACTATTCACGACTCCAGATGAAGAGCTGGAGCCCCCGAGAGTTTAAGTAACTTGCCCAGGGTCACACTAGCTGTAAGGTGTAGATCTGTGATCGGATCCCAGGTGGCCCATCCCTGGAGCACTGCAGCCATGATGACAGTCACCAGTGTCAAAGCAGTGAGCATTCTGTTAGGAGCTGATTATGTGCCAGGCCCCATGCTAATGGCTTAGCCATGTGATCTTAGTCCTCGCCACAGGGCCACCAGGCAGGCACACACAGAGAAGCTGGGGCTCCAAACGCTGAGTGCTTAGCCTTGAACCCACGGGGTGAGCAAGTCCACAGTGCACACTTGGAACCAAGGCCCCTTCCCTCTGGGGTGAGAGTAGGGGTGGGGGTGGAGTGGCCTTAAAGTTCATGAGTTGGAGTTCAAACCTAGAGAAATGTCAGCACACATAGTCAGAAGGGATTGTTGAGAAGGCAAGACGTGCTGTATCTGAATTGACTGGTGGTGTATGTAGTTATGTATTTCTCACATACCACATTAAAAAAAAAAACAAAAGGTTAGAACAGCAGTGGTTCAATGTCAAGGAAAGCCTGGTACCCAGCAGGTGTCCCCTGATTTTGCAGGCCTGCACTGTGGGCAAGGCCACACATTCCCCCTTCTTCTACCTCCCCCAGGACGGAGAACAAACCGTCTCATTCTGAAGCAGCTACAGTCTCATTATTGGTGAAAGCTCACGACTCGAGAGTGTTTAGCAAGACATAACTTACTGAATTAAACATTTTAAACATTTTATTAATAAATATGCAAATATTCATAAAATCTGAATGTACAGGAACAAGATTCCTATGGGCTCACGTTAACCTGGCATTCCATCCACTTGGAGCAAATCTCCGAGGTGGGATTTGCATGTTTGCCTGGCCTCCCTCCCTTTGTCACCTCCACCGATTCCTCTGAATTGTGAAGCCACCTGCCTTCCCCATGTGGCTGTGTGCACCTGTAACGCACCCCTCCCCCACAAACACCAGGAAGATGGCGGGTAAAGATCTTCCTCTGGCAGAGGGTGCGAGTTTACAAAAATAGGCTGCATCTCCTTTGATCCTTCATCCTGAGACTCTGGGGGAACTGAGACGAGTTACGAATGGGTGGCCTCCTTTCTCCTGCCTTTCCCCTCTCCCTCCCTTTCTGCCTCCCATTCTCCCTGGTCAGGAGGGGGCAGCCTCCATTGTTAGATGTGCTGAGCGGCTCTCTAAGCCCCTTCCCTCCTTCAGGGTCCTAGATGGGGCTCTGTCAAGGTTGGACAGCCTCAGTGTTGGGCATGAGAGCCGGGCCAGGACTGCCCAGGAGTGGGACGCAGCCGGCACCTCTCTCTTCTCCATGCGATGGCTGTTCCAGGGATATGTCTTTGGTGGTCATTTAGGACAAAGATGCCTTTGTCTTAGCAATCTGCCATCACTGTATACAGTGGTCGTTGTGGATGATGCCAGCCCCAGGGTGGCAGGTGGAGAAGTGGCATCTCTGTAATGGCTGCTGAAATGAACTGGCCCTCTGTGGGGCCAGGATGTCTTTCAATGACCTTCACCACTTTCTTAATGTCATCAGACTCAACATCTCTTCAAGGCCCAGACAAGCACAGAGGTGCAGACCCAGGAGGCCAGGCCCCAGTTTCCCATTTACCTCAGCAATGACCTCGCAGTGCACTGAACAGGGTAGGGACAGAGCCATGGATGGTGTCATGGCCATCGTTGCACAGCTTGCCAGGGGGCAGAGAGGTGGCAGTCATGAGTCCCTTCATGAGACCCAGGCCAGGGGAAGGAGATGAGCAATGCTTATGGTCATACAACTTCCAGGTCCCCCATCTTAAATATGGGCCAGCACAAAGGACAGAGATGAGGTCCCTTTGCTGCCACTCTCCAGCTGAGCCTCAGCACAGAAACACTGCTCAGTGGCAGCTCCCTTTGAAGTCGGTAGGATCTGGTGAATGGCAGATGGAGATGAGCCTTGTAGAGGCCATTGAACTTGTCACAATGACATCACAATACAGCATGCAGGCCACAAGGCCCCTTTGCCAGAGGTGAACCTGGCTCCCAACGCAGTCAGACCTGTTTACTCTAAACTTCTCCAGAGGGGTGTGTGTGTGTGTGTGTGTGTGTGACACCTGAAATGACAGCTTGCTCCTAGGTGGGGAGGACAGAGAGCTGCTCCACTGTCCTCTGAATGGCAAACTCTAAGCCCCACCTCCAGCCTTCTAGGGGTAAGGGGAGAGGGATGAACTTGGCAGATGGCAGGACCTCTGGAGCCAGCTCAGTCATTTATTCATTCATGGCCCTCCATGTGCCACACAGGTGCTTGGAACTGGGTTGCAGAGCCAGCAAAGGCAGCCAGGCCTCGGCCCTGGGGGGAGCTGCTATCTACTGGGTATGACCATAACCAAATGAATGGAACTTAATTACGATTACAATGAGGCACAAAGGAAGAAAGCAGGTGGTGTGGCCCAGTGCACCCAGATGTGCCATCCTTCCCCTGGGGACCTTTCCACAGTGACACTCAATGTCTGCAGCCGTGGATGCTCCCAGGTGACACAGGCTGCAATAAGTTCTAAGAGTTTGCACAAGTCTGGGTTCATGAAAATAAATCTGCCTTCTGGAGGTCACAAACTCAAAAGCATAGTAACACAGCTTGAGTATCTCTTGTCTGAAATGCTTGGGACTGGAAGTGTTTTGCATTTGGGATGTTTTTTCATATCTTGGATTTTTTTTTTTTTTTTTTTGGGCAACTGGGGATTAAACTCAGGGCCTCAAGCTTGCTACATAGATACACTACTGCTGGAGCCACCCCCTGAGTCCTTTTGCTTTTGGTTTGTTTTTTTGGATAGGCTATCACACTTTTGCCCAGACTGGCTTGGACCACGATCCTCCTACCTCTGCCTCCTGAGTAGCTGGGATTACAGGTGTGAGCCACCATCTGGCAGATTTGGGAGTATTTGCATATAGCTACTAAAAAGAGATATGTTGGGGGAATGTGTACTAGTCAGTTTTCCATCTCTATAATGAAATACTTGATGAAATTAACTTATAAAGAGAAAAACTTAATTTTGGTTCACAGTTCTGGAGATTCCAGTTCAAGATGGGCCCCTCATTGTTTGGACCTCTGACAAGGGTGGCACAGCATGACAGGAAAACATGGTAGAGGAAACTTCTCAGCCCAAGAGCCGGGAATCAAAAAGAAAGAAGAGGCTGGGGCCCTACAATCCCTGTAGAGGGAAGCTCCCAGAGACCTAAGGACGTCCCACCAGGCCTCACCTCCTAAAGGTCCCTGGCTTCATGCACTTGTGTCACCATGGGAATCAAGCCTTTAATATGGAGGCCTTTGGGGGACATTCAACATCCAAAATTACAGCAGGATGGAACTCCAATCTAAACAGGAAATCCACGTATGTCTCATAGATGCCTCATCCACACAGCCAGAAGTAATTTTATTTCTTATATTTAATAATTTGTGTATGAAGCCAAGTTTCATTGTATAGAATTTTCTGCTTGGGTATTGTGTTGGTCTGAAAACGTTTCAGATTTTGGATTTCCGGTAGGGATGCTCAACCTATGCAAATGAGCAAAGCGAAGACCTAATTTTAATACAGGGAGTCTCAGCTGGAGTCTGTGTGTGAGGGCACACTTAGGTGTTAGTGACTGTGTCACTTACACACCCCGGTTTGTCATCCATGTGTGCATTTGGCCAGTGTTTGTCTTGCACCTACTGTGGGATGACTACAACCCAAATCTCATCATTTATTAATTTAAAGTTCTTTCCAAAGAAGGGAGGTAGGTTTAAGTGGTCACACCTCTCTCTGTGTCTTAGTTTCTTCACCTGAAAACTGGACAACAGCTCTTCCCTCCAGAGAAGGTGGAGCCCTACAAATGGTAACTACCCCCCCACCCTATTCTTAGCTCCCCACTGTCCTGGGCCCCTTGCTCAGGCTACTTCATCCAACCCTGAGCCCACTGGAATGTCCACCCGTCCATCCCTTCTCACTGGGAGGACTTAAGGTAATGATTCTGAAACAGCCACTGCTGTCAT
Organism: Castor canadensis; assembly: GCF_047511655.1. NCBI lineage: Eukaryota > Metazoa > Chordata > Mammalia > Rodentia > Castoridae > Castor > Castor canadensis. The sequence continues at coordinate 169,042,908 of NC_133390.1, read as the reverse complement.
GTAGCATAATTGGATCCCCAGGCGTCCCAGTGATATAGGCTCATCTTCCTTGAGCAGCCTTTTAAATTCTTCCCTACCATGGATGGCAGCCCAGGATGACTGTACTTGGAGTCCTCTTTCTTGGAGTGGTGTGTGACTGAATAGTCACTTGTGTCTCGTGGTGGTGTTGCTGAGAACAGAAAGGAGTGGGCAGCACGTCCCAAAGTGTGACGATGGGGCAGGGGTTGTAAATACATGCTCTTCCATTGAGACCATCGCAAATTTATTCCAATATATATTAGAATCATAAGATGATCCAAGTTATCTGGAGCTAGTTAAAGTCATTAAATAAATTGTAAAGAAAAACTAGCAAGTGAGGGCAGCACAGGTGGTTTGAACACAGGGCAGGAGATGGAGAATGGCATGTGACGTGCCGTGAGACATGGCTGTAGGCGGACCCTCTGTACCCATGGAGGGTGAGGTGAAATTCACAGTAGGCAGCATCCCTGCTCTTACAGAGGGGTCTGCAGTTCCCCGGGCACTGCAGCACTCCTCACACACTGCGTGCTCCGTGGCCTGCAGGTGAAGGTTGCTCTGGGTGCAAAGGCCCCTTGGAAGCCACTGTGGGGCTCAGAAAAGTGGGTGGGGAATCGATCAGTGATTCTCCAGGCCAGGACCCAGGCAACGCTCTGAGCAGCTCAACCTGGCTTGGGTGAAACCATCAAGCCTGCCAGCCTGAGGCTGGAACCAGCGAGAATGAACTTGAGAAATCTGCCTCCTCATGTCTGGGGCAGAGGTGGGGCAGGAAGTGAGGGAAGCCAAGCCCAGCTTGTTCCCTGCAGTGGCCTCCCTCCCCTGAAATGCTTAATGAGATTACGACAGGGCCTTGGAGAAAGGCACCTGTGCTTTGAAAGAGAAATCTTTCGCTCAGCTTGCTTTCTTAGTGTCCATGACTTTCCCCTGTCCTTCCAGAAGGCAGGATGCAATTCAAACTCAATTGTCCCTTCAATAGGAAAAAACAAAGGACAGGCCACGTTTCCTGGTTCCTAGGGCTGTGTAAGCATTATTGCTTATATTCCTGTAAAAACTGATGACGAAATTATTATCTGTGCTCAACAGAAGTGAAAATTGAGGCACAGGCCAGTATTGATCTGACACCAGTATTGACTGTAATAGGAACAGGAATTTATTTGTTATTTATCTGTTTAATTATTGGTGTACTAGGGTTTGAACTCAGGGTCTTACCCTTGCTAGGCAGGTGCTCTGCCACTTGAGCCACGCCCCCCAGCCCAGGAACAAGAATTTAAATGCATAGGAAGAAACAAGACGCGATCTTTGTCCTAAAGGAAAGGAGCATCTACAACAGTGGCTCTCAATCTTGGTGCACCAAGATTGTCTGCAGTAAGTGGTTTTTAAAAAACCCAGATGCCTGAGCCCCACCTGATCAATCAAACCGACTCTCTGGGGGAGGGACCCAGATATTACCACAAACAAGCAAGCAGCAAGCCACTTCCTGGAGGGTTCCAACACACAGCCGAGTTTGAAAATCAGTGCTGGAGCGTGGTTCTCAAAGTGTGGTCCCTGGGACACTGCCTAGAAGCTGAGGGAAGCATTTTACCTTCTTCAGCCCCAGCCCACACCTTTTCAAAGTCAGAAGGTCTGGGATGGCCTGGGCTTCTGTGCTGACCAACCCTCCCAGGTGTTCTGACGCACAGGACAGCGGAGGGCAGCCGGCTCCAGCCTCGCCCCTCATGGAGCAGCTGCTGAACTCATACTGCTGGGTCACCTGGAAGTCCCAGCTGGATCAGAATCTGAGCTGCTGCAGAGTCCCCAGCTGATCCCTGGGCACATTAAAGAGGCAGAGACACACAGTTGACTTCTCCAGTCTCTAAGTGCCAGGCTTAGAGACTGGAGAAGTCAAGCTTTACCAGGTACTGTCACAGCAATTTCTAACCTAGGTCACTCCCAGCCATGTTCCTGCTTTATCTCTCCATAGAGATCCCCACTACCTGAAATTCCCACCTGCCTAAAGATTTTGTACCTGCTCTGGGAGCAGGGCCTATCTGTCCCCACTATCTTCCTTCCTAGGGCCTGGCCCACAGCAGGCATTGGGGAACTACCTGCTGGACAAAATGCGCAGCAAGGAAAATCTGCTTTAGCTAGAAGAGAGACTGAGGCTCTGAGAGGGGCAGGGATTGGCCCAGGTTCACACAATGATCGAGCAGTGGCTGGGATGCACCATGACTCCAAGCCTATAGATTGTGATGTGTAATGACTGTGGAGAGAGGCAGAAAGTGTCCTAGGAGAAGAGTGACGGCAGGAGGCAGAGCTCCTGAACGCGGGCAGTGGTGGACTCAGTTCTCTACCACATCTCCAACACCCCCATGGAGCAGGGGCATCAAACACTGCGTGATTCATACTCTAAGGCCGACTTGCCCTGGTGGCCAGTTTGCACCAGGGCAGTGGTAGGGCGCTGCCAACTCCAAGTCCCAGACAGGAAGAGTGTCTGTGGGGTCCTGCCACTGTGCATGAACCAAACATCTTGGGCCTGCAGACTCTTAGTGCTTGGCAGACAGGGAAACGAGAACTAGTTGCCAAGCAGAAATCAGAGCCAAGGTGCTTCAGCTTGATTCCTGGATGGTTTTAAGCTGGCTACTTCAGACCCCCAAACTGCAGTTCCCACATCTGCAAAATGGGCTCACAGCTCAACCAGGGGGTAAAAATTGAATGAGAAGGAGTTCGGGTATTGGCTAGGATAGCAGATTTTGGAGTGAGACCACCCAGGTTTAAATTTTAGTTACTGATTATCTGCGCCATTTCAACAGTCTTCCAACGTATCTGTGCCTCAGTTTTCTCTGTGCAATTGAGCTAAGCACAGTATCCACTTTTCAGAGTTGCAGGGATTAAGTGAGTTACTCTATAAACACCTGGCTTAGAGCAAGTGCCGACTGTTTTCCCCAACGGTGATGGAGCAGGAGAGGAAGTGAATCCAGATCTATATTGTTTGGGACAGAGCCTGCTCACCAATGTCATGGGTGAAAGGGAATGGCAGGGCCGCCCCTAAGAGACAGCCTCACCCCTCACCCCACCCTGTGGCAGCCAGGCAGGAAGGTGGGCCCAGTATGGCAGAAGTGCTCACATTTCAAAAGAAACCAGAAGTCTGGGATTTTATGTGAACCACCCAAGCTTTACAGGTTCATCACTTTTACCTAAAACGAAAGGCATGAGAGTCCAGACTCCCTGGCCGGGGGCTGGTAGTTTGTAAGTCCGGTTTTGAACTCTCTGTGGTTATCTGATTCAGAGGAGGATGTCAACCGAGTCCATTTAATCATCCCCCATGTCCCCAAAATGGGGTAGGCACCCCACACAGCATCCCCCCATTTTATCCTTGCCGTAAGCACCCTATGGGGTGGGTCTCGTTATTCAGCCCTACTTGATGGGTGGAGAAAACTGAGGCTCAGAAAGGCTGAACAAATTGTCAGTAGCCCAAGCCCTCCGCTGTGCCCTCTGTGTCTGAGACACAGGCATCTGAAGTTGACGGTGCCCTTTCCCTGAGAGAAAAGGCTGACTGTCTTTGAACCAGGCCTAGCTGTTCCTCTGAAACCCTCAAAAGCCCGGGTGCTTGACACAGATGCTCCAAAGTGCCAGGAGAAGGAGGGAGTGCCCTCTGCCATCCCTGCTCCCGTCCTGGGCATGGAAGACCGGACGCTCTGCTTTTGGTGGGCAGAGCTGTTCAGCTTCCTAACCAGTAATCAAGAACAATGTCATTGTCTTGGTGACAGCAATAATTACTCACAGAAGCCTGGATTTGCTTAAAGGCCAATTCTTTGTGATATTGTCCTGCACTGGACACACGACCCTTTGGCTTTCCATGACAGTTCTGTACCATTTGTGCCCCCTGAGCGGTGTCAAACACAGACAGCAAGGACATGGAGTAGGGGTCTGAGAACACGAGCCGCCAACCCCAAGCGGCCCAGGCAAGGGTTAAGCCTGAGGCTTAAACATAATAGCTTAATGCCTTTGCTCTCCAGCTCTGCCAGGAAGGCTGACAGATCCCGGCACAGCGAACAATGGCTGGGATTGTTCTGGTGAAAACTAGTCTGGCTGCATCACTTGCCAAAAACTTTTAAAACAGCCTTCACTTCTCCTCTGCTTCCTTGACTTCCACCCGACCTGAAAGCAAAAGGCAGCAAGTTCTCGCCCTAATGACCAAGCCCTGTAAACAAGACGCTTGCTGGGAGGAGGCGATGGCAGGTTGAGGATCGAGGGACAGAGCCAGATGCAGATCCTATGGGACATGACCAGGCCTGGGCACAGAACATGCCTGAAACCACTCTACTCTATGGCAGTGGAACTGGTGACCAAGAAAGGAAACTCAGGGCGCAAATGTACGCCTTCGTCCCTTGACTGATGGGACAGGATGCCAAAGTTTGGGTCCAGAACACTGATGTAAAGGGCAAGAGGAGAACTGGTCCTGGGGACAGAACTTGGGGAAGGATGCATGTGGGTCCCTCAGCACATTTGCGGGTGGACACTGCCCACCTCCTGTGCACCAATCTCACCACGGAGCCTACCTTCTCTGTCACTCAGAGGCCCCGCTGCAGCGACGTCGCCACTCAGCCTCAGGTTTTCCTTGCGGTGGCTGTTTGCTGTGAGGCTGGGTGAGATCACCAGTTCTAACATTTCCTTGTACCTGAGAGGAGACAAAGGGAAATAGAATTTATTCATTCATCAATTATGCACGCTTAGTAGTGATTCCTATCTCTTTCCCTGAGAGTAATGCATATTAAAGCCAATTACCTAAACCCAGCCTTCGGAGAAATTCTACACAATAAAAATCCACTGAAGAGCCGGGTGCTGGCGGCTCACGCCTGTAATCCTAGCTGCTCAGGAGGCAGAGATCAGGAGGATCATGGTTCAGGGCCAGCCCAGGCAAATAGTTCGAGAGAACTTGTTTTGAAAATACCCAACATTTAAAAAGAAAAAGTGGTGGTGGAGTGGCTCAAGGTGTAGGTCTTGAGTTCAAGCTCCAGTATTGCAAAAAAAAAAAAAAAATTCCACACTGCTTCCTACCCCCCCACCCCCCATGTACCCACCTGATTAAAACATCCCCTCCTTCGTTCTGTATTTTGCCTTTAGAAAAGTGAGGTTGTGATCTCTGTTAAGTGTCATGGGAATGAACTACTGTGGAGGAAGGAGAGAAAGAGAGAAAGGCAGAGCTTGGATTTGAACTTCCAGAGACCAGAGGCTTGGTGGGGAGGGGGGTGGGGGGAGGGAACTTGTAGCTGACCATGGTTAAGAGGAAAAATGGGCCAGGTGCCAGTGGCTCACACTTGCAATCCTAGTTACTTGGGAAACTGAGATTGGGAGGATCAAGGTTCCAGCCCAGGCAAAAGTTTGCAAGACCCTAATCTCAATGGAAAAGAGCTGTGTGTGGTGGGGCACGCCTGTCATGCCAGTGAAGGTGGAAAGCAGAAACAGGAGGACCGTGGTCTAGGCAGACCTGGTCAAAAAGTGAGACCCTGCCTCCAAAATAACCAGAATAAAAAGGGCTGAGGGAGTGGCTCAGGTGGTGGAGTGCTTGCCTAGTAAGTGTGAAGCCCTGAGTTCAAATCCCAGTATCACCAAAAAAAAAAAATTGGTTGAGGTGTTATCTGCACAAGCAGATAGCTTGAGGCCCCAGCAACCTTTAGCAAGCGTCTCTAAGCAGCACAACTCCTCAGCCCGCCACTGTAGTGCCTTCCAAGAAAGATGCTCTGGTTTGCAAATTACTCCTGACTTTGATAACCTGGCCTGGAGGCGGGGAAGAGGGACAAGGCTCCTTGGGTCTTGCTTATTTTTACTGATGATGCCTCCAACTTTTATACCATGTCCATGGCTACTCCTCGTAACTTCCTCCTAACTGTAGACAGGAAACAAGCTTTCTGGGTAATGCACACAGCACCACACCATCTCAATGACAACCAGTAATGGTTACTACTGGTTCAAGTTGACGTCAGAGAAAGGCTACATTTACTGAGGCACGTCTCTACCCCAAGTTCATCCTGAGTACAATCAGTCATCTTCATGTTAACAGAACCCAACACACGGATGGATGGCACAGTGAGAAGGTCATGGACTCCACCCCCAGTTTGATACTTGCTGCCTGGAACATGTTACCTGCCCCCCACCACTCTCAACCAACGTTTTCTCATCTGAAAAATGGGGGTCAATTTTTGAAGTATCTCCCTGACAAGGTCATGGTGAAGGTTAAGAGACAAGGCTATAAAAGAAGACTTGGAGGCAGCAATGAACCACGGGAAGGAATCACCACAGGCTGTATGTTCTTGTGACAAAGCTCAAAGTGGCCATGACAAGGACTGAACTGGAGCCCTCACAGCACAGTGGACAATCACAGCGGTTGAGCAAAAGGCGGAAGGGCACTCCTGGTGGGACCCCATCCCTATGAAATTCAAAACATACAAATGAGCATTACTCAGCAGGCACTGAGGGGCAGACGCAGGAGATGGCGAGACGGTGGTATTTATTTCAGGAGAATGGCTGGGGATGCAAGTTGGGAAGTGGTAGCCTGGGGGCTTCATGAGCTATGAACCACAGGCCACCTCCAGCCTGTGACCTGTCTTTGTGTGACCTGTGAGCTAAGAATGGCTTTCACATTTTAAAATGGTTGAAAAAAAAATCAAAAGGACACCATCTTGTGACATGTGAAAATGATGTCACATTCAAATTTCAGCGTCTGTAAGTAAAATCCTACCAGGAGAGTACACCCTGCTCCTAGGTCTGCAGTCCTGACCGTGGCTACTCTGCAGTGCAACTCTGAGTAGAGGAGTTTCCTTAGAGACCATAGGCAGCCCATAGAGCTGGAAGGATTTGCTATTGGCCAGAGAAAGTCCACCAAATCCTGCTGGAGTCTTTGTGTACCACGACTGTGTGGCTTACTGTACATCTTTGTACACCTGAGACACCTAATGTTTTAAAAAGAAAGAGAACAGCTCAGTGCTTGCACCTGAGTACTTTATACACACGCTTTAATCTGGTGAGAGAATTTCATATAACTCAGCTTCCGGTGCTTATGACTTTATGTTAGCTGGTCCTTATGTTCCCAAGAACATGTGCACCCGAATGGCTATTTTCTTGTTCCTCAAATGCTGTAAGGCACTACAGGTTGGAGGCCTGGGTGCCCCCTTCTTGAACACACCAAGGTCTCTGTGACCGGCAGATATTGAATCTGTTGTCTGATGTAGGTGTCAGAAATTTGCATTTTATCCTAAATCATTCCTTTCATTCTTTTGGGTGTGTGCAAATAATTTAATGCTAAAAAAAATGACATAAAACACAGTACTGGTCTCCAAGTGTACAGATGTGATGAGAGGAGTATTTGAGGGGGAAAAAAACCCAGCTAAATGACCAAATCTAGTTAAAAACAAAATGAACTATTTTTTCCCCTCCCCAGATTTAAAAATATTTGAAGTAGTTGCAGTATTTTTAAATGAGGCAAATTTCACATTTAAATTACTCTAGAATTTCCAGCCTGTCTCGAAAATGGAAAAATAAGCCACAACCCTGCATGGCAACCACTGGCTGGGGCAGGTGGAGAGGCTCCAGGTTACCACAGGCCTCATTGCTCCCTACTCTTTTACACTTATTTTTCCATTTGTATTTCCTTCTGGCCTCTACAGGCCTACAGCACATACGTTTTCAGAAAAGCCTGCTGAGGAAAGAGGCAGCAGTGTGACATTTCTGGCCCTGGTCACATAGCTTATTTTAGAGTGCACTGTCATGCCTAAGAGCTCCAAGCACATCCAAACAGCATTTATTGATTTCCAGAGAGCAGGAATGTGACTGAGTTTTAGCTCTGGGGTGGAGTTAGAGCAGCTACGGCTCCTGGTGTGTTCCAGTAACCAAAGCTCCTAGAAGATCAAGTCAGCACAGTAGTTGCTTTTATTGCCTCACTGCACCTATACAGAATCTTCTTCATTCATCCAATTCACATCTGTTGCAGGATGAGAGGAAGGAAGACAAGAGGGAGGGAAAGACAAGAGAGGAGATCTAGACTTGAGTGGTCAGCTTCTTTCCAGGAGCTTTAAAAGTGCATTCATCCATTTTCACCCCACCCTAGGCAATGACTCTAACGTATGAAGTATGTGACGCTGTCTCCTTAGGATGCCATGGTGTGAGGCGTGGGTCTCAATTTACATGCTCGTTAGGCTTTTCATTTTCCTCTGCACTAGGATTTTAAAACATGCGTACTGCTGGATGGACATCTGGTGTGCAGCTATAATTCCATACTGATGCCCACTGTGTGCTACGTGTGCCCTGCCCTGGTGGTGAACCTCTGGGGAGCCTTCACCCCTAGGCCACCATAAACAATATGGCTTCGAATAGCTTCACTAAAAATATAGCTTATGTCCCTTTATCATCCACTTTATCTATCTATCTATGTATGATATCTATCTTTTATTTGTCATCTATATCTATATCTATCAATCATTTATCATTGATATCTATCTACCTATATTTATCTATCATCTATCATTGATATCTATCTTTTATCTATCTATCTTTGATATCTATCATTTATCTATCAATCATTTATGTCTATCACTTATCAATCAACCTATCATTTATCTATCTTTGATATCTATCATTTATCAATCTATCATTTATATCTATCTACCTATCTGTCATTTATCTATCAATCTATCAACCTATCATCTGTCTATCTATCTATCATCTATTTGGAAACTCACATTCTTGAAATGCACACATCCATCCAAAGCGAGAGGTTTTCTGTGTAACAGGGTGTGCGTGAACTGAACTTGGCCAAATACTAGCAGACTGGTCTTCATCATTCCTGTGCTATTCTAGATTCTCAGCAGAAATGTACGAGGTTCCGGTTTATAGCTTCCTGTTAACTCTGTGTTGTGGTTTAGATATCAAATACCCCCCTCCAAAGGCTCATGCGTTGAAGGCTTGGTTCCCAGAAGGTGGATCTGATCACCGAGAGGTGACTGACTCATGGGACTCTGACCTGATTAATGAACTAATCCCTTGACGGATTCACAATACGATAGCATCGGAGGGAGGAGGTGGAAGGTGGTGGTAGGGGGGGCGCAGCTGGGGACATAGGACACTGCGGCATGCTCTGGAAATGTGTTTTGTCCCCAGTCCCTCGCTCTACCTCATGTTCCTGCCGTGATGTTCAGCTTCATCTCAGGCCCACAGGGATGGAGCCAGTGAACCATGAACTGACAAAGCAGAATCCATGACCCAAAATGTATCTTTCCTTCTATAAACTGTTTCTTTCCAGTATTTGTGACAGTGACAAAATTCTGACAAACACAACTTGACATTGCCCGGCTTCCTAATTTTTCACAAGCTAATGGTGGAAAGTAACGTCAGTCTCCTATTTGCTTGCATTTGCTTTCTGTGGCCATCAGTGAGTTTGAGTACACAGTCACATACCTGGGGCCTCGGGAGTTTCAGGGAACTGTCGACTCATGGTCTTCATCCTTGCCTAGCCTTCTACTGGTTTTTATCCTTGTTAATTTGTTGAGTGCCTTGTATTATTAGTTCATTGTTGGTTTTAGATGCTGTAAGCTTCCTTTCTTAACGCGCCATTTGTCTGTTTTCATTCTGGCTTCTTTCATACAACAAAATTCCTTGCACATTTGCCAGTAATTTCTCTTTTTAGGTGTAGAAATTACTTCCTTATTCTTGGGACTTAAATTTATTTACATGAAAAGCTACTCACTCAGAATTTTCCTGCTGGAACTTAAGTCTTTAATTCATCTAAGGTCTGCCTTTTATATGTATTTTTCTCTAATATTGGAAAAATGAAAATAAGCCATTTTTCTAGTACATATTAAAGTATCTGATTGATTTTATGGTACTGTAACTTGTACTCTTACATCAGTTTCATAGTCGTGATCAAAAACAGAAGAAACAAGCTACGAAAATGATTTCAAGGCACCAAAAGACAACTAAAGCAGACTTGTGGCCCAAGATACCAGAAAGGTGAGGAATGGGCTGAGTTAAGTCCAACCTCTATCACTGCTTCCCTCCAGAAGCAGTGAGCAAAGAAGAAAAAAGTGACAACTGAGAGTTTCCCAGTCTCGTTGGCTGGGGAGACCAAACCTAGAGTCCAGAGCTGCTAAGGCAGCTCAGGAGCAAAATCCTAGAAATTCCAGAATCACAGAGGTGTGAGCCTGAGACAGTTATCAGCTGTGGGCGGTGAGTGAGAAGCAGAGAAACCAAGTAGACAGCATTACCTGAGCTTGAAACTAAGCAGAATTTAGCAACATCCCAGTATTAGGGAAACAAAAATTAGTGTCCATGGCCCACCAAGGACGAAGTCTTAATAAACACCCCAGGCTTTTGTTTGAGACCCCTGATCAGCTATTCACTAGAATAATGGCAAAATAAGTAGATTCCACCTTGTGTCATCTTTATCCCATACTGGATCAAAGTGACAGCCCTCTACTATCACTGTTTGCCAGAAGAAAAGTATCTTTGCTTTTCAGGAAGATGCGATCTTCCACTAGTTTTCACCCACATTAAAAAATTACTAGGCATGCAAGGTGACAAGACCAAAGGATCAAAAACCAAGACAGAGCTCAGGGAGTGGCTCAAGTGGTACAGGGCATGCCTACCAAACGCAAGGCCCTGGGTTCAAACCCCACTATTGCAAAAACCAAAAACAACAACAAAAACAAAAAATGAAGCAAGAACCAAGACAGAAACAAACCCACATGAAATTCAGATCCTGGAGTTGCCAAACATTGAATCCTTAACAACTGTGACAACGAGATCTAGAAAGTAGATTGAAGATGGAAAATGCTACTATAGAATTGGGATTAAAAAAAAAAAACTCAAATGGAAATTATAAAACCGAAAAATTAAATAATTAAAACTCAGAACTCAATAGATCAGTAAAACCAGAGTGGACCTGGCACAAGAAAGGATTAGTGAATTCCCTCAACCAGCCTGGGAGAAGAATTATCTGCCCTGTGTTCCCAACAGGTTGGCTGTGCACAGAACAGGCACTAGGAAATGTGAGCTGGCCCTGTTTTGTGAACTTGTCCAACTCTGCATGAGAGTCCAGCAGAAGCTTGTGAATCAGCACACAGGGATTTTGTGTGTTGTGAGCCACACTGATTTATAGTTCAACTACAGGAGGCAGAGGAGGAGGAAGGCTGATCCTTGTAGTTTCGAGGCCTTCAATGGTCTTAACCTGGCCCTGATTGTGGTCCTCATTTTATAGAAAATTCAAATAAAAATTTGAAGCACTGACTTTGAAGCCAAGGGCCCTGAGCTCATTTCACTCTATGAACTAGGTAGCGATGAGGAGACTGAGGTTCAGAGTAAACTGACTACTTAGTGATAGAACCCAGATTCACAGTCAGGCATTCTGGCTCAAGTCTGTGCTCTTAGCCATGGCTTATGAGCAATACTGAGTCAAACTTGGACCCCAGGGCCATTCAGCTGTAAAGCCTGTAGAACTAGCTGGTTAGCATGCCAGATCCACCATCCACCACTGGGGTTCAAATCCCAGCTACTGCCTCTGGTCCATTGTGTGACCTCGGACAAGTCATTCTACATTCTGAGCCTCAGCTGTAAGAATGGAAACAATAACAGAAGTTTCCTGGCCAAGTTGCCCTGCAAATTATGTCTGAGAAGGCATGAGTGAGCGTGCTCCACAAAGATGGCTCCTGACATGGGCTGAAGTCACACAGAGGCTTGCAGAACACAGTCAGCACTGCAGGTGGACATGGAACCTGTCATGAGCATCACCTAGAAACTGCTGGTTCCAACTGTGGTCTGGGGCAGAGCTGAGCTCTGCAATTTGTGGAAGAAGGCGCCCCCCACCCCACCACACACACAATGGATTGAAATTGGAGACCAGCTCACTCTGTGCAGGGAGGCCCGGAGCCACCAGACAGCCTTCCTGGGGTGGGGGAGGAAAAGCCCCAGCCTCCCTCTCACCAAGACCAGCAGGACAAGGAAGCAGGGCCACCGGATTCGTTTACCAAAAGATTTTTCTGGGTTGCACTGTTGTAAGCCCCTGCTACCTCGGCTGATTTGGAACAGACCCCAGGATCTGGAGGAAAGAGGCTCTCAGAAGCCCCCATCCGCAGTCTTCTTCTGGGCCTGCTGCTGCCTGGCAGGCGGCTTGCATCATTTGTTGCCCTTGTCACCACCCCAGTCCCCAGGGACAGAGAAGCTTTGGGGGAGCATGCAGGCTGCTGGAGGAGCTGAGAGATGACAGCTGGAGGGCAGGGATGGGGGTGACTTCAAAGACACAGAAGGATCAAAAGCAGATGGAGGACCCAGGCGGGTGTGCTGCTCACCTTTCTCTCCCCGCCGCCTCCAGCAGGAGCTACCTTGGGTGAGGACGGGGCCCTGTCTGCTAGATGGGGAGGACAGATGGCCAAGAGGACATCAGAGAGGGACAACCTCCGGTATCCTTGGAGGGCTGAGAAATTGAAGCCTGCTGACAACACAGCAATCTCAGACTTCTGTCTGCATAGACAGCAGCTGCGGCTCAAACCTGGATGTTTCTGGCTGCACGCCCCCATCACCCCCATTTGACTTCAATTCAAAACATGTCTACTCACAGCAAACTGGCTAGGACCCAGCTCCACACATCAGGGCCACTTGCTCACACCAAAAGCATATGATCAACCCCATGTCCCCTGCCCTCAACTCTCATGTCTTGTCAAGTTTACCTCCATGGCCATCGTCCACATCCAAGCCACACCCTCTCTGCCCTGGAAGATTACCACAGTCTCCATGCCCATCTCCCTGGGACCTCTCTGGCCTCCCTCCACTTGGTTCTCTGCATATCAGTTGACAACACGTATCTGAACACCCCCGTCCCTCCTATCATTGTGTGACCTCTGATTGCTTCCTACCATTCTTAGATTGAAATGAAGATTTCTCAACTGGGCCATGCCTTGCCTGGAATCTTATGCCAGCACACTGGCCTTCTTCTCACTCCATGTTCTCATGCTGTTTGTTTCCTCTGCCTGAGACACCATTCCCTCTGGCTTGCCCCGCAGAGGCCTCAGCACCAGCAAGATTTCCCCAGGCCCCCTGAGTGAGATTCCACAGGCCAGAGTCCCTCTTTTACACACCAGTCACTACCATCTTTGTAGGCAGAACCTCAGTGGCAGGGATTGTGTCTATTTTAAACCCCTGTACTATATCCCCCAAGTCTCCTACAGGGTCCTTAATAGTGGCTTAATAAAGACTTATGGTGTGAGAAATGAATGTGTCATATGACAAATGCACCCATCCAGCCAATATTTATTGAGTGCTTGCTTTATGTGCCAAGTTCTGAGCTGGTCACTGCCATCATCACGTCCCTGGATGCTGCCCTGATTTATATTGCCTGCCCGGGTCCTGTGGATGTACAGCTTGAGAATCCCTGGTCTATTCTTCTTCCTAGCCTCAGTACTGCGCGAAAGACATATTCAGAGGTATATAGTAGGGGCAGTACAGTGTCCCACCATCCCGGGAGGGGGAATGGTCCAAGTGACACAGACGCCTCTTGTAATAGTGTAATGCCATTGCACTATTAAAGTCTGCCTGCCTGTGGCTACCTTGGTGGTCCTGTCTTGAACTAAGCAAAGAGGAGAAGGCAGCCATGTCTAGAGCTGAAACAGGAAGAGAGAGCCACTGCTTAAGAAGGAGCACGGCAGGAGCAGCAGACTCATGACATTTGACCATGGTAGCTCTGTGGGCAAAAGTGATCTTTCTTTCCATTGGGAGAGCTGCCTCTCCTTCACTCAGTTCACGTGGAGTGGGTGAGGTCACCTGCCGACAGACTTTGAGCCTGGCAACCGGCATCTCCTAGCCTTCTGATTGGCTCTGTGGTGTGGTCACGTGAGTCAGTGGGGTCCCATGAGCTGCTAGAGAAGAAACATCCTCTTGCTGCAGTGGACAAGCTGTGGAAGGTGTCTACCTGCAGCTGTTGGTGGCCACCCTGCAGTGCTGGTCCCCAGGCTTCCTCTGCATTCAGACCCCTGTGCGTCACTTCCTGCGTGCTCAGTGTGAAAGGTAGAACAGGAATCAGCTGCAGGTGCAGGCAGTGGAGTTCAAGGGCTCACCATGGCTGACCTCCACAACCACTGGGAAGAAGCACACACACCACATGGGTGTGGTCACATAGCTTCCTCCTGTCCACACCTCCTCCTTCCCCCAACCTGCTCCCTTAAATGGGGAAGGGGAGGCAGGGTGTGATCCATTGGGAACCATCGCTGCAGATAAAGAAGGTGCTTTCAATCTTCTCTGCAAAGGCTGCACAGAAAATAGGGGTGCAACTGATAGTAAATTCATCCCAGCCTCCAGTCGGTTGCCAATCTCTGAATCGCTGATTCCACGCCAGAAAGCCACGCCGCTGGTCATTCACTAATTTATTAACTTTCCTCCCCTCCCCCAAAGGCCTTCTTTCTGGCATCAGGGCTGTATGTAGGACAGAGCCAGAAGTATCTGAATAGTGGGGGGCTGTTGTCCCCCTGGTCATCCCAGAAGGAAGAATGATGCCAGACGCCTCCTTAATTATGGCCGTTTTCCTATTAGGCGGTGCTGGGGATCAAAGCCAAGGCCTGGTGCATGCTGGGAAGTGCTGCACCGCAGAGCCCATTCCAGCCCTAAGCAATGATCCAGATGGGCCGCAGGGTCTCTTCCTCACTGCCATCTTTCATCCAGGCTGATTAAGTTCCAGGGAGTCTTGTGTCCCCAAGGAAACCCAGCCTGGGTCCCAAATCTCAGCCGTCTCACTTAATGCCTGAGTTCTCATCTCTGTGACCTGGGCGAGGAGTGAAGTGGCCACGGGGCAGCTTTGCCCTAAGTGTTTCTCTTTCTCTGTAGCAGGGAAAATGGGGCCCATCACTAGGCTAGTACAGTGGGTTGTCCACGGGATTGGTTTTTGTTTTTTATCACTTTTTACTTTGAGATGATTACAGATTCACAAGATTTGCAAAGCACAGTACGGAGTGGTGCTGAGTCCCCTCTCACCTGTTCCCCTGTGACGTCATCCTCAGTAACCTCTGTACAACATCCCTGCCAGGACAGACATTGGTGCAGAGCAGGTGCAGCTCTGTGTCATTTTAGCTTATGTGTAGGTTCAGGTCATGGAGACAGAGAACATATCTATGACACAAAGTTTCCCTGAGCAGTCCCTTTGTGGCACACACACCCTCCTCATCTCCCATCACCACCTGGACCCTGGCAACCACTAATCTGTTCCCTGTCTCTAAATGAATGAAAAATGTTATGAAAATGGCTCATACAGTTCAGGCATGGTGGTTCATGCCTGTAATCCCAGAACTCAGGAAGTTGAGGTAGGAGGATCTTGAGTTCAAGGCCAGCCTGGGCTACTGGGCTATATAGTAAGACTCTGTCTCAAAAAAAAAAAAATCACACTTTTTTTTTTTAATTGTGACATCTTATAATTGACTTAAGAAAAAGCTCAATGCAATTTTAGAGACTGTATTTTGCAATGCATGGTCCGATATTCTCTGGGTCCATAGAAGCAGCCTTCAAGAAAGCACCCAGCATGCGGTGGCCGACTGAGACAGGACCACACACGTTCCGCCTGGTTTCTGGTTGGGTTCAGCAGGGCCCTGGAGCAAAATGCAGAACTTTATAGAACATTTCTCATGCAGAGCTATTAAAAAAAAAATCACAAATCCTAGACCCACACCCCAACCCACAACCAACAAAACAAGGCCTCAAACAGTATGGCAAGAACTTTTACTGTAAGAGGAGGCCACCCTCGCCAAGGACGCCTGAGGACACTGTGAGCTAGGAGGCTGTAGGAGGAGCCTGGATCCCACCCAGAGGCCCGCAGCAAGACAGAATCCCTCAGGTCGTAAAAGCGCTGGCCTTCCGTTCAGGCACAGCTCTGTGCCTGGAGGCACTGCAACAGCATGGGCGCCTGCACTGTTCCTCTTCTCGGTTGCCCCGACCACAGCCCATCATGGTGACCTGGACCCATCTGAAACCATGTGAGCCACCGCGAGCCTTGTTCTCAGGCAGCAGAGCAGCACGTTTTAATTTAGGGGAAGGGGACTAAGTGGGAGAGGAACGCTGAGGAAATCCTCATTTGTGATCCATGAAGCCCAGGCCCCTGCAAAATCCACAACTGACGTTCATTTAGACGCAGCGCTGTCTGCTCTGTGAGCTGGGGCGTGGCTGTGCCTCTCAGGTTTGAGTCTCTCTCCTTCCTGTGAGGCTGGTGGAGTTTCCATCCCATTTTATGGATAAGGAAGATGAGAGTAGGGAAGTTAAGGCACTTGCCTTAGATCCACTGTGTAGCAAGGGATGGATTTAAAGCCACCATCTGACGGATGTCATGCCTGGAATATTCTTCTGTCTACCATCTGCCACTGACAGCAGCAGATGTCTTAAAATGACCGTTTTCTCTGACTGATCTCTAGTTACAGCATCGGCCTGAATCCAGTGGGCTGTTCAGTGATTGACGAGTTTGTAAATGGTTTTATTCTTGTGTTGAGGTTGGATCAATTTTATGCAATTTCACACAGTGGAAGGTTTTTTTTTTCCCTTCCCTTTTTGGAAAGGTGATTTCATGGTGAGGGATAGACTTATTCCTTATTTTGGATTTCAAACATACACAAAAGCAGACTGAGTAGTGATACAAACTGCTGAGTACCTATCACTCAGGTACCACCCACTTCAAGACGTAAGGCCACACGTGTCTCTTGTAAGCTTTTTCATTTATTTTTTTTCTCTTTGCTGAAGTGTTTAAGACAAATTTAGACTTGAAGTCTCTTCTCTGCCACACTTCATTCAAATAGTGGGAATTTCTTTTATGAACACTCCCAGTTCTTTTGTTTTTACTTTGTTTTTGAGATAAGGTCTAACTTTGCCTAGGTTGGCCTTGAGCTCGCAATCCTCCTGCCTCCACCTCCTGAGTTGCTGGGATTGTGAGAGCCACCACATCCGGCAAAAATATGGGCATTTCTAGTCAGGCATGTTGGCACACACCTGTAATTCCAGCTACTTGGGAAGCAGAGGCAGGAGGACCATGATCTGAGAGGCCAGCTCTGAGCAAAAGCAAGACCTTACCTGAAAAATAAACTGAAACACAAAGGGCTGTGGCTCAGGTGTAGAGTGCCTGCCTAGTGAGCACAGAGTCCTGACTTCAATCCTTTTAAAAATGGATGTGTATTTTCTATTTCACATCGGACATAATTCACCCCATTTTCTCAGACCATCTTGAACGCAGCCCATGTTCACTCTTCCTTAAGCACCTCCACCTGCCCTTTAAGGTCTGGCATATGGCATTCAGGATCCATGAATGCACACCATCGGTTTGCTTGTGGTGTCCTTTGCGTGTCTGTAATCGAGAACAGGTTGACGCACTGCAGAGACGAGGCTAGCTGTCTTGTAGACAGGTAACGGGATTGATTTATTCTCTTTCCACTGCATTTCCCATAAACCAGCTTCAAAGTGTGAGCAAGTTCAGATTGGATGGTGTGTGTGTGTGCGCTCACGTGTGCGTGGGGTGGGGCGTTTCTGAGTCCCTGCACTGCCTCTTGTCAGGAGACCCAGGATATCTGGGGACCCTGACTGGTGATGCCAGTAGGGACCTGTGGATTCCTCCGATGGTAAGGTTCCCCTCCAACCTTGGATCTGATGCTTTTACCCACAAATGCTCGTGGACTGAATCAATTATTTAATTAGGGTTTTAGAAAATTTAAAAGGAACATTTTCAAGGAAGAGTGAGATTCTACAGTATGACATTTGTTCAGCATTGACTTCTTGCAAGTCACTGTCACCAATGTCTCTTCATTGTACTCTTCCTGTGGCCTGGAGGTGGCAGAGAGCAGGGTGGTGGCCTGGGGTGACCAGCTGCCTGGGTTTATATCCAGGCTCTGCCACTTACTAGTGGGGTGGCATCTGGCTTGGTCTCTCTGCCTCAGTTTTCTCATTTGTCAGTTGGGGATAAAATAGTAAGTACCTGTCTTCTAGGGCCGCTGTGAGGAGCCAATGTCCCCCTTCTTGTAAAATTCTTAGGACAGAGCCGGATCCAGAGAAGCGAACAGACTGAGAGGCCACCATGAAGTAACTCCCTGGGATCACACAGCTAATGACAGCAGAGCTGGAACAAGGGCGGATCTTGTTCCACTGCACGACCCGACGCCAGTGGAATGCTCTTCCACATTTGGAACACAGTTGCTAAAATAAGAACACCTGCGGCCATGATGACTTAGAGCAATACCCAAAAAACCTGATACCAGACCTTGTCCAAGCCTTCCCTGCCCCCTGACCTCACCTCCCGGAAGTGCTTCTTCTACAGGACGTCACCCTTTTTGCAATTGCTCAATCCCAGAAAGTTGATTTCACCTCACGTTTTGTTGTTTTTGTTTTGGAGACAAGTCTTGCTATGTAGCCTAGGTTTGTTTTTTCCTCGAGACCCTCTTCTCAGCCTCCCAAGGGCTGGGATTACAGGTGTGCACCACCATGCTGGCTCACCCCATAGTTTTTGGCCTTGCTGTTCCTTCAGCCACCAATCCTCTTCCAACTGGTTCCTTCCTGCACTTCATTCAGGTGTTTTCTGAAGTGTCACCTCCTCAGAGAGGCCACTCTTGGTCATGTAATCAACCCATTCCCTCCCCCCACCACAATCTCTTTTCCAAGCCTATCTGTTTTATCTGTCTTTTCAGTTCTCATCACTCTCTTGCAGTGTCTTGCACATTATTTGTCCCTTTCTGAGGACAGGGGACACTGTTGCTCCCTCAGCAGCTACTGTAGTAACTGTAATTGGCAATGACTCTCCAGCCAGTAAAGCAAATACGGACAATGACCCTAGAACCTCAAATAGACGTTTTGTATTTTGAGACAAGGTCTCACTCTGTAGCCCAGGTTGGCCTTGAACTCCTGATCCTCCTGTTTCAGCCTCCCAAGGGCTAGGGTTACAGTCGTGGCCACCATGCCCTGCTCATACAGACTTTTATACGAGGATTATGTATGCACTATTTATCAGTAACATATTTTTATTTCTTTTTACAAAAGAAAATAAATATATGCTTATGGTAAAAAGTTGAACAGAACATACAAAGGAACAGGATAACGGCCCCTGGGGCCCACTGGCCTGTGTAATCACCATCCATGGTCCGAGGGACACGGTGGTAGAGACTGTTAGGCGACCCCTCCCCCTCCTACATCAGAAGCCCCCAATTCTCAACAGAGCACAGTCAGTCACCCAGAGTAAAGATGGCGTTTCCCAGGTTCTCTTGCGGGCAGGGGTTGCTCATGATAGGCCATGGGTTGGACTCAAGATGATGCTCCCAACATGAAGTCCTTAAAGGGATGGGGCGGACCCTCTCCCGCCCCCCATTTCTATTGGGTAAAATGCAATGTGACGGACAGCTGCCTCGGGCAATGGGAGAAGGGCATCACCTGAGGCACCCAGAAAGGAAGGGATCAGGCTGAGGATGAGGGTCACAGAGCAAGGCTGCTGTCCTCCCAGACTCAGGTGGGAGGGATCGTGCACAGCAACTTTCCATCACAGGGGATTTCAGACCTACGCAGAGCCAGGACCCCACACCCTCAGCAGCTCCGGGCCAATCTCGCCCCATTTCTGCCCTTCTCCTTGCCTCTCATGGTATTCTGCAGCGAATCCAACAGTACTATTTCACTTGTAAATGTTTCCGTATGAATCGCTAAAGAAAAAAGCCGAAACCATTATCATGCCTACAAAATTCCTTATCACCACCAAAAAAACATTATCGCTTATTTTTAGCAAAAATGTCATCGAATATATATGTACACACCACACACACACACACACACACACACACACACACACACACACACACACACACACAATGAGGCAGGGTCTCACTATGTAGCCTGGCCTTGAACTTTCAATCCTCCTGCCTTAGCTGCCTGAGGGCTGGGATTACAGACGTGTGCTATCACAGTGGCTTTTTTTTTCTTTGTGTGTGTGTGTGTGTGTGTGTACAAAAATATATAAAAATATCCTGTGGGGCTGGCAAAGTGGTTCGAGTGGTAGAGAACCCACCCAGCAAATGTGAGGCCCTGAATTCAAACCCCCATGCCACACAATAATTAAAAAAAAACAAACCAAAACAAAACCCACTGCGGACAGTTTTCAACACCAGTCCACATGGGACCTAGTTCTTTTTAGTAACATCACTGAAATGCTAAACCAAGGTTTGTTTAGCCTTTCCTCAATCGATAGACATTCAGGTTATTTCCTATGGAGAAATAGCTAATAAGTAGGTAGACGTACATATGTATGCCCACAGATTTGGCTCTGTGTGACAAAGAACTTAAATAACATGCAGCCATTTTAATTCATGATGCAACGAGCATTTACCCATCACGGTGCTTCTGTGCGGCTTGGGGCTGGGCGTGTTGAGGTACAGGGGCAGCTGTGGGTCACAGCTGTACAGCTGATTGTCACCATCCCTTGTCCCTCTCCTCCCTAGATACTGGGGGCTTCCCTTTCCCCTCTTAACAATCAAAAATCTCTTTAGCTATCACCAAATGTCCCTCGGGGTGAAAACTAGCACTGCCCATCTACGCACTCAACTCCACTTCTACCGCAGAGGTCAGCGGGGAGATGGAAATGGAGGGGTTTTGGAAATGGTGACCAGTGGAGAGAAGTAGCTCTCGCCCACTCTGCATTTGAGCACATCTTGCACGATGCTCCCGTCATGCCTGCCAGGAGAACCTGGAGCGGAATCGCCACAAGAACTGCAGTGCACAGCCGCGGGTTCACCATGTTGGCCAGGGACCCTGTGAGTTGATCTGGTTTTCTTTTAGTTTGGCTTTGTTTTGTTTTAACATCATGCCTTAAAGGACCGAATGGAAGTACCTGGGATACATTCCTAAGAGTGGCCCTGGGGGTGGGAATAACGTTGTCACTCTGACGGCCAGCACACTTTATTTATTTTACTTATTTATTTTAGCATTTAAAAACAATTTCTTTTATTCATATGTGCATACAATGCTTGGGTCATTTCTCCCCCCTTCCCCCATCCCCGCAATACCCGGTGGAAACTCTTTTGCCCTTATCTCTAATTTTGTTGTGGAGAGAGTATAAGCAATAATAGGAAGGAACAAGGGTTTTTGCTGGTAGAGATAAGGACAGCTATGCAGGGAGTTGACTCGCATTGGGCCAGCACACTTTGAACCTTAGGGCTATGCCGTCAGAGCACGTGGGCCTCTGCATCCCTCCCCGACCCAGTGTAATCATTAGTGTATTAGAGTGGGGCTTGGGGAGGCCCTTCCAAATTCCAAATGAAGGCAAAACCACACAGCCTTGAGTACGGCCCCTTGGCAGAGCCCCAAAAGAGTGCATCATGGGGCTGAAACAGGCCAAGGGAATTATGAATGTAGATTTGAGCTCCCGAGTTAGCTTAGCCACTTTAGCTTCAAAACACTGAAAGCTGGCTGAAGAATTCCTAGGGTCTGGAATTTCTGGGGTAGTTAAAAAAATAAAAAGTCACGGTTAAAACAAAACAAACAAATGAACAAAGCAACCAACAAACACAGTAAAACACAGAACGAGAGGATTAAAACAAAACCACTTAGCCTTCAATGAGCACTAGAGAGCGCCCACTAGTATTAGCAATGCCTGGAGGTACTTCTGGTTGTCACAGTCTGGAAAGGGTACAGCTGGCAAGTATTCTACAACACACAGGACAGCCCACAGCAAGGAATCGTTGGATCCCAAATGTCAAAAGTGCCCAGGTTGAGAAACCATGTTTTGGAAGAATTATGTGTCTTTTTTTTTTGGGGGGTGGTGGGAGCGGACGGGATAATAAACCTTTCAAACTAATGTCTTCTAAAAATGGAGAGATGACATAGCATTAAAAAGCTAGCCAAGCTTAGTGACAGTATTTTCTAAAATCCAGGGTGGATGCTATCTAATACTTTTCTCAGGTGGCTGCCATTTTGAAAATTCCTCCATTTCTGTTTCCCTGCTGGACTCTGTGGCCACAGGCTTGGGTGTGAATCCTGGCTCATCTGTATGATGGACATAAGAGACTGTGATGAGGGCTCTGCAGAATGCCCAGCAGAGAGTAAGTGCTCAGTAAACCATTGCTATTCTTGGGCTCAGTCCCCAGGACACACATGACAGTAAAGTGTACAGACATGGCTTATCACAGGCATAAGATGTCAAGTGATGGTGGCCCAGGTAGGTCAGAATCCTGGGTGTCTCTTGGCCACCATCTGTGGTCTCAAGAGTACATGAACCACAGCTCGGAGAAACGCCCTGACAAGAAGGAGGGAAATGGCAAGAGCCTCCTCCACATGCCCTTCTCCACCAGCGTCCTCCAGCAGACATCTGTCTCGTTGGTCAGTCCTGGATCATATGATCAGGCCTAACCAGTCATGGATGCAGGGCCTAGTCTACTCACCCTTCATCCCTTTGGGCCAAGTTCATGGCCAACTATGCAAGATCGGGATTCTGTGGGCCTGGAAGGAGGGACAATGGCTACTGGCTGGCTGAGCCCCATCGGGGACTGACCTGAAAGGACCCACCATGCCTGGCTTAGCCAGCTGCCCAGATGTGTGAGGTGACTGCAGCAGCAGCTGGCTCTCCGAGTGCCAGCTGTTGTGATCAGCAGAGCCTTGCTGGGCACCAGCGGCTGTGCTGGTGGTTTCATGTGACCCAGCTCCAACACATCCCTCACTGGTGTATCCTCTTGTGACGTGAGCATTCTACCTGTTGTTCCTTCAAAACAGCGAGCTCCTTGCTACCTTGGGGTTTATGCATCACTGTCCCTTCTATCCTTGATGCTTATTCCATTCCCCCATCTTTAGGCTTCTGCATAAATGGCACAGTGTCATTGCTTCCAAGAAGCCTTCCCTGATGCCACTGGTACCATCACCACTCTCCCTTCTGAATCTTTGCAGCACCCTGACCTTGCCTCCTATCCATCCTCACCACTGCAGCTAACAGATGAGTATTTAGCTGTGCTATGCTTGCCTGTCCCTTTAGACTCTGTATGGTAGCCACAGGTCACACTAGGCTGGAAATGTGGCTTGTCCAGACTGAGTTCTGTTCAAATACACACCAGATCTCAAAAACTTAGTAAAAGTAATGTGTTAGCGATCTCAAAAACATTTAGCATAAATTGAATTGATAATATTTTGATATATGGTATTAAATAAAATGTTGCTTTTTATATTTTGGGATTTTTGTTTTCCTGGCTGTACTGGGATTTGAACTCAAGGCCTTGCACATGCTATGCAAGTTCTCTACTACTCAAGCTCGTTTTATGTTTACTGCAACATTTGAAAATTTTTTTTTTTTTGGTGGCACTGGGGTTTGAACTCAGGGCCTGCTAGGCGTGTATTCTACCACTTGAGCCACTCCACCAGCCCTTTGAAATTCTTTATGTGGCTTGCATTTGAGATGCAGCTTTACTGGACCACTGCGGGAGACCATGAAGTTGCAGATTGTGACAAGATCGTTCCTGCTGTACCCCTGGGCTTAGGGTAATAACTGGCTCAGAATATGCTGTGAATAAACATTTGTTGAGTGGGTGAACGAATGAATGAGCAAATAAAATTTAAAAGGCTGTAAGAGGAGCTGGGTGCTGGTGGCTCACGCCTGTAATCCTAGCTACTCAAGAGGCAGAGATCAGGAGGATCAAGGTTTGAAGCCAGCACTGGCAAACAGTTCGTGAGACCCTATCTTGAAAACACCCATCACAAGAAAGGGCTGGTGGAGTGGCTCAAGGTGTAGGCCCTGAGTTCAAACCCCAGTACCACAAAAAAAAAACAAAAAAAAAAAGACTGAAACAGGGCATGGCTGTAATTCCAGCTGTGCAGAGGGTAAGGGGTGATGGGAGGATGGTGATTGAAAGCCAGCTCCTGCAAAAGTAGGACCCGACCTGAAATCTAAACTAAGGCGGAAAGGGCTGGGAGTGTGGCTCCGGTGGTAGAGACCTTCCTAGCAAGTGCAAAGCCCTGGGTTCAAACCTCAGTACTGGAAAAAAAAAAAAGACTGTCAAAGGCTGCCTTGCTCATATCCTGGCAGTCAAGTACACTTCCTTCCTCGGTTGCATTTTAAATTTCTCCAAAGAGTTACCAAGCGCTACAAGGAAAAATTATCATTCTTGCACTCGCCTCATCCCAGCAAATATGGCTGCCAGCTCTAGAGAGCAGATCTACAAACAGAGTCAGTTTCCCCCCTCCCAGGTGACTCCACACCCCAGGAAAGAGGACAGAACATCTGCAACCACCAGGCAGCCAGAACTCCCCGCGAAAGTCAACAGACGGTGGCTTGGGAAGTTCCTCAACCTTGACTGGACAAACACATTCTAGAAATGGCCACTCATCCCGACAGGGCCTGGCCTGGCGGATGGGAGCCAAAGCAGGCAAGGTTGTGCCAAGCCTGGTGAAGTCAGAAGGCCGAACAAGCCTGGGCCCGAACCAACCAGGTGGGGTCACCTGTCTCCATCCCACGCCAAGGAAAACAGTTCTTACCATGGGAAGAGGCACACAGGTCAGATCAGGAGCTATGAGGCATGGAAGCCAGGCCCTGGCATGGCCGCCTGGGACCGTGGCTTCCCAGCACTCTTGGAGGTTGAGTGTGGACTGTGCTCTGCGGCCCACGAATGATGGCTCCCAGGGCTGGGACCACTGTGAGAGGTCAGAGGCGAGGAGACAAGACCACAGATTTGAGGGGCCAGAGATGAGCCAGACTGTGTCGTGGCCTCTTTGAAAGTGAATTCCAGTGACTCAGGAAATAATGTCTGTGTGTCCATCCCAGCCCCAAGTCTGACCTCGTGTGGTCCGATCAGCAGCTCACACTAACAAAGGGGCTGTCACTGCAGCAGGCTTGGTCCTCAGGACCTGACCACAGGATCAGACCTGATGCCACCCTCCAGCCACCCAGGGAGAAAGTGGTGGAGGCAGGTGTGAATCCTGCTGTTCTGCCACTCTGGTCATGTGTCTGTGGGGGGACACAGCTCTAGCAGGGTGGGGACCCATAGCAGCACAGATGGTCTGGTTTCTCCCCTGCTCAGTTCCAGGTACCCGTGGCCAGGTGTGCACAGCTTTAAGCAATTGTCTCCTGAATGCGCTGCTCATGGAGCCATTGTCCCACGTCATTATCCCCTGAATTCCATCGCCACCACCAAGGATGCTGCAGGGACACAGACTCTGGAGCCGTGCTGCCTGGCGGCAGGGCCAGCTGTGCACCGTGATGGCACCTGTAACTCTGGCAATGGTAACTTAGTCCTTCCTGGCCTCAGTTTTCTTATCTGTGAAATGGTGCTGTTGTGAGGATATTAAGCGAGTACATGCTTGAAAAGCTTTTGCAAACTGTCTGCAAAGTGTTAAAATAAGAGCCCTGTGTCTGCCACACTTGGGATGATGGGGCTGCAGAAAGGGGGACAATTCAGGGGTCAGGACTCCCCCAGAAGGAATGGGAAGCCAAGCTGAAAACAGCCTTTTGGTCTTCCAGCCTCTGCTTCCTTCAGGAACAAGCATCCCTGCCACAGTGACCCGCGCGAGGCTCTGTTCCTCCCGGGTAACCAACTCCAGCATCCTTGGATGGTGCCTCCCAGCCTCCCCTGCCGGCCTCCCCCAGCTCTGTTCCCCAGGCTCCTGGAGGGAGGTTTTTCAACATAAATCTGCCCTTGCCATGCCCCCACTAAAACGTCTTTAATGGTTCCCCACTGCCCGTGGGCTAAATTCCAGATGTTCACAGGGACTAAACACAGGCTTTCAATTTCTTTGACGGAGACGCACAGTAAGAAACTTGCTTTACGGTGTAGCACAGTGTGCCCCTTTATCAAACTTGAAATGGAAGTTTCAAAAACCCACGCTGACCTCATGCACGCTACAGGCTGGTATTTTCTATTCTCTCCGGCTCCCCACGCTGGCTGTGGCCCAGCACCCTGACTGCCCAGCTCACCGTGAGCTAAGATGTGCAGTTGCAGTTTGTACATTGGCTGAAGAACTCTGAGACCGGGACCCACAGCTCTTCAGCCTCCTCTCTCCCTACCACGGGCAGCCTTGCATGGTACTTGTCTTCTAGCCACTGGGCCTTTGCAAAACAAATTCTCCAGTTGCCTGTCCATTGGCATGGACAAAAAACACCTCCCCAGGAAGGAGCTCACCTGCCCATCCATTGAACACTGCCTCCATCACACCGACACTCCTTCAGGCTCTCTCTGCATATTCCATACCTGGGGACCTCAAGAGAAAAAAAAAAAAATACCCGTGCTTGGGTCCCTGCATGTGACCAACAGAATCAGACAAGCCTGGCTGTGAACTTGAATAGAAGCCCAGGGCCCAGCACATCACCCCGTTGACTTTCTCCAGAGCAGCGGATCTTAAGCGGAGGGACAAGCTTATTTGCTTCTTTCCTTGTCCTTCTGCCACTATTATCTCAGCTCCCGAGGTCAACACAGCACAGTACCTCGCACACTGCAGGGCTCAGTCTGCTTCTATTCAATGACTGACTGAAGCGTGCATAAGCCTGAGCTGACATACACCCAGGAAGGAGGAGAGAGAATGCAGAGCTGGAGTGAGTCCCCCAGAAGCAGATGGGGTGACAAGGCAAGGGGTTTGTTTGGGAGATGATCTTGGGAAGCACCTGTAGGGGCTGGGTCTGTGGAGTGGACAGTTTGTCCGCTCTGTACTAGAACGGTCTCCTGGAGCCAGCCATGTGACCCTGGGCAGCTCACACGAGCGCTCAGAGCCTCGCTTCCCCACCCACCTTGGGTGTTGTAGAGATCGCTCACTCGCTCACAGGGCCATTGGGAGAACAGCACAAATGACCGTGTATGACGCACTCCGGACAGTACCTGGTCTCCAGGAAGCAGTGGTAAAGCTTAGCTCTGTGCTCACTGCTATCTGGATCAGAACGCCCTGAGATCAAATCCCAGTGACTCCTCTTACTAGGCATGTCCCTCTAGTCAAAACTCAGACCTGTGTCAACTTTTTCTAAGACAGGGTTTGGCCACGCAAGTCCAGGCTGGTCTTGAACTTGTGATCATCCTGCCTTGGCCTCTCAAGTGCTGGGGTTGCAGACTGCATCACCACGCCTAGTTTAGAGCAACCCCTCCCTCCCTGTGTGTGTGTGTGTGTGTGTGTGTGTGTGTGTGTGTGTATGTGTGTGACACTGGAGATCAAAGCCAGGGACTTGCACATGCTAGGCAAGTGCTTTGCACTGAGCTCCACCCCAAGCCTTACAGGCTCTTTTTAAAGTCATTTTCTTGTAACCCTTCCCATGCAACCCTTTCTTGAGATCTCAGATGGAAAAGGACCCCAGGGCTGGGAGTTTCTGACATTCCATGTGCAGCTCTCTGCAGGGCAAAATGTTCGTGGTAGGTCCTAGGAGCACTGTTGCACCTTAGAACAGGAAGAGGTGTGTGCCTATGGTGACAGAGGAAGTATTTATCAGTGCACAACAGGCCCTGCTGTTATTTAATTCTAGAGGTACAGACACTGAGGCGTTCACCCAGGCCCAGCTTTCTTTGTCCTGGACACAGATGTGGACTCTGTTTCCCAGTCCCTCTTGCAGTCAGGTGTGGCCAATGACTGAGTTCTGGTCCATGGGCCGGGAGCAGAAATGATTGCACAGGGCTGGGCATGGTGGTGCACACCTGGAATTCCAGCTACTTGGGAAGTGGAGGCAGAAGAATTGCCATCCTAAGCTAGCCAGGGCAAAGTTAGCATGAGACCCTATCTAAAAAACAAACTACAAAAGCAAAAGGACTGAGGCATGGCTCACGTGATAGAATGCTTGCATAGCAAGAGCAAGGCCCTGAGTTCAAACTCCTGTACCACACGCACACAAAAACAATGAGCAGTGTGTGGAACTGGACCATTGACGCCTCAGACCACTACTTAGTTGTTCTGTCTCTTTCCTCATCCACTTTCTGACAGAATTTGCTTCCTTTTTCCTTTTCTGACAGAATTTGCTTCCTTCCAGAGGGAGGACCAGCCTGGGTCCCGGGGTGACCACATGGAGGACACAGGTTTACCAGGAACTTTGTTACTGGTCTTCACAAGAGAAATTATCTGTGATTGTGCTGAGCCCTGGGTCTCCGGCTTCTATTTGTTACAGCAGCTAGCACTGCCTTCACCCATACAGTCTCTAGGTTGGAAGGAATTTTATGCAGCCATTGAAATAAAAAATAAGGCTTTTACATTTGCTGCCAGGCAATTCCATTAACATCACTGAGGGTAAAGAAACAAGATGTAAGCACAGGAAATAGCTTTAAAAAACAATCAAGTGATTCTTCCTGCTTTCTGCCCCCTCCTAAAAAAAGCCAAACCAAACCAAACCAAACACAAAACCTGAGGGGCACTGCTTAGAAACACAGAGTATGGAGAAATGTGACAAAAAGGTCAGGGGTGAGTAAATCGTGGCTGAAAGGCCAAGTCTGGCCCACTGTCTGGTTTTGTAAATAAAGTTTTATTGGAACACAGCCATATCCCTTTGTTTACATATTGTCCATGGCTGCTTTCATGTTAGGTGGACAAAGCTGAGTAGGTGACATACAGTATGGCCACAGATCCATAAATATCAGCATCTGGCTATTTACGGAGAGCTTGCCAACCCTGTGCTAGGTGAGCCATGCAGGAAAAAACGTGTACTCTCCACCTGCCACGTGAATTACTATCAGTGAGACAGCAATTAGACTGGAAAAGGTGTCCACAGCATAAAATGGAAAATAGCAAATTGCCAGTGTCAAGTTTGGTTCTGTTTTTGTAAAAAGAAATTGGAGCATCTGCAGGTGACTTATGTCACCTTACAACACATCCGTAGGCCATGTGGACAATGGTTAGCAGTGGTGGTGTGGGAAGAGGTTCCATTTTGCACTTTATAAACTTCTGTGTCATTGTGACATTTTAGGATGAACATGTTAATTACTTTTGTAATTAAAAATAAAATAAGTGGCTGGCCTGTGGGTGTGTCTTAGTGATACCTGATTTGCCTAGCAAACATGAGGCCTTGGGTTTGATTCCTAGTGCCACAAACAATAAGAAATAAAATAAAATATAAAATAAGATAAAATAAAATAAAGGAGAAATGGTTTCCAAAAATCCAAACTCCAAAGAGTGCAGAGCTTGCTGGGGAGTTGGGCTTGTTGAGGGAGGGTCCTTCTTTTTTTTTTTTTTTTTTTTTTGTAGTACTGGGGTTTTGAACTCAGGGCCTCGTGCTTCCTAGGCAGGTGCTCTACCACTTGAGCCATGTCCCCAGCCCCAGGGCAGGTCTTATACCTCTTCAGAGGCTTCAATTGCAGGCATAAAATCCAACTCTGAATAGTAGGTGTTCATTAAGTGATGACTGGTTAAAAAGTCACGAAGGACATGAGTAGCTCAGAAAAGTGGAAGAGGGAACAGTGGACCCCCACCCCCACCCGCTAGCAAGCCCAGGGGCCAGCCCAGGCTGAGTCCATGCCCACGTGCCATGCCGACTGTGACCATGACCGGGGTACTGGTAGGGCTTCTCCCCGCCCACAATCAAGACTACACACAAGCAAACCTGGAGGCGGCCCTCGGCCAACACTGCGTCTGGCACAGCAGCTCAGCCTGCCCTTGGCCCTCACAGGCCTTGCAGCGAGGACCAGCCATGAGTTAGTGGAACCATTTTCCTGGATTGGAGCTGGATTAACGTTAAGTGGTAAGTGACTGGGGTATCCTGGCTTTTGGGGCACACACAGGGCTGCTCAGTGGCTCGCCCCTCATGCTGCAGCTGGGTTTCGTTTGCTTGCTCCCGTCCTGGAGGCTGCTGTTTTCACACAGGGCACTGTGGCATTTCTGAAGAGGCAAAGCATAACTATCATATTAACGTGTTCCCTCAAAGGGAGCTAGCTGCCAGCAGCCTGTTGGCTACGCAAATCTTTTGTCCCCAAATCACAAATCAAAATGAGTGGGGATTTGGGGTGACAGATGTTCCTTCATTTAAGTTCCTGAAGTCACAGGTATTTTCCTTAATAGCTATCCTTCCTTCCTCCCTGCCTCCTTCTTTCCTTCCACAAATGTGTACGGACCTTACATGACGTGCTAAGCATTGCTCTGGATTGGGGGATGGAATAGTGAACAAAACAAGATCTCGGCCCTCGGGGACTTGACCCTCTAGTGGAGGAGAGGAGACAGACAACGAACGGGGAAGACATGTAATTACTGACGACAGGGTAACCAGGGGAGGCCTCTTGGAAGAGGTGATGTTTGAGCAGGTACTCAAAGAGGTTGAGAAAGCAATGTCAAGCAGAGCGGCATGTGCAAAGGTCCTGTGGTGGAGATAAGCTGGACACAGCTGAAGAACAGAAAGAGAAGAGCAGATGGAATGCCGTGAGTGAGAGCAACAGGGATAGGAGGAACACATTTAAGGAGTAGCCCAGGGTCAGCTCACATGGGGTCTTGGAGACATAGTGAGGGGACACAGGCTTTATGGCCAGGATTTGGAAGTTGGACTACATGGATGTGGTACTTGCTGAAGTGCTGGGGAGGGCCATGACAGTATCTTTTCTGCTTGTGAGGATTCTGACGAGGGCAGGGAGGTTGAGGAGCTGGTTTTGGTGGTTTCCTGATACCAAAGTGTCAAGCTTCTAAGCCAAACTTGAGCGTTCATTCATTCAGTAAATACTCCCTGAGCACCTGCTGTGTGCTTGAGAGGAGGTGGGGCTGGAGCTGCCCTCACCATCTAGCTCCAAGTGCAGACTGGGGATCATATCAAAAGAGTGAAGTCAACAGTCAGAAAGCAACTAGAATCCTGACTGTATCGTCTGAGCCCTGATCCAGCTATACCTGAACTCAATACTAACCCTGGACTCTCAGTTCCTGAGCCCATTAATTCCCTTCACTTGCTAAACCAGTTTAAATTGGGTTTTCTGTTACTTGTAGCTGAAAGTCTTGACCGGAGAGTTGATCAGGATAGATAAGCCATAGTCCATGGGTCACATCCCACTTCTTGTCTGCCCCTTATAAATAAAGTTTTATTGGAACATTATCCATTTGTTTACATGTTGCTGAATTCATGCTGCGAATAGTTGTGACAGAGACTGTAGGACCAAAAGCCAAACACAGTTACCATCTGACACTTTACAAAAGCGCTGGCTACCTGCTGGATGAGAATAACAGGATATTTCATCAAGGCTGTTCACTGAAAATTCTGGGTTCCCTTCCTGGGCCCACAGCAGGACTGCACTTTATCGTCCTGCTCCAAATCATAGTCATGTGGCTTGTACTGGCCAAGGAATTGTCCTAGAAAATGGTGAGTGTCCTCTGAACGGACGCCAGGAGAGCGTCAGGCTGCCAGTGTGTGTGACGTTCTGTAGCATCAGGTCCCGGACAGTGTAGGAAGGACCTGGATAAATGAATGTTGCTTCAGGTCACTGGGATTTGGGCTTGGCTGTGACCTCAGCATCTTCAAACTGATCCTGACTGATGTTAATGGAAAATATGAGAGCTTATCACTATAATAAGGGTAGGTGTTGTTTCTGGAAACCTTCAATTATCTAGGAGTTTTGGATGGGGGCAGGGGACGCCTGTGTGCACACAGTTTTTCTGTGTCATTACAGGGTAGAAGACATGTTTCTCACTGAGGATCATGGTCAAAAGTTGTTTCAAAACACTGATCTAGAATTTGGGAAAAATTGAGAGTTCAGTGAGAAACACTGAAAATACATGAAAGACTAAAGAGTGGGGGAGGGGCTCTTAGATGTCCTAGAGGGGTCAGTTTTAACTGCTTCAGGTACACGGGGAAAAGAAGGTCATTCTCCAGCTGGCCATTCTCTGAGCTCCAGGGCAGGGTCAGTTCACATTCTTTGCAAAGGGGACCCAATAAATATTTTAGGTTTGGGGGATTAAGGAGTCTCTGTCTCTTCCTTGGACAGCAAAAAGCCACCACAGACAATTCAGAAGTGAGTAGGCATGGCTGTGTGCCAATAAAACTTTATTTACATAACAGGCAACAGGCCAGATTTGACCTGTGGTGCTCAGCTGGCCAACCCTTGCCCCTGGGGATCCCACAAAAAAGTAGAGACAGGTTGGAAGGGCAGTAAGAGGAGCTCACATTTTAGATCCATGGAAGGATTAAAGATGGGGTCCCTTAGAACAAAGCCAGTCAGCTACATGGGGGAGGGGAGTGCAAACCATGGCCTCTGGGCACAATTCTGGCTTCCGTCTGTTTCCATACATAAAGTTTTATTCATTTCTGTATTATCAATGGCTGCTTTGACATAGACACGCAATGACAGCGGAGTTAAGCAGTTGCCATGGAGACCATGTGCCCCCCACCCCCCCAGCCTGGAATCTTCGCTCTCTGGCCCCCTACAGGACAACCCCGGCCTGCCTGGCCTTCCTCAGGCCCAGGCTTACATTCAGAGAATGATGCTTAGGGGCTTAGGGGAGACGCCAGGACCTATCCAAAAAAGCCCTTAAGACAAAGGGAGCCCCACGAAGAATGAATATCTTTAATAAATAGGGCAGAAGCCAAAAAAACAGTGAAAGGAACCCACGGCCCCGCCCCCGGAGAGATTCTGACCGCAGTGACGATGGAGAAGTGAGTTCACAGCTAAGACGTGCTCCGTAAATGTTAAAATAACAAGAACAATAAATAGTAATAAAACACAAAGCCGTCTCCATGGGTGGGACCTCCCAGGGAGGTGGCAGAGGGGCAGGGAGGCCAGGCCTGGCAGCGGCTCTGCGGGCCCCACAGGATCCAGCAGGGCCAGAGGAGGAAGGTCAAATACAAGCAGGCACTGGGGGAGGACGGGCTTGGCCACCCAGATGCTACTTCCCACTGGGCTGGGGGACCCAGACTCACTTACTCCCACCCAAGGTGCTCAGGCCTTCTGAATGTCAAGAGCGTCCTTGTCCCAGGCACATCGTATCCCAAGTGTTGAGCTGCAAGCCCAAGGGGCATCAGGGGCCTCACCAGGCCCACTGTTAACAGCTGATCCAGTCCTCATCTGGACTGGACTGTCACTGAACCTCCACTGTCTGTACAACAGAGCGCAGGAAGGCCTCAAAACCACTGGAGCACAGCATCACGGGACCGAGGTCACCGCACAGGCCGAGAGCTGCCTTGGCAATGATGTGCTCCCTGCCTGCAATGGGCCCAGTGGTCACAGAGATCAAACTCCAAGTCATCAGATGCCCAAAGGTGTCCAGAATTGAGTCATGAAAAGTCCCTATGGAGCCAGCTGCCAGGGTCTCTGCAGAGCACTGAAAAGGTGCTCTGGCACCTGCACCCATACACCCTGTGCCCTGCAGCCTCTGAGGGCTTAGCACACAGCACACGGTGCATCCCTGGCACACAGCAGGTGGTTGGGAAAATAGGCCCCTTTCACGGGACAGGAACAGTGAGGTGAGGGCCAGAGGCTGCTCAACTCCCCAAGGTGTCCTGGGCTTGGTTAAAAATGGAGAGCCTGAGCTTTCGGTAAAACCCATCAGTCCATCCCAAGCACTCAGCCAACCCAGCTCAGTGTGGCAAACTCAGAAAGAGCTCTTAAGAGATGCCAGGCTCTGTGCTGAGCGCTTTATCTAGATCTTGCTTCTCCCCCCAATGCCATTGGTATGTGCTGTAATCACCCCACTCACGGAGAGGCCAAGATCACCGGCTATGGAGGGACCTCTGTCCCGAGTGCTCTTTTCCCATCTACCTGGGCTCCTTTTGGCATGCGTGGCATAGTTAAGACTTGAGTGAGAAGCCTAGCAAACAGTTCTGGACCACTCAGCACTGGCCAGGTCTTACTGGGAGAAGCTGCATAGGAAAGAGCTTCCAGAACCTTCTGGAAGTGCTAAGGAGGTGTGCTGTCTTCCCCCAGCTCACAGGCGAAGGTGTTGAGGTTCAGCAAGCGCCCCGGGGATGCAGTGATGCAGGGGTGACTGGCACACCTGAGCATTCACTGGGCAGGGTCAGGTGCACCTGGTCTGTGTCCTCCTGCTGGTGGGTTCTCACCCCAGCTCCTCACATACCCCTTTGCTCTGTCCACTGCCGAGAGAGGATGGTGCAGAGATGCCTACCCCTGGAAGGAACCTTTGGACGACTTGTCATCAACCCAACCCTGGAGCAAGTGTCCCACTACCCGTGGGGATCTGCGCACAGGAGTATCGAGCTAGCACTTGGCCCCATGGGCGATGTCCCCCTTTCACAGGAGGAACCCAGCACACACCTGCCTCCCTCTGTCACAGACATTCCTGGGCTCCCTAGAGCCAGCCTGAGGGACAGAGCCAGGGGAGGGTGCTGGTCCAGCCAGGAACCCGCTTAGGACCCAGTGCTGGAAGCTCCTGCTACCCCAGGAGCAGTCGGCATCTATCCTGCTTGATTTCAGCTGGAGCCAACTCTGTGCACTGGACAGCAAAGACCTCTCCTTGTTGAGAAAGAAAGGGAGAGAGGGAGGGAGGGATAGAAGGGGGGGAGGGAGGGAGGAAGAGCGGGATGGGCAGAGACAGAAAGACACAGAGGTGGAAACGGGGAGGATCTCTTACCAAGCAGTATTTTGATGAATTAGGCAGAAATGAGACCACAGAATGTGGCTGAAGTTTCCCTTAAAATTCTTCCAGCTTTGGAAAAGGAAGAGGAGGGGACTCAGGTGGCCAAAAGGGATCCTGCGTACTTTGCTGCCACCCTCTCTGTCTCACCATGTGTCATGCCCGAGATCCTTCAGCGAGAACCAGCTTTGAGCTGGAAGAAGTATGAGTTGAGCACAGGCAAGCAGTAGCCCTGGTGAAGCTTCCTGTCTAAACTTTGGATGTGGTCTCCCTGTCTCCTTGCTGTCAGTCATTCAACAGTTGCTCCGGACTCCAGAAAGGCCACACCTTGGGCCCATGGGCACTTTGGTGTATTTTTCTCATGAAATCTCACCACAGGTCTGTGAGGTCTATGCAATCTCTGCACACTAGGAAAAGCTGAGAGGTGGGGAGGGCAAGTACATTCAGTCACTCAACAAATGCAATCATTTACAGAACTGAAGCCACCTTCTATGTCGGGATTTGTATGGACACTGCTGACAGCTGGGGTGGGTTCTTCTTCTAGGTGGAGACGACAATGCAGGATGTTTAGTCACAGCCCTGGCCTCTACCCTCAAGGTATGACAACCAAATATGTCTGCAGGGGCTGTCAAAGGTCCCCCAGAGAGCAACGGGGGCCTGGCCGGGGAGCACAGCTCTGCGTGGATTCGCTCAGGGACCCTTCCTCAGATGTGGATTTGCCATGTCCTCATTTACAGAGGAGGAAGCCTGGCTCACGGAGGGTCAGCAGCTGGCCATGCCCAAAGTATCTGTCTAGAGACAGAGCCAGGCACAGCCCCAGGAAGTCTCACTGCACAGCCCGGGTGGGTGGCTCCTCTCTGGCTTGACCCCATGCTAGTTGAATCTCAGAGGCTGCAGAGCAGGTTGCTGGTGACCCCTGAGATGTACCCTTTGGGGTTGGGGTTGTGAAAAATGTCCCTAAATTCAGCGGGCACCTTTCCCCATTCCCAGTCTCTTCTCTAAAAGTCTCTTTCTGGCAGAACCTGGTGCCTCTCCTGGGGAGCATTTGTGAGAGGAAGACTGTTAGAAGTAAGAACTTTCTGATTAACCAGCATTTCTGCCACTTTGAGAGCCAAAGCCTGCCACATACTCATCGCCCGTGAAGCCCCAAGGCGTTTCACCTCTGAGGTAGGGACCATGAGTTTTTCCATGACACAAATGGGGAACGTGAAGCTCAGAGAGGGAAAGTCACTTGCTCAAGGTCACACAGCTAGAAGGTGACAGAGCCCAGATTCGTAACTACTTGCTAAGCTACCTGTTTTTAGTAGTGTCTGCTGAGGTCTAGGCACTTCACAGGTAGCAAACACTTTCATTTCTCCTGATTGTCCTGATAGGTAGATGTCATCACCCTGAGTTTATAGATGTAGACACCGAGCTCTAGAAACTTAAGAAGCCTGTTGCCCTGTGTAGGGGGTTCCACCATCAGAGGCCTTGACTCCTGCTTGGCCTTGGGGTTGACCAGAGTTACCTCATTCACCCTTCTAGTGCCTCTGTGGTGCCTGTACCCATTTTACAGAAATGCACATGACAGGTCAGGGGACCATGTGCAGAGGCAAGATTTGAACCTGGGTCCTTGGGACCCCACAAGCTTTGCAGTCAGACACCTTGACAGCCAGCTGGGGTCTTTGAAAGACAGAATGCCTTTCCCATCTCCTGCCATTGTTTCTCCATTTGTGCCAAAGGGGAAAAATCCAAATGACAGTTCCAGGTGGTGAAACAGATGGCGAGGCAGGAGGCTAAGAACCGGCAGGCGAGCCTTATACCCTAGGGTCACTAGCCCCGCTCTGTAGGTCACCAGTGGCCGGCAGGCACCATTCTACTGTGACAGCTGTTGGGGTCTCGCTCATGAAAGGCCTGGGGGTACAAAGGTTTGGTCAGTCGGAGACAGCTGGCCACAACCCCCACTGCTACCAACTGCCTAGCGCTGTTCCCACCTCCCTCAGTAGCCCTGTATCTACCCTTCCCAGAGTCCCTTGCTGGCCACCCTAACAGAGCAAAGCATTTCATTCCTGAAAGCAAGAAGCCAGAGACCCAGGCCAGAGTCCGGATAGCCTAGTAACTCTTCCTTCTGTCCTCCTTTCCTCTCTTCCTCTTTCCTTTCTTTTCCTTGCCTTTCCTTTCAACAGTGTCTTGCTATGCACCCAAGCCTGGCCTTGAACTCGAAATCCTCTTCCTCAGCCTCCTGCGAGCTGGGATTACAGGTGTGGCCACTGCACCTGGCCTGTCTTTTCTTATCCTCATGTGTGTGTCATGGGTGTGTGGCCTCAGTAACCACGGCTGCGGTTCTTACTTAGTTCTTAGCAGTAATAGTGGTATTAGTTGAGTGGTCCAGGAACCTGGGCTCTGAGACCTGGTTCCTCACTTGGGCCGATGACTTGTGACCTTGGGCAAATGACTTAGCCTCACTGTGCTTCTGCATTCTTACCTGTAAAAGTGCTCATGGGGCACCAACCTTGGGGGCTGTGAGGACCATAACTCAGGCTGACCTGGACAGAGCACTTGCAACAAAAGCCGGCACATCCTAAGTGCTCAGTGCACAGTATCTTCTGCTAGTGTTGCCTTGAGCTCCTGCCAGTTGGTGGGGAAAACCCTTCTCCTGTTATTTCTTATGGTTTTAAATTTGGGTGAATGCTTGAATAGTCAGAGGCAGTCTCCTTCCTCATCCATGAGCATTTCCGAGATGGACCTATCAGACTCTAGATCTTTGTGCAATACTGGGCACACAGAAGGTCCTTCAACTAATAACAGTTATAAATGACTAAGTTTTATTGAGTACTTATTATCTGCCAGTACTGTCCCTATGCCTAACACACATTCTCTGATTTTATTCTCCTTCATGTCTTAATAAGATATCCATTGTATAGAAGAGGAAACTGAGGCCTAAAGGGGTTAAGTGACTTATTCAATGGCACAGTAGTGATAAGTGGGACAACTGGAATGTGATGAGCTTCCAAGAGCCAGGCCAAGCCCTCTCAGAAGGAAAGGGGCGAGTGTTCTCGTGGCACCATCGCTCAGACTCTTCTGCACAGAGGGCAGAAACGGCTCTGCTGTCCACGACTATGGCCCAGCTCTTCCAGCAAGCTTCTCCTGCAGACAACTTCGTTTCTGTGGTGAAGATTTACAGTAAATCATTCTGTCTCCCTGGAAGATGTGTGTATTAGTCAAGGCCCTTTCCCATGCAAAGAACAGGAAATTTAGTTCAAATTGGTTCAAATTAAAGGGAGATCTTATTGACTCATATAACTGGAAATCTCCAGAATAGTGAGCTTCAGGCATGGCTTGACAGAGGGAGTTTAAAAAAATAAACTCCACATGCCTCCTTCCCTTTCCTCTCTCTCTTTCCCTCCCTCCCTCCCTCCTCCCTGTTTCTGTTTCTCTCTCTCTCTCTCTCTCTTCCTCCCTCCCTCTGGTTTGCTTTCCTCCATGTCGGCTTAATTCCCTGGCAGCCTCCTCCAGGAGTTGCTGGCACAGACAACTCCCTCACTACCACCTCTTCAACCTGAACCCCAGCTTTTCCCTAACAGGACCAGCGAAAATCCATGATTTGTTCTGATTGGCTCATTCGGGGTCATGTGCTCATCCCTGAACCAATCACTTTCACCAGGACAATGCTGTGTGCTCATTGGCTGGGTCTGAGTCATAGGGTCCTGTGGGGATGAGGGGTTGATCTCAGCTCTCCTGGGCTGGGTGGACTGAGCGTGGAGGAAGTGCTTCCCAAAAGACCAAGTGCTTTTATGTCAGGGGGTGGGATGGATCCAGACTGGTACTCAGGCCTGCAGCCTGGCACAGAGACCTGGCCGATGGTAAGCCCGTGAGACATATGTGCAGAATGAATGAACCAGTGAACCAATTTCTAACCCATGGGCTCGAGGGCTTTGCTAGGTTTTGAAAGCTCCTCTACTAGCTGCTGTGGCCAGAAAAGTCTCTTTGGTATTCGAGAATTCCAAATTGCCTTGCTGGAAGGAAGCATGTCCTGAAAGGTTGGATGAAAAAAAGAAAAAACCAAGGCATGATGATGTGTGCACTGGGCTCTCCAGCCAGAAACCAAAGAGACGCAGACAATCACAGGTTTCTGCTCTTCCGTGGAGAGGTAGAAAATTGCCACCGGTCCTCAAATAAAAGTCACATAAGATAGTGACTCCGCGTCTCCAGGTGTGTTCACTGCTCTCACCGTATTATAGCAATGGCTTATTCAATCTGTACAGCAACCTTGCGTACTGTACTGTTTTCTTTCCATTAAACGGAAAAGGTACAGAGAAGTGAAATAACTTGCCAAGGTCAAGGTCACATGGGTTAGGAAGTGGTGACTCAGGCAGTCTCTGATCTAATCCTTGTAAATTAAAAATGTATGATGAAGCTAGTGTGGTGGGGCACACCTGGAATCCCAGCACTCAGGAGTTGAGGCAGGAAGATCAAGTTTGAGGCCAGCCTGGGCTACATGGAGAGACCCTGTCTCAAAAACGCAAAGTCCAATGCTTATAAACGTTATCCTTACTCTCCAGGAAGTACCTTGCCTAGACTCAGGTACAAGTTCGGGTCCTTCTGACCGAGCGTTAGATTTTATCACTCCACTGGGATTTATTTCTTGGCAGTCACGCTGCTGCAGAGCAGGGTCTCCCATTCCTCACAGGGAAAGACTGTCACAAATTAAGAGCCCCCCCAGGTCACTTCAGACTTGGTCCCCTACTCACCCTGCCAACTCCCTTTCCTGCCTTATTGCCCCAGGACGGGAACTGAGCAGGTGGCACACACAGCTTTGCTCCTGTAAGTGGAGCCACAGTCTTCCAGGCTGGAGCGAGAAAAATCTCTTGAGTCACAAAACCAAAAGGCCAGCTAGCAGTGGCTTCTGGGCTCTAGACAGCAGTCAGGGGAAGTGGGGGACACTGTTCCAGCCATCGTGGGAGCGGGTATAAGGGAGAAGCCAGCCTCTGTCTCCTGTCCTGCTTGGAAAGGTGTGCAGGCAGCTGTCCCAGCTGACATCCACTCACTGGGCAGGAGACAGAGAAAGACACCCACTTTGATGGCAGGAAATGGTGCCCTTTTTGTCTCCCAAAACAAATGTCATCATTGTTCCGACTAGCTCCTATTACTAAGCCCTTACCTGTCATAATTTCAATTGTCACTCTTCCCCTCCTTGTTCGTAATACACTACTGTTACTAAACAATAGTATTCATAACGTAAGCTGTCGTGTGTTATGTTAATGTCACATCACCGTCCCTTCCAACAACACTGCATAAACAAGCGACAATACTTGACACTTGTTGAGAGTGTGCTATGTCTAGGACTCTCCCAAGTGTGGTGGATGGTGATGCACTCACACCACCTTGGTGGCTTCTCACCTTGGACCCATTTTTTTTTTCAGATGAGGAATCTGATGCACTGAGAGGTGACATCAGCTGCTTAAGGTCACATGGCCACCAAGAGGATCACCTCTCCATTAAGTCACATGTGCCCATGGTCCCCATTTTCCAGGAGAGGAAGATGAATGTTGGGAGGCGATGTGCCCGAAGACACTCATGATAATGACGGTAATTAATACAACTATTAATGCCATCATTTTTATCACTTCTTAGATGTTAAGCAAGCCTGCACTACTGTCCACTTCATCCTCATGGCAAGCCTGAGAGACAGGTGCTGGTATGGGGTGGGAGAAGCCCTTTCTCTGATGCCCTGGCCCGCCCTCAGCATGGTGGGCACCTACAGCAGTGGGACCACCACAAACAGAAAGAGAAAGCCTGCAAAAGAGGGAGGTGACACAGAGGAAAACAAGAGATGTGTGTGCGTGGGGACAAGGCATGTGGGAGAGACCACTTTGACATTGTTTGGGCACCTAGACACAGCCATGCCTGAAGGGTGGACTTTTAGTTCTGTGAGCCAATAAAGTCCCATTCTTTTCTTCAGCTGCTTCGACATTTCTATCGCCACACACATACACAAATGTTCTTATTAATACTGGTATACCTCCTCACAGAGTTGCCCACCCCTCCTCTGAGCAGCGCATGGCTTTGCTAGTGATCACTTTGACACAGCGAGAGGTCTTGACAGCACTCACTAGGTCTGTGTTACCTCCAAATCCCAGCCTGTAGCACAGGGCGCATTGCACGTTGTTGGGTAAATTCATCCACTCTCCAACAGCTCTTCACCGACTACCTACTATGGCCAGCCCTGCTGTGGGTGTTTACAGAACGTCTTCTGCCTCTTCCATTGATTTGTTGTGCCCTGGTGACCTCGGCACCTCCACACCAGCCAAGCTCAACCATAGTCTTCTCTGAGTCTTGATGGAACCCTAGGACCTTCCCTGGATCATAACAAGATGCAGTCCGTGCGGAACTGCAGCAAGATGCTGCTTGCTGTCCCCTCCCCCCACCCAGGTTCCAGGGAGACAGGACCTCCTGCCTTGGGCACATGCAGACTATAAAGCCACTTAGCCACAGGCCAGAGGTAGTTTGTCAACGACAGAGGGGCCTACCACTCATGTCATCTGCCACATGGCCCTTCACATTTGATGTCATTCTGAGGGGTAAGGCTATAGGAACTGGTCTTGCCTATGTCTGTGTCTAAGTCTGGGATAGCTTCTTCAGGCCACATCTGGGGACATGTGGCCAGCTGGCCCGGTAGCTGCTACTAGTCATTGCCTAGGGACTGTGTGGCCACTCGTGCTCCCACTAGCCTCTTTGTACCCCATGTTTTTCTCCCAATCTCCTATCTTGGAGCCCCTTCTGCACTGCATGCCCTGAGCTGACCTTGCCAAGTCCTTGTCACAGCTCTACATGATGTGGAGCTCCTAGCACCCCTTCTCAGGTTTCAGCCTCAAGGGATCCTATGAAGATCCCTTTTTGGGATCTAGCACCCATTTTGCAGGGGCAGAAACTGAGTTTTCCTTGCCTTCTCAGCAGGGCTGGAGCTTACACCATTCAGAGCCCACATACACCCTTTAGTGCCATGTAACCCCTGCTGGGGACGTTGGAGGTGGTGGCATCGGGCTTGAAGAATGGCGGTATTCAGTCACATGGAGTTTGGAAGGTGATGGTGGGGATAAAAGAAGGCACACCGTGAGGAGGAAATAGGCAGACAGAGGTTTGGAGATGAGACCCCAGAGACTGGGCTGTCACTTCATCTGGCTGATGTGTGGGAGGCCAGAAAGTAAGGGTGTGGAGGGGCTAGATACCTGGGAGGAGGGTGGAACAAACCACAACTACACTACTTAATCTCACCCTCTCCACAATTCCTAAGGGTCCCCGAGGTGTGCCAGGCAGCTTGAGACGGCCTGTGGCTTTCTGGCTGCTGAGCTGACTCCATGAGACAATGTCAGGGGCTGCTGATTGCAGCAGTGAGGACACAGTGTTCGCACTATCTGCGGCCACGTGAATTAATGTCTTCCATGTGCAAAGATGGCTCCCCAGTTCCTCCGGGACTCCCGCTGAGAGGAGGCGAAGGCTCCATCATCTAGGCCGGCTTATCTTCAGGACAAGGAGGCCAAGTCTGCCTCTTTCTGCAGCCTGGGGGTGATTGCTCAGTGGTCAGCGAGAAATCCACCCAAATTGCAACCCAAGGGTCTGGCCATAAAGAAATTGAGGCAGCCACCCCAGAAAGGGTGCCCCAAAGGATGTTCCTGGGGCCTCGGGGAATAAGAATAGCAGCGCAGGGCACCTTCTGCGCACCCATCTGCTGGACTCAGCTTTGCTCACCCAAGTCACTTAATCCTAACACTGCCCATCGGGACCAGAGGGGATAGCAACACCCAGGTTCAGAAGTGGCAAGTGGATTGAATGAAGGCTTTCAGCCACCATGCCATCAGCCCCTCCTTGGAGATGGGCACTGTGTTATAAAAGCAAAGATGTCGAACTTCCGTGGC
Source organism: Castor canadensis (assembly GCF_047511655.1). Taxonomy (NCBI): domain Eukaryota; kingdom Metazoa; phylum Chordata; class Mammalia; order Rodentia; family Castoridae; genus Castor; species Castor canadensis. The sequence goes on along the minus strand of NC_133390.1, from coordinate 169,000,558 downwards.
TGCCTATAGCTCACTGGGAGATCTGGGTTTGGGTCTTCAGATCTGGTTTTCTGGATTCAATAACAAAAAGTGAGGGCCCAGTTCTCAGCCCACCACCTCTTTTCTCTGCCTCAGTTTCTCCCTCTATGAAGTGGACACCATGGCAGCTGGGCAGGGTGAAAAGATCATGGTGAGGCCACATCAGTCACTGGAGAACAGGGGGCAGGGGTTCACACTGGGGATGAGCTTGCCTCCTGGAAGCATCTGACCATGTCTGGAGATGTTTCTAGTTGTCACAAGCTGGGATGGGCATTGCTGGCATCCAGAGGCCAGAAGACAGGATACTGCTGGATGTCCTCCAGTGCCCTATCCCAGGCCCGAGGCATGGCTCCGACTCAGTGCTCTAAGGCTGAGGCCCCCTGACATGGCACTCCAGGGTGACCTCTTTTTCTGAGTCTTGGTTGAGACCGGGGGTGGGGTGGGGGGGTGGGGGTATGTGATAATCCCGAGGCACCAGCACAGAGCCTGGCTTTGACGGCCACTTTGAAGCAGTTGGCTTCCTCCCTGGGCCACTCTCCCACAAGCCCCAAAAGAGGGAGAAAGGAACAAAAGAGTCTGCGCGAGCAGTTGTTAGGCTCTTGTAACTTATAAATGCTTTTAGTTTATGCTCAGCTGCAGAAGTTCCCTAACGTACATCCACAGCCAGGCATGCAGTGCACCCACGCCTGTGACCCCAGCACTCGAGAGGCGGAGACAGGGGCATGGTGAGTTCTAGGCCTGCTTGGGCTACACAGCAAGGCCCTGTCTCAAACAAACCAAAAGCAATCTAGAAACCAACTCACAACCTCCATTTCAGCCATCATCTCCTTTCTGCCACACACACACACACACACACACACACACACACACACACACACACACACACGATCTCGCCCTGGACAGGGACTACCTGAGTGTCATGTACATAAGTCTGACTGCCTAGCAAGCACAAGGCCCTGAGTTCAAATCCCCCAAAACAAATCAATTTCAAGAGTCTGGCTTGTATTATCAAGTTGAAAAACCCCAACAGCCGCCCTCTCTGTAGAGCCTCTGAGCCTGTGTCCTCGTCTCTAATATGGGATTCATTACATAAAATTCCCTAAAACTCTTTTAGCACAGAACCCAGTGAGGAGGCGATCGATGATCTCTCATTTTTAAAGGTTTTACATTTGTAAAAGGACTGCAGTCCTTTTAAAACTCAAGTACCAATACAGAGCTGAACATAAGGAGGAACCTCACCTCCAGCCCAGTTCTCCAGGGCTGCCTGCTCGCTGCTCCCTCCTGGTAATTAACGCCACATCTCTAAATAAACTGCTGACACGGCTGTACCCCACATCAGTCAGTTTTAGGCTCGGTTTTACACCCCTTCCTCCTCTCCTGTTTCATCCAAATCAGAAACACATTTTCCTGCCATCTCCAAATCTCCACAATGGAAAAGCCGTGGACATCACCTCACCCCGGTAGTTCCCAACTTCTGCATTTATACTGCAATCCTAAAGGACATGGGAACACTCAGTATGGGAGAGCATAATCCCAAAGGATGTCCTTTCAGTGAAACGGATTTCATTGTTCAGATTTTCCCTCCTCAGTCCTCTTTGTCCTCACTTCACCATGGACGCATGTGAGAACCGATTCAGTGGCCCTTGCCCAAGGATCAGTGTTCGTGAGCATCTGCGGGATTCCTGCCTCCTGGCTCATCACCCAAGTTCTGCTTGATTGCTCCTGGGTTCGTTCCACTCACTACTGCTTGAGGCAGCATTCTGACAACGCTAGGCGATCTACCAGCGCGGAGTTGGAAAGGCCCTGGCAACCTTTCGTCATTTAGAATAAAAAGGCTCATGAACTTGAATTTCTTCTTTTCTGCAGTTCCTGCCTTTGGTTCCTGCCTTACACTCTTCAGTATCACTGAGGATCAACCCACCAACTTCCCTGCGTCCCTTTCTGCCTCGAGATGTCATGTCCGGCTCCTCCTGAGGACCTACCACAGGACTGCGGGGTTTCAGATCCTTGCCAAGTTCATTCTGCTTGCCCTCTCTTCCTCTCAGTCTCAAGGAAAAACTTGCAGTGGCTTTTTTTTTTGCCCAACTTATTTGTGATGGCACAGTATGCCTCCACACTCTCCACCCCGCAGCTCCCTGAGCCTGCTCCAAGCCCTCAGGACAATGGCTCCCTTTTGCTGCTCTCCCCGCGTTCTCTGATGATAGCCTGCCCTTGCTAAAAGTAGCTGTTGGCAGACGGAGCTGCATTTCAAGCAGCCTGGGTGGGAGGCCAGGGCTGGGACACAATGTTCTCCCGTCGGAGGGAGAATTCGTGGGTCGTTCAGAGGTAGAGGCCCTGACATCAGCCCAGTGGCACTTCCAGGCCACACAGCCTTCTAGAGCCTCTGCCCACAGAGCAGCCCTGAAAGTCACCAGCATCTGCATTGTGACCAGGAGAAAAGCAGGGGCGAGCTCAGGGGACCACGCAAGCAAATGGCACATCACTCCCCGAGCACTGGTGATATTGCACACATCGGCGCTGTGTCCCGCATCCCCAAAACTAAGTCCTATCCTCATGACAGTGCCCTGGGCACAGAGCCCAGAGCTGGCAATTGGTCACGCTCTACAATTAAACAGACTTCGCTCCAAATTCTGACTCTGCCGCCCACAGCTTGCCTGAGCTGTTTGAGCCTCGCTGAACCTCAGTCTCCTCGTCTGTGGAACAGGGATGACGGTGATGATCTCTTAAGGCTCAGGAGAGGACAAAGTGAGACCTATAAGGGCTTGGCACAGTGCCTGTGCCTAGCAGGTGCTCAGTTCAGAGCAGACGCCCCTAGCATCCCTGTCCCACCTACACAGGAGGGAAATAGGGCTTGTGAAGTTCTAGAATGGCCCAAGCAGTGCTCGAAAGTTCAGAGTCATGTCCACAGCAGGTGCACCTGAGGCGTTAAGTTCCTACTTCTACATTTATTCAGACTCATGGCCCTGAACTCACTCAGCAGAGGGATGAGGCCAAACAACTGGTTCTGTTCCGGGTTGGTCGGTGGGTCAGGACCTGTAATGCCCACAGTTCTGTCCCTCACATGTGACTGAGCCAGGAATCATCAGCATTCATACAGTCACATAGGACAGTGGCTAATGAATGACTTAGACCAGCTGCGGCACAAAAAGTAGCACTTGGATTGTGTGACCGTGAGCATCCCGTCAAGTGGAAGCACACTGCGTGCACCTCCATGCCAGCCCATTCCAGCCTCACAAGTCCACTCACCACAAGACAGTCAACTGTCTTGCCCAAGTCACCTGTTGAGTAAGGGCTGGCTTTGAGTTCTGCTCTGACGTGGTCTCACTTAACCACTGAACCACCCTGCCTCTACCTGCTGCAGCAGGAGATCCCTGGGGAGGGGTGCCCATGTCACACGGCCTCTGAGCTCCTGTTCCTCTGTTTGCCAGACAGCAGTTGCCTAACTAAGGAAAGGGACTTCTGTGGACCCCACCCATTTACTTAGTGTCAGCTCCACTAGTACTTAAATGAGCACCAGGCTCTCCCATGTGCTGCAGACACGCTTGGCAAGACTTCTCGGCTTCAATGAAAAGAAATGAGAATGGCTGCTTCCTTGTCTGGGACACAGCTGTCCCCTGCCTGCCCGCCACCTACTGTGGATGAGAACTGTCCTGCATTGGTCCATGGGTCTTGGGGATGTCACAGAGCTCAGGACATACATCGTGACAATGTGACACAACCAATGAGCTCACACACTCTGCCCTCACACAGTGTTAATGTTTAAATAGACGCTACAATCGCACGATCCAACAATCAAAATGATAAAGAAACACAGAGGTAAGTCTCCTCCTTCCCACCATCTCCGCAGCCACTTTTGTTAGGACAACAGTTAACATCAACTGTCACCTTGACTGGACCACAGGTGCCCAGATTCAACACTGCTCTTGGCTGAGTCTGGCCTGGGTTCTGCAGGTGAGATTTGAGTGGGTGGACCACCCTTCCCAACATACGAGGGTGTCATCCAACCTTTGAGGGCCTGAACAGAGCGAGAGGTGGTGGGAGAAGGAGAAATTCGCCCTCCCTAACTTTTCTTTCTGACTGAGATTTACATCATTGGCTCTCCAGGTCCTCAGGCCTTTGGGCTTGAGCTATACCGGCAGCTTTCCCGCATCCAGGCTGCAGAAGGCAGTCTTCACAATTGCACGGCCAACTCCTGTCTCTCTGGTTCTGCTTCTCCCAAGAACCTGGGTAGTTTCTCCTGTGGCCATTCATACATCCTTTACGTCGATGCTTATTTATTTATCCCTGTTATTTAAAAGTAAACAGCCACATACTCTATTGCTGCCTTTTAGAAATATTATTCTGGAAGTTTTTAGCGAGTGCCTAGAGCTTATTGTCATTCTGGTTTATAGCTGCATTAGTACTCCTTTGCGTGGATATACCATAGTCTATGTAACCCGTCCTCTATTATCTGTGAGCACCAGGATTTCCCCACACATCTGCCGTTACAAATAAGGTTACAATAAAAACTGTCCAAATGCCACACTTCACACGTACCGTTGTAATACGTTTGGAAAAGGGGATTGCTGGGTTGGACGGTAAGTGCACTTGTAATTTGGATACGTTATTGCCAGCTTGAGAGGACCTGTCTCAAGCCTCGCAGAGAGCATGGGAACAGACTGTCAATTGTGTGGGTGGTTTTCATCGTGTATCTTGTACTTTAGGTGAGATCGAATATCCACTCACATATTTAAAAGTCCTCTGTATTTCCTTGTCTGTGAATTGCCTGTTCATATCTTTCACCCATTTCTCTAAGGTTGTGGTCTTCTTCTCCATTTCTGGGAAGCTCTCTTGTGTGATAGAGAAACTAGCCTCACCCCAGGTTGTCATTGCCTTTGATTTTGCACAGGGTGTTCGTGCTACAACAGTGTTTATTTTTATATAAGGCCAATCATCAATTATTTTTCTTTTCCAGCCCTTGAGTTTTGGGGTCCTCAGTTATGGATTGAATTATACCCCCAAAAGACACAGATAGGAGTCAGACAGACACAGACCCTAGAAAGTGGCTTATTTGGAAACAGGGTCACTGTGTTAGTTAAAGTGAGGTCATACTGGGGTAGTGGGGGCCTTCAACCCCATCTGGCCAATGTCCTGTGAGACGGCCATGAGACACACACAGGGAGAACGTCATGTGGCAAGAAAGTCAGAAAGCAGAGTAACGCAGCCAAAAGCAGAAGAATGTCACCACCATAAACTGAAACTGTGGGGACAGTTTCTTTCCAGAGCCTCAGGGACAGTCATTGCCAACACCTGACACCAGGGAAAATACACTTCTGTTGTTTAAAGCGACCAACTTTGGGGTAGCTGTACAGCAGTCCCCAGAGACTACGACAGCCTGCTCCTGTGAACTCCAACCTGACACCCCAGGAGACTCCCCAAGTTCTGAAAATGAGGAAAATAACGATGGAATGCATAATGGAAATAATCATGCAGACAGGTCCTCTCAAACTGGCAGGAGTTTGGAGCGCAATTTGGTATAACGTATCCAAATTACAAGTGCACTTACCGTTCAACCCAGCAATCCCCTTTTCCAAACTTATTACAATGGTGCATGTGAAGTGTGGCATTTGGACACAGTTTTTATTGTAACCTTATCTGCAACGGCAGATGCGTGGGGAAATCCAGGTGCTCACAGATAATAGAGAACGGGTTACATAGACTATGGTATATCCACGCAAAGGAGTACTAATGCTGGAATGCATGATGGAAATAATGCTGGTGACAACCTTGAAGGAGGAGATAAAGGGTTGGAGGAAATGACTATTCAGTGCCTCCTAAACGACAGTCTTCAGAAAGTAGAGACAAAGATGGGGACAGTGTCACCTGGACTTAAACACTGTGACCTTGAGAGAAGTTTCCACTGTGGCAAACCTTGGTTCTTCCCCAACTCTGCCATAGCCACAAGCAGCCTACACCCTGCCACTCTTGCTCCCTCTGCATCTTCTTGTAATTTACTCACTTTTTATGACAAACTAAAGGTGAACTTGGATTCATCTACCCGAAAAGGAAGGTTTTAAAATCACAACCATGAGTCACTGTCAAGAGACAGAGGGAACTAAAATAAAGACAAGGCGAACCCACAGAAAGCCAATCTGTCTCTTCCAAGGTGCCCCCGCCTCACCTGGTGGCTCTCTTGGTTATACAGGAGAACGAGCAAGTGTTTGGGTGTTTAAAAACCTAGCGCCAACTTGAGCCTGTTGTCTGGGCTTATAGTTAAGAGTTGAGAGCTAACAGGATTGAGACTTTTACAAACCACCAATGTTTGGTGTTGACTTTTGGACTTGTGTGGAAAGTGCCCTGTGTGTTGGGGGACTGGGCAGCCGATGGGAGGTTACTGGCCCAGTGTGGGTTCCATGTGTTCCATCCACTTGGTCTGCTGTTACGCCACCTGTTGCTTTACCAACACAAATGTGCACAGTTTTCCTCTATGAACCGTTTGAAGATAAGTGGCCTGTCCTGGACCTTTACCCCAGATGCCTGGCACGAAGATGGAAGGCTAAAGGACGCTCTCTTACACGCTCTCGGGCTACTGTCCACTGTGGTAGCTTTGACACTGACTGGTGACTGTAATGCCCCTTGTCCTGTTTTCCCTCCTAGATGGGATCCAGTCTAGACTTAGGACATCTAGTTATCATTTCTCTTGGGCTCCTTTCTTCCAGAATGCTTTCTCCGCATTTCTCTGCTCTTTGCACATGGGTGTTTTTAAAGTGTAAGGTGCTGGTTTTGCAACAGGACGGGCCACATTCCAGTTGACCTTCTCGTCCCTGAAATCACACTCAGGTTCAGCCTCTCCCAGGATATTCCATGGATCGTGCCATGTCCTTCTTGGGGCAGCTTGTCCCTCTGACAAGACTGGTACTGGCCACACAGTCACTGGGTTGTCCAACGTCTCCTCAGCATAGTGACTGATTTGTACCTGAAATTAGCACACTATCTGCATAGAGCTCCGTTACAATCGTGCAAATCCTCCTCCCCACCCTAATGAAGGGTGCTCTGAGGATCACTGAAAATCTTTACCACAGTGGTTACAGCCATGTTTCTAACCCTGTCCCTCCCCTCACGTCTCCTGTGGGCCCCTGGCCTCCTGCTCTAAAAGCCAGAGTCCTCCCTCCTCCCTGTTTGCTTATTTATCTATTTATTATTGGTAGAGATTTGTGGATTTGTATTTTTTGCAGTGGTTTAGAATTCACCATTTGTTGCTCTGACTGTTCCAGATGAAAATCTGTTACTGCCACTTTTCAAAATTCACTCTTTATTGAACTTTAAAGCAATTCATGGGCCTAATATGGGATTTCAGATGAATGGTGATGACAGCTTAGAAACAAGCACCACCCTCCTCCACACCCCAGTGCCCACAGGTCGCTGTGTTTTCCCTCAGCCCCAGAAATTTTCTGAGCATCTAGAGCTGCTGTTAATTTCACTCCTATGATGTCCCCGGTCCCCAGACTGTGGTTAGAGTTTTCCCTGGCCTTGCTAGGGCTGCATGCTCCCCTCCCCTGGAGCAGAGGTGCCCTGGGGGATAAAACCTGTTCTTCCCCAAACCCAAAGCTGGAGACGCTGCTCCAAGCACAACAGAGCACCAGGCAGGAATCAGGAAGCCTGGGCTCCAGCCTTAACTCACATCGCTTCCCTTTTGTGCCTCAATGCCTCATGCACAAAGTCAGGCCAATGCTGTCTCACAGACATGAGTCCAGTTGCTATCCAAAGGCTTGCCAGAGAACCTCATAAAGAAAAGGCCATTCTGTTATGGCTAGAGGAACTCATAACTCAGTACATGGAAAAGCAACCGTGTTAACTAGAGCAAGAGGGAGAAGACCCCATCCAGTCTTTTTAAGTCAACAAAAAAGAATGTGCTGGCTGATAACATGATCCTAGCTTCAGGAATGGCTGCATCCAGGTGCTCAGGTGATATCATCTGTAATCTTTTGCCTTATATAGCTCGTCTCTGTTTTCCTCTGAGGTGCTTTTATCTCAGGCAGGCCTCCTCTGATTAAGACTGCCACATTCTATGAGATTAGTAACCCAGAACAAGGAGGGCACCTTTCCCCAACACTTCCGGCCAAATTCTTAGAATTGGACCTCATTCAACCTTGCCCAAACCCATCCCTGATGGCAGGTGATTGCCCTGGCTGAGGCCACCTGCCTACACCTGGAACTGGGCAGAGGGCAGAAGCAAGTAGAAAGGAAAACGAGAAGCTGAGATAATGCCAAGAAGGCAGGGTGCATCACACACTGCCGAGACAGAGCCGGAAGGAGAGAAGCTAGAGGTGGCACCCAGGCCAAGGGCACCCCTGCCCTCGCCCCAGGGGCTCAAGCCCATGGGTACTCCAACCCCAAGTCTCCATTGCCTGTCGCAGCCTTCCTTCTGCAGCAGCTCCCCGACAGAGGGCCGCAGCTGGGGCCTTGGCAGGGGTGGGGAGGTGGCCTCTGAGCTTGGGTGAAGTGACCTCAGAGTCAACAGTGGGAGGACTTTCAGAGGTGACACCTGGTTCCTCAGGTAACTTTCATTCACCTTAGAGGAGAGGGGTCTGGAGTGGAATAGAAAAGGGTAAGAAAATCTGCTCTGTGCAGAAACCAGCGGAGGGGAGCCACCATGGAGCCCCAGGGGTTCTGTGGTGACCAGTCCTCACAGAGAGACAGTGGCCCTGCCCAGCAAGCGCAGGCTCTGTGTGTGCAGCTGAGGATGGGTCCTGGAGGTACTGCTCTGGTCCCTGCAAATGTGTCCCTGATTCAGGGAGCCCTGTGCCCTTGTCCCCAAGGGGCACGAGCTGGAGAGTGGTGGGAGGGGGTTTCTCCACCTGTCCTGAGATTGTCTCAGGAGGAGACTGAAGCGTCTCTGGTTCCCAGACTCTGGGATTCCTGCAGCTAAAATCTCTGAAAAAAACAGAAAAGCAAGAGTAAAAACTGGAATTCCACGTAGATATGTCAGGCAAACTGTTTAAAAGCCATACGTGAGGGGCCAGGTGTGGTGGCTCACACATGTAATCCCAGCTACTCCAGAGGCAGAGGTAGGAGGATCAGGCTATGAGGCTGGTCCCAGGAAAAATAGCATGAGACCCTATCTGAAAAATACTAACTAAAGCAGAAAGGGTGGCTGAAGGGGTAGAGCATCTGTCTAGCAAGCACACAGCCCTGGGTTCAAGTCCCAGTGCCAGCAAAAATAAATAAATAAGTCACACATAAGAAGTGTTCGTCAAAAAAGGAAACACGTCAACACCTCACAACAGAAAGAAGACAAAAATAACCGAGCCACTGTCACTTCACAAATTCACCAACACCTCCTTTCCCTCCCTTTGAGATGGGCCAGCTGCCACCATCTACCCTGAATCCCAAATATTGTTGCTTGGCAAAATGCTGACAGGCTTTGTACAGCCCAAAGGCTCGCTTGCACTGGGCACACAGTAGGCTTCTTAAGAGTGACAGCTATCTTCTCGGCTCCACTGTCCTGGGAAGAGAGTGAGCCTCGGTCTCCTCCCCAGCTTCTTCTATGCTCAGGCAGGGAGGAAAATCAAGCTCACCCCAGCTCAGTGATACGGCTTAAAAGCAGAGCTAACACCACCTTGGCTCAGCACTCCGGCTGCACTTATGGGAAAACCCAGAAGGACCCATCCCAAAGCCAGGGACGTGCTGTCCAGCTCTGTCTTGGGGAGTCCCATACAGCAAGATGCCAACACACACACACACACATTCACACACACTGCTTCTTGAGCAATTAAAGATTATCTAGACCTTTTCAAACTTCTTAATTTGGTTTAATGGCATTTCAAGTTTCAGAGAAGCAGGCAGATGTAGGTCAAATAAGTTTAATTTTTGCCCTCAAAACGTAAGTGGAAACTATGCCCTGGCAGGCAGGATGGCACACGTCACGCTGGCAGAGAAGGGACAGCCACCTCAGAGAGCGCAGGGGCTGGCTAGTTTCAACACTGATATTCTGTTTGCATATTCATAGACAATTTCTTCAATTTATTTCAACAAAGTGTTCTGAACCATTCATCTTTAAGCAAGTGGCCATTGTGATTGCTTTTTTGTTTCTTTGTTTTCGATGGAGACGCAAGTTCAAGAACTAGCTTGCTTCCCCTGGGGGAGCCAAGAGGGCAAGTTCTGTGATGATATCTAACCTTGAACCCCATGTCTGGGGCTGGGGATACTAGAAGGAGGGGTGGGGACTGTGGCAAACTAACGAGGACAAGCGCTAGCTAGAGGGAGAGGCCAAGCTGAGATTCTCAATTGTCACCACACAGGAATGCAGCCTCATTTGGCATACCTCCCAATGGCCCAAGAGAAGCCAGAAACCTGGGTTTTTATATGGACTCTCCAGATTTTTAAATGCTGGCAACAGATTCAAATCAAAACACCCTTGGGCCAAAGAAAGCACATCTGTGGGGCAGAGGTGGCCACAGACTGCCTGTGTGTGACTTGTGATGAAGAAGGAAGAAAATGGGCCTGGAATCCAGAGATCTGGGCATGGCCCAGGCTCTGAGACCCACTCACTACAGTGAAACACTTCTCTGCCTCTCTGGGCCTCAGTTTCCCCATCTGTACAATGCAAGGGCTAGCCTAGACCATATCTGTGCTCTGGCCAATCAGACCCCTGGGAAAAGCAGTCAGTGGAAAGGATGGGGAATCCAGGCCACAAAAGGGGGGGGGGCATAATTTGACACCATTTCAAAAACTGGTAATTCAACCGGAAATGTTTCTCTTCCCCGGCTGAGGTTTTTGGAGGCAGTGGGCGTGTTTTTTAAAAAAACACAACTCACCAAGTCAGGAATTCATCAGGAAAAACGTGGCAGCCGGAGCGGGTCACAGCTGGCTGTTCTGCCTTCACAAATGACAACGCAAGGCAGGGGCCACAGTGAGGCTGCTGCCAGCCCCTCCGGGACCTGGGACACAGTAACAGCCAAGGCCAGTCTCCTGAGACGCACAGGACCTCCCATGGCCAGCACAAGGGAAAAGATTCAGCAGAAAAGCCGCATCATAAGCACCCAGGCCTTTGGCTAAAACTCAAGCCATCAGGCCAGGCATGGTGGGACACACCAGTAATCCCAGCTCCATGAGAGGCAGACATAGAAGGATCGTAGTCAGAGGCCAGCTTGGGCAAAAGCATGAGATCCTTTCTAAAAACAAAGCAAAAGAAAAGGGGGGGAGGCGGAGGTATAGCTCAAGTGGTAGAGCACCTGCTAAAAAGCATGAGGCCCTGAGTTCAAACCCAGTATTGCCTCCAAAAAAACAAATAAATAAGATTAAAAACCTCACGACACCTTTCTAGTCTCCCTCTGGAGCAGCACTGGTTGTCACAGCCTCCATTTGCCCAGTGTGGACGATGGGCCCAGCATAGGCTAAGCGCTAAGCATGTGATCACATTTAATCTGGGAGGCTCCCTCCTTACTCCCACTCCCCAGATGGGAAAAGTGAGGCTCAGACAGGTGAGGCCGTTAAGGGGTAGAGGCCAGGTTTCAGCAAAATCAAAGCCTCCCACACCAGGGACTACTCTTTGTTTTTTTTTTGGTCAAAGTGTGAGTTCTTCACAAAACATGAATCTTCTTGAGGTTCATTCAGCAATTTTGTCAAGAAAACAGGCCAGGGATGTGCCCACTGAGCAGCTCTCAGTGACAAGGGACTGGGTTTGGTGATGTGATAGGGTCCTTTGTTGAGTCTTCAAAACAAACAGGAAGAGAGTTGGCCTAGCACATGTCGGTGGGGCCATCTTGATCTCACTATTGGCCTCCCTGGGTCTCTGTGGCACCTCTCTAAAATGTGCCCAATAAAATATTCTCTCACAAGGGCGAAGAAGATGGCTCTCAGTCAAGCAGGCTGGCTCAGGGCTGCTGTTTCCCACCCCCCTGCTCTTCCCACTGCCACCCAGCCTCAAGACATGGCACCTCCATCCTCCCCACGTGCAGGTCAAAGCCCTGGAACCATCTTGGCCTCCTCTCTTCCCATCCTTCTGAGCCAACCCCAGAAGATCCTACCGGTTCTACCTTCCAAAAGCATCGAGAACCCAACTCCTTCTCACCAGTCCCACTTCCACTGGCCAGTCCTTCCCTGAGCTGTCTCCTCTCGGGGCTCCCTGCACCCCGTTAGCCCCTATAATCTGCTCCCAGGACAGCCCGAGGCTGCTACACCTCTGTCAGATCTTGTCCCTCCTCTGCTCAGAGTCCTCCGTAGCTCCCATTTACCTCAGAGAGAAGCCAAAACCTGGACCAGGGCCTAAAATGTCCTACGTCACAGCCCATGCCACTTCTCTGAGCACATCTTCTGTTCCTCTCCCCCGTGTGGCTCCAGAGACAATAAACTACCAGCTACTCCTGCCCGCCACAGCCCACTCAGGACTCTTGCGTGTGCAGAAGTAAAGCAGCTACAGAGGCCGTCCCCACCAGTGATGTCTGTGCTGGATTCAGCCTGGCCTGGCCAGCCCGCTGGACAGAAACCGTCACCTTTATGTGAATCCTGTCAGCCGGCTGTTAAACCACTGGAGCTTGACATGGGCTCTGGTGAGAGAATTTGCACCAGCGTCAGTGGCAAAGGCTCCAAATCAGATCCTTGTATTTCCAGACAGCCAGTGTGCCCACAAGCCATGCCAACAGCTACCCTATTTTAAATTAAATTAAAATTTTTAAAACGCTCTCCGCAGTACTAGCCAGGGGAAAAATAATTTTCCTCCCGGCCAGTCACACCATAAACGAGTCTCCACGGTAGACCTGGTGACGTTTTGAGCCAGACTTGGGGAAGTCTGCCCACACTGCAGCTCCCACGGCCAGAGCTGGAGGAGACATCCAGAGGTCATCCGGTCCCTCTGCCCACTGCCTGACAAGCTTGATCACTGCCCAGGCTCCACGGTAGACCCCTCTGTTGGCAAAAACCAGAAGAGCCATCAGGGCTCTCAGCCGGAAATGAAGTTCTGCGAATCCTCTTTGAAACGGCCTCACTGTGCGAGCCCCTTCTCGGATGACCTTGATGGTTGGCAAGGTCACTACGATTAGACCCATGGTGGCCCTAACCCCTATTGCCAGTGCGGAGCCCGTGGGGCACGACAGACAGTGAGAGTGATTTTTGCCACTTAAGCTGACTGTGCCAAGCTGTGGCAGGTACCAGGACACAGGGAACTGTGCTGAGAGTGGCAAGGTCCTTACGTGGACCTGTGAAACACCTCCTGTACACACAGATGCCCCAGAAAGACCTACTCAACCTCAAACGGTGGTAGTGCCATGGAGGGGGATGAGGGGCACTGGACCTCCCCACGGATAGCTGTGCTCTTTCATTGTTGAATTCTAAGGACCGAGTTGGTCTACACTTCATTTTCATACTTCCCCTCCACCCGGTTACTAGGGATTGAACTCAGGGCCTTCTACCACTTGAGCCACGCCCTGGTCTTTTGCTTTTAGTTTTTAGATAGGATCTGCCTGGGATTGGCCTCGAACTGTGATCCTCCTACCTTTGCCTCCAGAGTAGCTGGGACCTATGCACCATAACACCTCACCTCATTTTCATTCTTTTGATGAAGACCTGGATATAGGAAAGATTTCTTTTCCTTCTTAAATATACTGGGGAGCAGCTACTGCCATTCCTGTGGGAAATGGTCAGTAACCCTGAGCATTAGGGAGACAATAGGGAAAGGTGGGGACTGTGGGGAATTAATGTATCCAGTATCCATCTGAAAGGAACAGCCCTTTCCCAGCCCCAGTCAGCCAAAGTCATATGGAAATATGGACACAGTGTTGACAGATCTTGTGACATTTTAATAGCAGCCAGAAATCAGCAGTTTTGTGTGAAATATGCAGACTTTCAGATGCTGGCCCTATTCTCCTTTTTAAACACACTGCAGAGCAAACAAAATGCATCTTGGCTGCCGGCTCGCAACCACTGTCGCCTCAGACGGCACTGCGGTGCCTGAGATGGGTGTGCAGAGTCCAGCGTAAGCAATGGGTGTGCGTATCTGTGTGTCTGTGTGCATGGGGGATGTGGGGGGTTGTGGGAGGGAAGAGGGTGTGGTGTATGTGAGTGTGTGTGTTTGGGGTGCACACACACACAGAGCTGAGGAGAAAAGGAAGCCCAGCCCCACCATCAGAGGCCCAGAACCATGAGCTTTCCCAGGGTCCCCCTTCTACTCCTAAAGAAACTGAGTCATTTCTCGGAAGGGGAGGACAGCACTTGTCCCACATCTGGCTAGATGGCACCAAATACTGAGTGTCAACTTCATAAACGAGACCGTGAGGAAAGACGAGTCGCCCCCAACACCATCTCCAGGGTGGATGAAGGAGCCGGGGATGGAGGGGACAAGACAGGAGCTGTCCTGAGAATGCCCGACTGGCAGGAGTGTTGGAGTTAAGTCACAGTCACAGCAAAAACTGAGCAGAGGCCTGGACAAAACACAAATTCCATCAGCAGCACCGCAGCCCGGGAGCAGGGTGGGGACAGCAGGGCTGCAGGCAGTGTCACACAGTTTGGGGCCGCAGAGGCCTGTCCACCCCTACCTCTCTCCCACTCAGGCCCTGGCCCGGGTATAGCACCCTGCTGAGCAGGGACAGACGCAGAGATGGACCTGTGACCTGCATTTCAGCTCTTGCCCAGCCATACCTGAGCCCAGAGCCCCAGAACCCTTCATTTCCCAGGTCAGTAAATTTTCTTTTTTCTTAGACCGATTCAGAAGGGAGCTGTCTTGACACTGTCACCCAGGGCCATCTGAGTCCCTTTGGTTGGGGACTACTTTGGGGTAAAGAAGACACACAGTGATTTCAGTCTTGCCAGCCTGGGCACCCCAGGTCTTTAAAAACCGAGGGTTTCCCTTACCCCACCCCATCGCCATCTAACGACTCAACTTTCCCATGTCCTTGCGTGGACTCCTCTGAGGTCCCCTCCCCCGTGTCTGTGGCCATTGGATCTCTCCCTCCAGCCCCACAATTGACGTCCTGAACAGTGGCTGACAACCATTTGTGACACTTGCAAACCTTTCACCACAATTCAGTCAATGCCAGTGACATCCTAGTCATCGTCCTAAAGCTAACGAGAGCCGAGGGTGGACTTGGCCACCCGGCCGCTCCCCGTGATGAGGGATCAGGAAACTCCCGAGAAAGACAAGGACAAGCGCTGATTGCTGCCTGGAAGGCGCTCAGCCCTGGCCCCGGGAGACTCAAGTCCTACTTTTTCCTGGAATTTTTAGCATCTCCTGGCACTCGCTCTGGTTGAGAATTGGTAAGAAAAAGAAAAGAGAGAGCCCGTAATTAATGTCTTTTTCACTCAAACTAGATGCCGGGGTCTGGGAGGGGGTCCCAGACTCTGAGCCCACAGTTGGCTCTTGACGTAAAAATCGGGACCTTCCTCACAAAAATCAGATTTTGGTGATTTTTGAAAAAAATCACAACACCTGGCAACATGGAGCCTGTACCTAACCGCCACATCCGGCCTCTCTGATTTCAGATTTAGAGCTCTGTGTGTTTTTCAAAATCATTTTTAAACTATAATAATTTGATTTCAGACATGGCTGGCTGATATGGAATGGGAATGAATTCTGGACAAGGCCCGACAGGATGCAGCTCCTCGGCTATGACCTCATCTCTCCACTCCTCCTCCCTCACTGACCCTGCATGGCCTCAGGGCATTTGCACGTGCCTCTTCTTCCTAGAATGTTCTCCCTCATTGCCTCATTGAGGTCTCCTTCCCCTGGGCACTGGGCACTGCGTAACCACATTTCCCACTATTTCCTCCACAGCTTATGACTGCCTAACGCCCTGTGATGTCCTGTGTTCATTACATGTTTCTCTGCTTATTTTCTGTCTCCTCCTCCTCCTCCTCCCCTCCCCCTTCCTCTTCCCCTCCCCCTCCTCGTTCCCCATGTCCATAATACAGCACAGGTAGTGCTCTCTGGTTATTTGGGTTTTTGGTTTTTGTTGTTGTTTGCCTGCACTGTCAGGTATTGAACCCAGGGCCTCGCACTTGCCAACAAGCACTCAGCCTCTTGAGCTATTTGTGCCCCCAGCCTTTTGTTTACATTTTGTCTTTGAGACAGGGTATCCCTGACTGTGCCCAGGCTGGCCTCAACTCTCAATCCTCTTGGCTCTGCCTCCTGAGTAGCTGGGATTACAGGCATGCCGTGAACGCTGAAGTTTCCATATTCAAGAGGAAGGGGGTGGGTGGCCCAGCGGAGGAGGAAGGTGAGGGGGAGGAAAAAGCAGGGAGGCCACTTGCCTCCGTGTGAGAAGCGGGGGGATGCTTCTGGGGGAAACACAAGAAAGGCACACCCTACACTCAGACCCTACGGCTTCTGCAGAACACTCATGCCAGGACCCGTGCATTTCAACGTGTCCCTGGTGATCTCTGACCCACACCACCTGGGTCCCTGGCTCTTCTTGAGACAGGACTGGGGTCTCCATTCTGCTACCAGCTGGCTGTGTAACCATGAGCAAAGCCCCCTGCTGACTCAGTTTCCTCATCTGTGCAGTTTGGAATCCGCCAAGGACAGCCTGGTGACTTCTCAGATGGGCGGGGTGGGGGGAGGGGGGGCACAGCCAGTGTCTCGGGCTCAGTCCTCAGCCTCGAGGGACACCTGACTCTTCTGCACTTGGACTTCGCCTCCAGCCATCTTCCGTCTCTTCCACTGCAAACCACACCAAAGCGCATTTGTACCCAACAGGGAGATAGGATCCTGCTGGTTAATTTGTCCTCAACAGGAAAGAAACAGCTTTTAACAACCACTGTGTGTGTCAGGTGTCCTCCAATGTAGGCCACATCTCTGAATGCCCAGAAGGCAGACTCTACTCTCCTGGCTTCATAAAGGAGGAAACTGAGGCTGGGAAAGGCTACGTAAACCCGAGGTCCCGAGGCTAATAAGTACAGACACGCGCCCCATAACAACAGACCCCATATATGAAGGTGGTCCCATAAGGTTACAATGCAGCTAAAAATTCCTATGGCCTGGTAACATTGTAGCCCTTGTGCAGCTGCAGTCAACCCATTACTCCTGGTGTGTTTGTGCTGGTTTATGTTGTAAATAAACCTATCGTGCTGCCGATCAGCATAAACACACAGCACAGAGTTATACACAATATGTGAGACTTGACAACAAGGCCCAGTGTGCTAGTGCGTAGCTGTAATCTCAGCTACTCGGGAAGCAGAGGTCAGAGAATCTCTGTGTAAGGCTGGCCTGGGCAAAAGCATGAGACTCTATCTGAAAAATAAATGGAAAAACGGGCAAAAGCATGAGACTCTATCTGAAAAATAAATGGAAAACCAAAAGGACTAGGGGCTTTGGCTCAAGTGGTAACTTCTTAAACACGAGGGCCGGGTTCAATCCCCAGTATCCCCACCACCACCAAAAAAAAAAAGACTTGACTAAAATAATACGCTACTGTGTTACCAGCGGCCAATTAATCTCCCAGCTGTGCTTTTTGCTGTCTACACTAACGCCATGTGCTGGAGCTCACCTGCACCACAGGTTTCTCTAAGTGCGCCCGATGGTGTCCACACAACCGCAAAGTCTCTTAACGACTCCTTCCTCTCAACGTGTCCCCACGTGTGCCTAGAGCAGAGGCGGGATTTGGACCCAGCCAGACTGGCTCTTAGCACTCACACTGTGCTGCACCTGAGCCATTACAGAGCACAGTTACATCCTTATAAAAAACCTTGCAGATTAAAACTGAGACTGTCTCTCCTGTTCCCTTCTCATTCCTGTCATTAATTACTCCCGTGAGGGTCAGAGAGAAGGTGGGGCGAATTCTTCCTGTGGTGATAAACAGGTGGCCAGTGCCAGGACCAGAAGACGAACTCTACGCTACACTCCAGTTTGTGAAGCCGGGCTCTACCGCCTCACTGTGGGACTTTGGACAAGTCACTTAACCTCTCTGTGCCTTACTCTCCTCATCTGAAATGGGAACAATAATAGTATTGCTGCCCGTGAACTGTGACCACTCAGGGAGGAGCTGGCACTTGGATTATAGTTATCAGGGTTCTTTCAAAGGGCCAGACACAGACTAAATGTGGCCAGACATGAACGTACATGGAGGTGGCTTTACCGGCTTCTGGGGAGATTTCCTCGTCCCCTGCAAGCCATGCAGAATCGCAATTCTGGTGACTAAGAGAGTCAGGTTATTTGGGGGTAATTCGGTGTAAGCAGCTCACATGGATGAATTTTTGGAGTGAAAGGTTTTATTTATTTATTTTTTTGAGACAGGATCTCACTGTGTAGCTCAGGCTGCCCTCAAGTGCTGGGATTACAGATGCCCTTAAGTGCTGGGATTACAGATGTGCTCTACCAGGCCACATTTCTCAAACTTTAGTCATGAATGAGGCCATACGTGTGTAACACTTTTGCTGTTAATTACTGTATGGACTTGACTTTGAAACCGCTTTTGCCTTAGCAGTAAACTTGTGAAAGCATTTGCTTGAAATGCTTGTTCTATCTTTCCTAAACCCCTTAAAAAAACGACAAAACTGTAAAGAGAAAAAATGCTCATGCACATTTTAAGCTAATATGGGAAGGAGCCTTATTAAAAAGATTAACAGATTCTTCCAGAATGTCTGCGGTGTCCAACTGTAGCTGCCAAAGAGCAGCAGGGACATTCCTAGACACATCACTTTCACTTTCACCCTTTCTCAGTCCTTCTGGGGCAGATCCAATTCCGTAAGAGAATTTTAACTTGTATAACCTCATTTTATTTAAGTTGTATAGCACACCTGATACAGAACGCTCCATGAACTGGTGAGGGTGCATGGTCTCAGAGGGTTCTAGTGACATGCCCAAAGTCACACAGCAAGTTGGTGATAGGTATCCATCTCCATGCCCTCTGCAACAACTGTCCTACCTCTGACAGTCTACCCCATAGCCCCACTACTCCATCATAGCCCTGAACCTGGCCTGGACTGAGAAGGAAGTCACCCCGGCTGGCTTGGGCAGCAGAGATTCTCAAATGGGTCCGCCTAGAGGACGTTGCAGACCACTTGGTTCCTTTTTCCATTAGCTTTCAAGAAAAACCCACTGGTTCTCTATGGAAAGAAGAGTAAAAGGCCATAAAAACGCCTCTCATTGAAGACAAAGGATACTGCTTTTTAATTGTATGTATTGTTTTATTTTAGCAGTGCTGGGAATGGAACCCAGAGCCTGGCACACACTAGGCAAGCGCTCTACCACTGAGCTGCAGCCCTGCCCTGAAGGATGCTATTGAAATGTAAGAACAGACCATAAATAACCAGTTGGTCAGGCTGACGTCTCCTGTGCCTGCTACAGTGGTCTGCGTGCGGGTTCTAGAAGGCTCATTCCAGGATGGCCACAGTTGGCTACGTGGAAGAACAGCCTGTGCTGTGGGTCAGACAGACCTGGGACAGAATGTCATGAGATAGCTGTTCACCCCAAGTCTCAGTTTCCTTATTTGCTCAAGATTATTTTTTGTGAAAGTGTGTGGCACATAAAAACTCCCATGAGAGATTTGAAATCTGTTTCTTCCCTCTGCAATGGCCTTTCCTAAATATTGAGATTAACTTGATTTATAACTCCAGAGCTATAACCACATACTTTCATTCTCCAAAGTCCCAAGTCTGAGAAGTTTCAATAGATGACAGCAAAATGTTAAAACACCCAGTGAGCTCTACTCGTAGGAAGATAGATCGTCACCGGTTTGTGAATAGGGAAACTCAGGCAGAGCTAGGATTTGAACCCAGGAAATTGGGCTCCCAGATCTGAGGTCTTGAGAATCTAAATTAGATGAGGTTAGCTGGGGGCGCCTGTCAGATCTGTACCGTTCAGAGGGGGCACCGCGCAGAGCAGAGCGGGGTGAGGAGGCGGCCACGCGTCTTTGGCAGGATAAGCAGTAGGGAAAAAAGAGAGAGAGAAATCTTTTGTTTTTCTTTTTCAATTCATTAAGGCTTGTTGAGGGGAGCGAGACCTCATTTTTTTCTCCCATGACTTCCCTTTCATTTTAATGGGGAAACGTGCATTTCAAAGACTACTCAATAGTGGCTGTTGAAGTCTCAAGTTCAACGACAATGTCCCCATTGTGGCTGGGGGACTCCCTGGCCTTTAAGCTTGGGTTATAAAAATTTGGTCTGAGCCCAAAGTCTGGCTTTAATAGAATATTTTAATTTTGTTTAATGAATATTATTTTAAGCCTATTTGGCAGTTTTAAAATGTGTCCTTTTATTTTCAAATTAAAATATACCCATGTTCAGTGCTTTCTCGGGGGGCATAGGGGGGTGACATGGAAAGGGGGTGATGATAACACAAGTCACTGTTTATTGAGTGCTTACTATGTGCCAAACACCCTGCTACAGGCTTTATGTGTGCCACCTGGTTTAATGTGCACAATCTCCCTGCAGTGGCGAGCTGTGAGGCTGGCAGAGCCAGTGAGCAGCCGGGTGACAGAGGCTCAGACCAGCTCTGTCTGACTGATAGCTCCAGGCACTTATTGATTGAGCCGTATGCAATTTTCTCTCTTCTCAATTGCTAGCTTAGTCCATGCAGGCAAGAGCCATAGCCAAGTTGAGTTTATGGGTAACGGTAACATCTGCTTTAAATTCTCACAAGGGCCCTAGGAAGCAATCCTCACTATTATCACCCCCATTTGCAAAAGGGAGAAACTGAGGCCTAAGGAATTGGCCCAGTCATGCTGCTTATAATTAATCATAGCCACAACAGTAGCTGGCAGGGATGTAATTCATCCTGTGCCTGGCACAGCTCCAAACACTTGACATTATTAACTCCACCTTCACCTTCGTCTCGGAGGAAGATGAGTTATGATCCACCCTTTTGGACAGACAGAGCAACTGAGGCACACAGAAGTTTGGTGGCTTGTCCAAAGAGAAATAGTTGGGAAATACAGAACAGAGATTTCAGTCCGAATAGCCTGGCTCCTGCCTCATGCCCTAATCTCCAGCTGTAAGTGGGTAGCAAGGCCACACTCAGGAAGTCTGGCTCTCCACCCTCTGCCCACAGCAAACCACCTTGTAAGGAAGCAGAGCGTTATCTGTTGGGGTGGGCCAGGACACTGGCATGGCCCATGATGCAAGGTAAACGAGGCTTCTTTGGGTAAGGGCCCTGCAGAGTGGGGTCTCTTCCCCAACCCCGTCACATCCACACCCTTTCTGCCCTCTCTGGTCATTGGCGAAGAAGAGGCAGGGCTCCTGGGGAAACGCACTGGAGTGCACTGTAGGAGGTGCTGGACTCAGTCTTCTCCCTGGGCATCTCCAGTCATTACCCCGACCATAGCTAGAGGAGTATTATGTGAATAAATGAAGAAGAGACTGAGGGCACCAGAAATTGTCCCCAGCACCCAACAGTGTGTCAGGTCTCTAGGAGGCACCTGATAAATAACGTCCTTGACCTTGAGATGGCTTACAAAATGTGCCACATGCACATTCTTTCTTATCAACAAACTGTGTCTACTAGTGCAGTAACTGAGGGGTGAGCAAGCTTTCTGAAGAGGGCCACTCAGGCGCCACAGTCTGCAGTGACCACACAGCAGCACGGACCGGCCACTGCTGCAACTGCTTCCAGCTCCGTTCCTTCATTAACTTCCACAAGGGCCTGGGAGAAGCAGCCCACACCAATTACTTTCTGGTTAATCTTCCCACAGCAACACGAGTGGGGACGGACTTCAAAAGCCAGCTCTCCGGGGCATACATACATGCAGGGGAGTTCTTATTACCCCAAAGGGCAGGCTGGGTATCCTAGTGGTTAGGGACCAAAACTGAGCTACATCCTGGCTCTGACACAAGCCATGTGACCTTGGATCTGACCCTTCTGAGACTCAGTTTCCACGTCTGTGAAGTAGGGTGATAACAACTCATTCTGCTCTGCAGTATTTGGAGACAAAACATAGAGTTTCCTTAGCATAGAGCCGGGCACACAGTAAGTGCTCAATAGATACAGGCAATTTGTTACTGCTAAGAAAGTCTTACAACTCATTTAGAAAACAAAACGAAACCCAAAAACTAACTCACTGAAAGTAAGTATAAAAAGTGACAAAATTCTTAAAATCAGCTTCTTAAAGACTCTCTGGGGGTCCCTAGGGGTTAGAAAACTCTCTCTGTGTGCTCCCCAAAAATCTGTCCCTCTGTCCTTTTGATCATAGTCTTTCCAGTGGGTGCCTGAGCAATGCTGAGACATTCCAAGCGAGTGTTTCAGACATTTGCTGAGTTGAAGACATTCTTTCTCCCCCCCTTCTCCCCCTTCCCTCCACACCCCAGCCATTATCTTCTCCAGGGAGCATGGTCTGTTTAGCGAGAGAGAACCACAGAGCCAGACCCATCGCAGACCGGAGGTGAATAATCTTCTCGGCTCCTTTCTTTGTCACGGCTGGATGGGACCAAAACTCTGTTGACAACACAAGTGCAAGTCACGACTTGTATGCCACATGACACCGTCCAAGCAGAGCAGAGCAGTGAGTCTCGGCTTTCCCCCACTGTACAAAAGGCCAGAGGTGTGGGATCCTCCCTTTGTTCCTTCCCCTCCAGGCCCTCCCAACCACACTGGGCATTCAGACTTTTGCTGGAGAGATCAATGCACCTAGAACACCCCAAAACAAAAGTCCTGATACAAGCAAATAATACACACCCACAAAAGAAAACCATCTCCTCGCCCCAACACCTCTTCTGCCTCTCAGAAGAGGAGTTTACTATCTGCATGATTCTTCCATCAGCACCTGGGTTGGTCCTAACTCAGGGACACATCTCTGTGTGCCAGAAAGCTACTGATCAATGGCAATCTAAAGGTTTCTCCTTATATACTGCACCCCAAATACTACAAAAAAAAAAGCACACACACAATAGGAACAGCAACAACAGAAATGTTTTTGAAACTATTAATACTTTAACCACAAAGTGACCATAAGGAGGGAATGGGGTGGTGAAGAAACTGACCAGAGGATCATAGAACACGGCGACCTCTGGCTCTCACAGATCCGGACATCAGGAAGGGAGCTTTGGAGTGACAGATGACCCCAGAACCCAATTTTTCTCCAGAACTGTGAAAGTTCCAGATTCAAGGACAATTCCAGCCATCTCCCTTCACCACGAGACATCTTCACTAGTCAGAACCCAAATCAGTCGGGACCAGAAACCCCGCTGCTGCGTCCACTTCAACCCATCAGGAACACGTCTAACAGACAGGAATTTGGACTTGGCCTGGTAACGAGCTCCAGTGGTTTTCGCCCTGTTTTGGTGACCTTCCTAGGGCTGTATTTATGTACTTCAAGCCCATGACCTCATACACGTTGGTTTGGCTTCTCTTCTCCTAACAGCAGCCTGTAAAAAGCTTTGGAGAATTCCCTGTGTTTTCTCATTTTGGGTCAAGAAAATAAAATTGATATCTAAGTAACCCTTAAAAAAAAAAAAAAAGGGAGGGCCTACAAAACCTAAAAATGTGGAGTTTGCACCAGAACTAAGGTTATCTCCTGATGTCTCAAGGCTGATCTGTGCAGATCCACGTTGGTGGCTTTGATGGGGAGACACTCGGTGATGGCGGGTGGGAGAATTAGCTAGGGGGGACTTTTTGACATAAGTCAAACAATGACATTTAAAACTCACGTTAAAGCAATTACCATGTGGAATTTTCCTGTGTTTTTCTCATTTCTTAAACAGAAGTGTGTATGTTTTCAGCATAGTTTCTTGCTGTAATTTTCTCTCTTGGCAAACTCACGTCTTGCCATGAAACCCAAAGTATGTGCACTGCAGAAACAATCATGGTGAAACAGACCCGGCTGTCTCTGGCATGATCTTTCTTTACAAAATTAAAATGTCTTTCGGCTAATACACTGTGTATTTCAGTTCTGAAAGGCCATTCTTGGGAGATGAGCAGAAAAGAAAAGGGAACGGGCAGCTTTAATTGAAGCAAACAAAAGTCAGTTGCTACCCCCATGCTGTAGCGAGACCCTCTGGTCCCTTATTCTTTGCAGGAAAAATAGGTGCATTTTTATCATTTTTCCTTCAGCTCTATTCCCAGGGTTGACAGTTCTCTGAATGAATCAGATTTGTTTGTATCTACTGCATCTGAGAACCCACAGACTAAATATCCAAGTTCACTAGAGAGGCAAAAGGAAAACAGAGGGGGAGGTCCCATGTCTTTGAGCTCACACACATTTTGTCTTGCCCACCCAACACTATTCATATTAAATGATACAAAGTTTCCAACCTCTGTGAACTGCTTTGTGCACGTTTAAAGATGTTTAAACTGGCATGATCACAGCTGAGTTCCTATATTAAGTTTCTGCATGCATCTGAAAGCAGAGGCTGGCTTTTCAAAGCAGGAGGAGCCGACACATCTGTGTCAGAAGGGGCTGGTAGTGTGGACGAACCCTTACTCTACACAGTCACAGGAGCGCATGCTGAGACTCTCTAGTGTATCCCGATTTCCTCCCAAAGATGTGCCTTACACTCCCCACCAACTCTCAGTCCATCTGTCACAGATTCAGGCCACCAATGGCTACCTTTAATGTTCGAAGATGGATCGCTCCAGTTACCTGACTCTGGGACCACCTGTTCCAAATTCTCCTTTGCTCTTCAAATGCTGATAATTTAACCTCCCCAAACACCACCACCAATAGCCACTGCAGTGACCCAGCACCTTCCTGTAAACCTGATTTGAGATTTGCCTCCTGTAACGTTTTAGGGCCTTTCCACTGCTGGCGAATTGATTGACTCATCTTAGGAAGTGAAATTTGTAGCTAGCATTGAAGGAACAAATCAAATTCGTCCTTGTAAATAATCATTTTCCTTGACAGACTCATACCAACCCGCTAAATGTGACTCGCAGAGAGTAGTATTTGTGTTTTCTAAATACGCAAGATGATATTTTTTTTCCATTTAAAAAAACAACAACAGCAAAAAAACCATAGGGTAGCTTCAGGAAATAATTTGTTCTGGGCCATTTCAAACCATCCCCATTCAGAGTCTCCCTGCAAGGGGAAGGAAGGGCAGCAGAAACACCCTCAGACCCAGAGTTTTCATGGTACATGGCGAGGCATATTCTACAGAGAAGGAAGGCTCCTTCTGCCTGTGACTCAGTTTCTTCCTTAACAAGGAAGTGAGAATCCTCCTGAAGGAAACGGGACAGGGTTGACGTCATTCCTTGGTGTTCAAGTAGTCAGTAAAAGGCAGTCATTTTTATCATTAGTATGAAATTTAAGAATATAATTTACAAGTGAGAAAAATGGCAAAGGCACTCAATATGAGATCCAGAAAAAAGGAAAAGGAAGTAAAAATAAATGCAAAGGTCTGTGGCTTCCCCCCCCTTCCCCTAACACGCCTCGCAGATACTCTTCGATCTCCAAGTAGGCTTCAAATCACAGGCAATAAAAAATACAAGCCCCTACCACTCATTCATTTACAGCAGGACAAGTGGGTCTACAGCCTCAGTCATTGTCACTGAGTGTGACTTCCATTTTGCTCCCCGATGGAGGGGCTTATCTTTTTGGGATTAGAAGAGGGTGTTCATCAAACACCTTTAGGCCAGTTAAGATCGTCAAGTAGCCAAAATGAGGTACGGTCTCCTGCAAATTCTCAGCTAATTATTTTCCTTCCAGAATCTTCTTTTTGTTTGGGACTGGTCAAGAGGTCTTTGGGATGCCGCTGTCATCTGCTGGATGGGAATCAGGAAGAGGTTGGGAGTGAGCAAGGAATGTGTGTGTGTGTGTGCTTGAGTGTGCGTGCGTGTGTGTGTTCTGTAAACAGGCCATGTTTTCTCAACTCTGGCTTTAATTCTCTGTAAGGACATTCCTTTTGAGAAGAGTCCGTCCATCAACTCCTTTTTCAGAACAACAGCTGGAAAAAAGTCCCCCACCCTCCAACAAAACCCAGTGTCACTGACAGGCAGAGAGCTGGGTCTTGGCAGGTGACTGACCGCCCCCCCCCCCCCCCCCCCCGCTGGCCCACAGATCAAGACCACTGAATTAGGCAAAGTCCCTCTTTATCAGAAGTCTTTGAGGAGGGAACTCTTTTCCACCCAGAGGAGTTTATGTCAGGCCACGCAGCATCACTTTTTATCTACTGCCCAGGTGAGACACAGAAAAGTTCTCCCCTGCCATGGGGCACAAAGACCTGGCACACACACAACAAACACATCTCAGACCTGGGGACACTGCCTAAAACCTGGGCTTTTCCTTCTCCCTGAGCATCTTTCATGGGAAGGATCCCTGCCCACCAAAGACAACCTCCACCCTGCTATAGGACTGTACACGGGGACTTAGCAACCAGCATGGATCGAAGAAGACATCTCCTTCCCTTCCTCTCCCCTGACAGCCATAGCTCGCTCTCTGCCCAGACAGGCATCTGCTGTGAGCGCCTGGGAACCCCCCTTATTCTTCATAACAGCCTGCGATTTTATTATACAAGGAGTTTATTGCTGGCCTAATTAGTTTCAAACTGGGCATCACAGCTGAGGACACTGAAAGCACATCTGGCGGAAAAGAGGAGAGGAGCCCTGGCTGTGAGCTGGGTACGGCAGAATTTTTGCAGAACTCTGGTCTCTTGCTGACATAAGTTATCTTTGGAAAAGTAGCTGAAAAAATAAGGAAACGGTTTCTTCTTTGTGGGAAGGGAGTCATCTTGTCATGGGGGAACCAAAAACTTCTTAAAGTAGACGTGCTTGGACTGCGTACCCCGCTCCACCAACTGCCAGGGTTTCCGCAGCCTGCTTAACCCCATTCAAAATGTGCTCAGAGCCTTGTTGCTGAGGGCTCTTCTGCTCTCCCAACAGCAGCTAGCATTTTATCAATTTATCCGTCTGGAACAAGACTCACAATCTCTTCTATGCAATTTAAAGCAGGAATAATAGCGAGTATTTGAAACAGCATGTCTTGGGTATTTTTGCCAAATGGTAATCCTATAACAAGTCAACAAATCATATCTCCTTGTGATGTACTTAACACAACACACAAGGCATGAAAAGAAGACTGTAGATCTTAAGTGATTAAAACAGCTATTTAAAAAAAAAATCCCAAAGTTTTGGAGGGCAGATCTTTTTATTTCATTGCATTTCCTTTCGTTATCTAGTACAAATAAGTGATTTATGTGTTTACAGAGCATTCTTACACACACAGGCACTCACTGCATGAGGTGAGTTATTTCAAGACAGGAAAAAAAATGCCAATTCCTTTAAGCCAAAATAGTTAACAGTGTTGTAAAAGCTAAAGTTACAAGAGAAGAGACGGAAAGAAAGGAAGGAAGGAAGGACAGAAGGAAGAAAAGGAAGGAAGTAGAAAGAAACTTTAGTTCTTTCTGATCTAGCCACATTGGTTTTTTTTCCCCCCACAGTGGCAACATTAAGAGTTTCCTCCAAATGCGAGATCTTGAATTCAAATACAATTTTATGCTCAGTCAAAAGCAAGATTCAAACCATTATCATTTGCTGTTCAAATTATCCATTAACTCTCCCCACTGTGAGGGTGTCTAAATCAGGGAGAAATCAATTTTGAGGGGTTTAAGGTGATACAGAGAGAAAAGTATGTCTGTGTGTATAGAGGGGGTGAACACTTGAGTAAAATTGCCTTAAAGATTCTTTCACAAAGATTATTTTGAAAAGGGTCTCTCTCTCTCTCTCTCTTTTCTCCCACCCCCTTCTCCCTCTCTCCCCTCTTGGACATATGGACATGTTAGGTGATGACAAATGGGCCGCAGGCTGGCCTGACCATGCGTCTCTCTGCTGACTCAGTCCTCCTTGTCTGATCATAGAAATTTCGCCCAGCAAGCCGCAGCTCATGGAATTAATAGATTCAGATTGAAATACAATTGTCCCCTGATTATAATTTCCTTGGGGGGGGGGTCCCTAACTCAAACCTAATTCAGCACTCAAATTCTTCCATGATGTTTGTAAATCACCCTGCTTCCCTCCGCCCTTGCCAACAGGACTCGGATGTCCCTCACCTCACTGCCCCTCGTCATTAAAAAGCACCGCCACCAAGAGTGATTTCTACCTCCACGTTATTTTAAAAAGCTAGCGAAGATCACGCAGCATTTCGGGGAAAGAGGGAAGAGAGACAATGGTACCGACAGCCAGACGGCATCAGCCTGGGGTTTTAACAAGAGCCCCGACCGGCGGGTGCGCGCTGTCAACTCTGAGCCGCCACAGGAACCTCACAAGCAAAAGGCGCTTCCCTTTCAACTCCAAGGAAAGCACTTTGGGGTTTTGCGATAGGATATTTTCTCCATTCACGCTTGCCTAATATATTCCTTGGGTGTTATCAACGATTCCGAGGGCACTTCACCTCCAGACTGCGTGGCTAAACACCCACCCCATCACCGCTTTCCGTCCCTTTACAAGCGAACCCTCGCCTCCTTCTAGACTTTCTTTAGCCGCCAAGTTAAGTTTCAGCTCCAACTTCGGCGGACTACAGGGCTGCGCGCTGCGGTCCGAAAGCCCCTGAGCTGGACCAGCGCGGGCCGAGCGCAGCGGACCTTGAAAAGAATCGGAGCGAGAAAGCGGGGCCCGGCGGCGGCGGCCCCATCCCGGGGTTCCAGCGATTGGTTCCCTCCCAGCCCCGGGATGCGCCTTTGGGTCGGATGAGGAGCGCGCGGCTCGTCGCGGACCTCCGCCGCCAGCCATCAAGGCATACGCCGAGGACCCAGCCGTGTCTCCACGGCCTGCGCGCCATGCACTTGTCCCGCGCGCAGGAGTGCCAACTTCAAAGTCGCTGCGCCCCCAATCACGAGGGGGAAATTGAGGACCGGAGCCTGGGAGGGGCTTTCCCGAGGTGGGGTCTGCGCAGGACCCGCTGCCCCGCTGCCTGAGTGGCCCTGGGATCCCCGATAAGATGCGTGCGCCCCGCGATCGCGCCACAGCTGCGGGTGGGGACAGGCGCAGGCCGGGGCAGCCCGAGCGTACTCACCGCGCACAGTGGAGAGGGCGCCCCGGCGCGCTGCGGGCGATCGCGGGTCCGACGCGGCGGGCCGGTGCTGCCACTGCCGCCGCCGCCGCCGCCGCCGCCGCCGCCGCCGCGCTGCCTCCACCTCCTGGGCTGCCGCGGCCGCCGCCTGCGCGGGAGGAGCGGCCCCTTCCCTCCCTGCGCCCGGCCCTGCGCTGCCCCCGCCCGGGCCCGCGTCGCCGCGTGGGCGCGTGGGGGCGCCGAGGCGCGGCGCTGGCTCCGTGGCGCACACGGCCGGCGGGACGCGGCGCGGGGCTCAGGCCCTGCAGTGTCGCCGCGCTGCTCTCGGCGCCTGCAGCATGCCGAGCGCTCGCTGTCGCCGGTCCTGGAGGAGCCGAGGGCCCAGCCCCCCACCCCCGCCCCCCACCGCCTCCCTCCCGGGGCTGCGCGGCCTCCCTGCAGCCCGGCGCCGCCGGAGAAAGGAGGGGCTGATTGCAAGGGACCTCGCCAATGGCTGGAGCATTCATTCATTCTCCCGCCCATTCATTCATTCACACACAGCAGCAGCAGCCGTGCCAGGGCGGGCCATTCAGCTAGAACAAGACAGACTAGTTTTCTGCCCTCCCGGAACTTATTCACATGGACAGACAGATCACAAGTAAAAAGGGAGGAATTCAAAATTGCGTTACTATGAAGGAGAGAACAATGTGTGCTGGTGGGGTGGGGTGCGGAACCTTAGCAATCCGGGAAGACCTTTCTGAGGAGGTGACATTTGACCGTGGGAATAGGTAGTGCCACTAGCGGTGAGGCCTCGGGGAGGAGGCTTCACTCATTTTACAGACCAGGAAACTGAGGTTCCACGAGCTTCTCTGGCTTACTGGGAAGTAACTTGTATGACTCCCTCCACCCACAAGCTCAAATGAAGACAACCCACTTACTTCATGGCCACCCTATTTAGTCTCCCCCACAAAACACGGTCTTCAATGGGGTCTCTGCAGGCTTTCCCCTCCAATGTGTACGAACGCCTTCGTGGGATACCCAGGATGCTCCAACTCCAAAACAATGGCAACCACTGAGGTTTGTTGAGCTCAATAAAAGAGTGCCCAAATTTGAATTGCAGAAATATAAGTATGCCCCTTGCCATCGGTGGTGCACACTTGCACTAAAACTTTTCTGAAATGGCAACTCTACGTTCATCCGATGTGCCCAGCACTTCCTCATCTCATGTAATGCCCCAGACACCAAGAGGAGGCTGCTGCATGCATGCTCCCTTTAGAAAGACCAAGGCCAAGGTCAAGGAAAGCAAGGTCAAGGAGGTAGAGGCTGAGCCAACGCATTCAGGTGGAGCAAATTCACCAAAGCTCCTCTCTTGAGACAGACTCCAGTCTTCACTGACAGCTGCAGTGTTCCTGGGAAGCTGACGACCTTTAAATTCCTGGGCTCCTTTTTCTTTTCTTTTTTCCTCTCTCTCCCTTTCTTTTTCCTTCCTTCCTTCTTTCCTCCCTCCCTCCTTCCTCCTTCCCTCTCTCTCTCTCTTCTTTTTTTTTCTTTTGGTGTTGGAGATGAAACCCAAAGCCTTACAAACACCAGGCAAGCTCTCTACAACTGAGGTACCCCAGTCCTTGGTTTTTTGTTTGTTTGTTTTGTTTTTGTTTTTTGATACAGGGTCTCACTATGAAACCCAGACTGGCCTTGAGCTAGAGATCCTCCTGCCTCTGCCTCCCCAGTACTGGAATTACAGGTGTGTGCATCACACCTGGCCTCGGACCCCTTCTAAGGCCCAACAGGGAACTAGATATAGGTTCCCATAGTCACTTGTTCATGAAAAATTTACAAAAGTCAGCTACTTTCCACATGTGGCTGCAGTCACATTCACCCACCCTTGTCACTCTGACTCCACTTGCCTTGGAGCAGGGTGATATGGAGATGGTACCTGGCAGTGTGACAATTTAGTTGATGAAATATTGTAATGTTTGCAAAATTTTTTCAGCTTCTTAAAACCTGAATTTGTTGTGAATTCTCTGCTTTACTTAAAGAAATGATCCACTCTTATATCTAGCTTCAGACTTGGAATAATTTTGTACTCTTTTTCTTAAGTGGGATTCCAATATTGCATATATGCCAGGCCCCCCATTCTTGGCCCCACCTCTGATCCTAGCTCATTCCATCCCTTTTCTGTCCCCCAACCTTGGCAGCAAAGGATTCAGCAAACATGGCGGTCCTCCAAGGGGGCCAGCTAGAGGCAGGAAGATGGTGACTCTGCCGTCTAGAAGCACAGTGCACATGTATCCTTGGCCCTCATTTTCTCGTCTCTTGCTTTGCACTGTTACTGTGAAAACGCATGGAGTTCACGGTGGCCGTCCACCTTCTACTATGACCGGAGCTGGGCCAGCCATTCCTCAACAGATCCCATCACTGCACGCACACATTCCCTTGCTGTAGCATCTTCTCAGAGAGCTCCACGCTGTTCTAAATCTTGCAAACGTCTTCATGTCCTCTGGGGGTGCTTTGTTTATCTTGGCCTTTGAGCCTCGATTTTTTTTTTTTTCTGAAGAAGAATTAAAATGAAACAGAGTGAAATGGGGAACACCAATGGCCCTCTGTATGTTCGGGTTCTGTGCCCCAAATTCAACCAGCCTCAAACTGAAAATATTTGGAGAAAAAATTCCATCTTTACTGAATATGTAAGACTTTTTTTCCCCTTGTCATTATTCCCTAAAAAATATGCTATCCCAGGTATTTCCATAGCATTTAAATTGCATTAGGTGTGAGGAATAACTAGAGATGAATAGAAATACACAAGAGAAAGTGTGTGGATTTATGCAAATGCTATGCCATTTTACCTAAGGGACTTGAGCAGGAAGGGTGTTGGTGTCCATGGAGTCCTGGAACCATCTCCTACGTACACTGAGCGACTGCTGCATACGTAAGTATTTACACACGTATACTGAGCCAGGGTACGAGACATTTCTTCCTGGGGGTGGTGGGGAAATGTTGAACACTTAATAACTTGAAGGACTAGAAGGTAATTTTCTTCCTCTCCCAGAATCCAGCCCATTATCTCACAAACTGCGGCCGCCCCACACCCGCCCACGCCCACGCCCCTGAGAGACAGGGGAGCCAGCTGCTTGTTAATTTTATTTTTCCTTCTCTCAGGGCAGTGGTTCCCAACCCCAGGGCACATTAGACTCTCCAGGGGAGCTTTTAAAAAATCCCCACGCTGAGACCCAACCCAGACCAATTAAGCCGGGCTCTCTGGGGATGGGACTGTGCCCTTAGCATTTGTCAGCGCTCCCCAAGTGGTTTCAGTGTGCAGCAGAGTGAGGTCCCTTGTTTGGGAGAGGAAGAGTCACACCAGGTGATTCAGCAGAAGCTCAGAGAGGACATAAGTCACCAATTCTTATTCAAGACCACGGGAAATTCAGCCACCTTCCTCTCCAGGAGTGCTCTTTCTGTCTCTTTTCCCTCTGATTTCTCCTTATAATGACCAGCAAAACAATCCCAAACAAAATCTAAAATTGCTAAGCGATAAAATACCCTTCTCTCCAGAATCTTCCATGGAAAGATACTCTAAAGCCAAGAGACCATGTTAACTTTGAAAAACATGAACATCATGGTGTATTCAACATATATGTTCCTACAAACACACGTGTTCCCTGTGCAAAACCATGCCTCATTTTTTAATGCACATTCCTTCTCTCTTGCAAAGATCTCCTCTATAGAAAAGTACTCCAGTCAGATATGGAGGTGCAAGCCTGTAATCCCAGCTACTTGAGAGGTGGAGAAAGGAGAATTGAGAGCTGGAGGACAACCTCAGTCAAAGTTGTCAAGACACTGTCTCAAAAATAAACAAATGAAAGGGCTGAGAGCATGGTTCAAGTGTTAGAGCACTTGCCTAGCACGCACAAATCCTGAGTTCCATCCCTAGTATTGCTAAAATTAAAAAAAAGTACTCCATTTTAAAATGCAGTTTTTAAACCTTGGTTCTTTTCATGAAGGATTTGAGACAGCATGTAAAAATTTATATCTGGCAGCAGACTAAAGAAAGCAAGGTGACAGGGAAACAGGAGAGAAAAATCAAGGGTGAGGTTTGCACACAAAATGTGGACTGAGGTCTTGGACACTTCCAGTGGGACTGAGAATTAGATGCTGAGCTTCCTGGCAGCCAATGCAAAGAGGAAAATGTGATGAATTATATCAGTGGTATTCAAAAGCAAGTGTGCATAGAGCTCAGTATGAAAGAAGGAAGAAGGAATCCCAGCTTCAGCGTCACCTCTTTCTCTGGTGGGTACCTGTAAAGGGGCTGGGAACTCCCAAAGCTGTGCAGAGACAAAACTGAAAACCAGGGGATCAGGTGCTCCATTGTGTTCGTGACTTCACGGCACGAGGATAGTGACGACAGAGGACAGTGACAGGCAGAGTTACATGGGGGGTCAGAGCTGCCTGATATTGATAGAAAAGGGTCTTTATGAAAGTGACAGTAGGTGACTCAGGATGTATGTGGGGGTGGGGACTTTTTAAACATCTGAGGTACAAAAATATTCCTTTGCCAGAAAAGAAGAGAAACATTCTCACATCTTCCCCAATCCAGGCAGGCAAATATCAGTGTCCTTTCCAACCCCCCTCTAGAAAATGGGTTCCCCGTGGAGTGACCTCACCACCCGACCGTCACAGAAGGCGTGCTTCTCTCAATTATTGGCTTGTCTCTATCAAAAGAACAAAAGGAAAAGAGTTATTTCACCCACCATGAGAGAACACCAGATCCACAGTTTGAATAGTCCCAGCAGAGCGACAAGAGTGCCACACAGCCAGTGTGGCTGTCACCACACACAGTCTGTGGAAAACGCCAGGAATCACTCGATGATAGGGAAGCGAGTTTTAAGCGTGTTCCATCCCATCACGCTCGTCTGATCGGACAGACATTTGCTGTGCCTCAGATGTGTCCCCTCCACGGCTCAGTGATGAAACTTAATGCCAATGTGCTGGAATTAAGAGGATTAAGGCCCTTACAGAAGAGGTTCACTTTCCCTTCCCCACAGGACACAGTGTCCTCCCCTGTGAAGGAGAGCAACAAGGAGCCATGCTGGAATCAGACAGCAACCCTGCTCTCTGAACCTGCTCTGAACCTTGAGAAGTTCTGAATCTTGAACTTTCCAACCTCCAAATTTCTGTTCTTTATAAAATACACACCCTCGGGTGTTTTGTGATGGCAGAACAATCAGACTGAGGGCAGCATTTTAGTGTTTGGTTCCAGTTTAGGAGATTGGTTTGGGCTTGAGTTAACACGTCATGCATTGGAGTTTTTCCCTTTGGAAATGGTGAGAAATAAGCTGGGGTGGCTCCAGGGTGGTGCTATTGGGAGGTGGTGGACCATTTAGGAGGTGGGACCCAGTGGAGGTCCGTAGGTCACTGGGAGCTGTCCTCCAAGGGGATCATAGGACCCCAGGAACTTCCTAGTCCTGTCTCTTTCTACTTGCTGGCTTCTGGGGACAAGAGTTTGTGCCACTACACACTTCTGTCATGATGGGCTGAGCTCACCAGAGGTCCAAAACAATGTGTCATCAATCCTAGACTGGAACCTCCAGAACCACAAGCTGTAAATCCTTTCTCTGTATGAGTTGATTGACCGGAATTTCATTCCACTGGTGGAAAGTTGACTAATCCAGGTTCCCCCCCAGGCTGGAGGCAGGCTGGCTTTCTAATTTGAACCCCAAGAATTTCTACCTCTCCTCTCCTCCTTGCCCATTCCTTCAAAGACCTGTCACTTTTACTTTCTTTTTTCCCCCTGGAGAGAAGCAGCAAACAGAATGACAAGATTTCTGGCTCAATACATTTGACTTTCAGCTGAGCATAAGGGCTTTGCTGGTGAATGGAACCAAGTGGGTCTGGTGTGTGTCTGGGACTGAGAGGCCTCACTGATGTCCGGAATGGCACCCCATGTCATTCTCCATTTGGAAGAGTGTGTGGTCCTGCAGACATGGAACATCTGAAGAGGCTGGTGGAATCAGAGGTCCTGAAACCTCTGGAGCCCGGGGCTCCTGGGCGAGTGTTAGAGGCACCATGGACAATGAAGCACACAGTAAGAGCAACCCTGCCAACTGGGACTCTTGTCACAGAGCAGGATGACTTAGATCTGCTACAAGTACGAGGATGTGAGACACACAAGAAGTATCAAACAGGAGGCAGCTGCAAACTCCTGTGACCAGCCCAAGCTGTGACAACCCGCTCTGAAGTTATGAAGTCCTAAGGACTCTGGGAGAGTCTGGGGCTGCTAGCCCCATCTTGACCAGGACTCCAGTTGGTTCTCTGGCCCAGGGTCTCCCCAGACCTGTGGGATGAAGAGGCTACTTAGAATACGTTCCTGGGGTCTGTGGTGCCATCCCTTGGTCTCTAGGACTCTTCCCTCTGGCCTCTCTGGTGACATCTAAGGACCTCTTCTCAAAACAACGCTTCCAAAAGCACAAGAATGCATGCAGTAGCCCCGTCAGCATCCCCTGCTACCTCACAGGGTGCATGAGAACCAGCCCAGCGCACACCACAGACTTCAGGTGAGCCCTAAACCATTGTAATTCTAGAACGAGGATGAGAAAATCATTACAACCTCAGGCTGAGCAAAGGTTTCTTAGAACACACAAAGTACAAACCAAGAACGAAAACATTGCTTAGACTTTGTCAAAATTTAACATTCTTGTTAAAAAAAAATCAAAACTGAAAAAATAAGAGGCAAGAGTGGCAGAAATCAACACACGAATCAGGCAGATATAACGAACATGTGGAATTTATAACAAATAGCAAAGAACTTTTATAACTCTACAGTAAGAAGACAAATAATTTAAAAAATGGACAAAAATTTTGAACTAACTCTTCAGAAAAGAAGATACATAAATAGCCCAGAAGGGCACAATTTGAAATAGAAGTTTTCCTTAGTTAGTATGTAATCACCGGCACATTTAAGAGAATTCAAGGCTGGGAGTAGGTGGCTCAAGCCTGTAATCCCAGCTACTCAGGAGGCAGAGATCAGGAGGATCACAGTTCAAAGCCAGCCCAGGAAAATAGTTCATGAGCCCCTACCTCAAAAAAAAACCCTTCACAATAAAGGGTTGGTGGAGTGGCTCAAGGTGTAGGCCCCAAGTTCAAATCCCAGCACCACAAAAATGGAAGGAAGGAAGGAAGGAAGGATGGAAGGAAGAAAGGATTTAAGATCTGCTGTAAAGTAGAACTTATTATGACAAGCATTTACTTGAGTGATGGAAATGTTGCCAGTTGAAGTTCTTGCAAAGAAAAATCCAGAATATCAGACTCAGAAATGTCATTTACAATATTTAAGGCCATTTAAATGTGACATTCCAAGGCTAAGTTTACGAATGGGGCCAGACATGAATAATGGATTTTCTTTAAAATTATAACCAGCTTTTGGGAGGCTGTTCCCATAAATAGAACAACAGATTTCAAAAAAAAAAAAAAAACTTAAAAACTAGGTTTGGTAAATTGCACCTTTAGTAATTCAGAATGATTTCCTAGAATGCCTGTACAGCTTCTGCAATCCCCACACCACTCAGTGACTGAAAGCCAGATGAACACAAGAAACTCAGGCCCTCTCCTCCTGTGTTTATTTTTGATCTAAGCCGCCCAGGCATCTGTCCCTTTGGGCCTCTGCTATTGAGGAATTAGCCACAAACACAAGAAAATTCTTTTCAGTGACCTGAGGGGGACAAAGGTCATTCGTTACCCTGGGTTTAGGAACAGATTTAAAAGGCTGAACCACTTAAGTTTTCAAGACAGAGGAATCAGCTAGTGAGCAAGTGCACAATCCTGCCAAAGCCCCAGGTGCCCTGGAAGCCATCTCTCCTGTTCCTCCAGCGAGCCTAATCCCAAATCCCTCAGAATCCCTCGGCCTTCAGGAAGCAACCGGGGAGAAAAATCCCAAGGGGAGAAGTAGGTATACAACCGTGTTTTTAACAACCTGTAAGATAAGAGCTGCTACATAGCTACATCCTGACTCTCTTCCTCCTAGGGTTGTTGGGTGATCAAGTCAAGTCACCTCTAGTGACATCTCCAGTGGGACCCATGGCTTTCTTTGCCTTCCTTTCTCTTTCAGTATTCAGTGATCTGATCATTTATGGTCTCTGTAAGACATCTTCAAAAAGTGGCTTTCAGACTACATTTCTTTTTCTCACATAAAAGTCTAGACAGCCAATTGATAGCCCCACAATCATTTGGGTCCTTCTGTTCTGTTGCTACACATCATCAATAAGGTGGTTTCCATTTTGTAGTCCAAAATGGCTGCTTTAACTCTAGTCATCATATCTGCATTCCAGCCAGGAGGAAGCAGGAAGAGAGCAGTTGGGCACACTCTTGCTTCTTGGAGAACTGTGCAGAAGCTGAATATCACCTCTATTTACATCCTACTGGCCAAGGCTTAGTGATTCGGCCAGGCCTAGTTGCATGGGATTTCAAAAGAAATGTACACTTTGTCCAGGAACAGAGTACCAAGCTAAATATCCTATTACTACCGTGAAAAGAGAGAACAGAGACTGAGTGACAGCTGTCAATCTCTGCTACACTAAACATTAAATCGGTCAGGACACTGACTTCTCTTGTGAAATAATCCTTGCAAGTTCAAATTTGGTGTGGCCACTTAAGAGGGCAATTTGGAAATACCTATTTAAGGCATGAAGTGTGGGGTGGGCTGGGACTGAGTGCTACAGCGCTTGCCTGGCACGCTCAAGGCTCTGAGTTCAATCCTCAGCCCTGCAAATGAATAAATAATCACAGCCTAGTCATTCCCTTCTCCACCTCCTCTCCACAGAGGACCCGGCAGGTCGTCTGCAGGAAGCCCGTGCAGAACCTGCTCGCTGCAACCGCCTTAGGACTTATGAGTGAGGGAGAACGGAAGTGCAATGCGGGGAAATGGCCAAGTGGTCCCGGGGATGTCACATGCACCGGGGATGTCACCTGCAAACTGAACAGAAGGGAATGGGAAGGGGGAAGGCCTGAAGGAAGTGCGGCTGGGATAAGTCAGTTCCCTGAACAACTCGCCTGGCTGGGGTGTGGGAACAGCAAGTGGAGCTGTAACAATTAAAATGGAAAAACCTTGTCCTAAAGAGACAAAACAGACCAAGGAAATAGAACATGGAGTCTAGGGACCAATGCATACGGATGCAAGTTTGTTTTGCTCATGGGGGAAGCCGTGGGTTAGCGGATATGTAGAACAACTGACCCAGCCAACGGGGACAAGATTGGTCCTTACCTGACTTCAGCCATAAGAACAACCTCCATAGGAAATAAAAAGAAGTCATTAAAAGAAAGTGGAAAGATGCCAGAAAAAACCATGGGACAGTTTCTACAGCATTAGAGCAAGAAACAAGACCACCCAGCAACTAAACCAAACTGAAGGAAATCAGCAGGGCATGGTAATGCACGCCTGTAATCCCAGCACCTGGGAGGCTGAAGCAGGAGCACTGACAACAGGAGGCCAGTCTGGGTTACATAGTGAGACCAGTTGTCTGACGCTGAGGCAGTCAATGGGTGATGGGAGACACGGAAATTGTTCAGCCTCCTCTCCTCCTTCCTTCTTCTGTCTGTCCCAGTGCTGGGGATCGAACCCAGGGCCTGTGCATGCTAAGCAAGTGCTCAACCACTGAGCTACACGCCCCGTTCAGCCTTTTCACAGTTCAATAATAAAAATGTGTTTGGGGACTGATGGCGTGGCTCAAGGGGTACAGCATCTGCCGAGCAAGTTCAAGGCCCTGAGTTCAAAGCCCAGTAATGCCAAAAAACAAAAACAAACAAACAAAAAAACCGAAGAAAAACCCAAAAGTTAAATCCTCTAAAAATATGTTTGGATATATTTATTATATTTGAAATCTTTATATTTTTCTATTATTTTATGTTTTAAACTTATGTGTGGTCACATAAATTAACATAAAAACCCTTCAGCCCAGAAAAATGTTTTTTTATCTTAGAAAAACAGACATTAGAGTCACAAAGAAATACGTATGCACATATTTATACTCCACCTTTGCCATAAAATACAGCCCAGTTAAGGGAGTTCTATCCCTTCACCCATACCCAATTCTGTTGGCCAGAAACAAGTTCCAAGTGCCACCACTCTCAAGGGGATTTCAACCCAGGGTATCAGGAGCAGGGAGCAGAGAGATCACAGGTGCCTTCCAGGAATTCTGCCTGTCACAAGGTCTCTAAGTTGTAGGCTAAGCCAGGCCTGGGGTGTGGCTTGAGTGGTAGAGTGCTCTGCCTAGTAAGTGTGAGGACATGAGTTCAAATCCCAGGACCTCCCAAACAACAACAGAACAACATGTCAAAAGTGAAGTCTTTGTGCCTCCATCCATAAACTTATTTTGGCAGTGGGGCGTGGGGAGGAAGAGAGGTTACCAGGAAGGCAGAATTTCATTGTCAGAGTGGAGTTTTACTTCATGGCAGAGTTTTATTTTATGATTTATTCACAGTTTAACTATACACATTAATTTTAAATCAGCCCTTCCAGCCATAGTGCACTGAAAAATACATATTTAAAAAGAACGTGAAATTGAATCACCTCTAGACAATTATTTTGGAAAATTAATTCCTGCTTGATTCTTTTTAAAAAAAACTCAAGTCCATTGTTTAGACTCTATTTTCCCCATAATTCTGTACAATTGTATCAAATTAGAAATTGAAGCATTGGGTGATGGCTCTGGCGAGCTTGGGGGCAGAGTTAAGACTGAAGGATCAAATTTAAACAAAGGTCCCCTTCGAGAGATGCGTGTAAATAGCGGCCATTAGCATGAAATGGTGGGAAGCAAAGAGGACAGGAATTAACCTGGCATTCTCTCAAAGACACACATCAACTAAGGTGAAGGCCAGGTAGCGAGGATGGGCGAGAAAGGGGCAGGGGGAGAACGCCCTCGTGGGGGCAGGTAGGTGTCAGGGGGGCATGGGGCTTCGGTGAGATGACCCTGGGCCCCCCACGGGTGCTGAAAGGATTGTGCAGTGTTGGCTGTGAACTTGGACCCCAGCTGCTGGGCCAGGCATCACCTCATCCCAAGACAACGTTGGTCCCATTTACAGGGAGAAACACATTTTCAAGCCGTTCATAAGCCAGCACAAAGAAATGTTAGTGTGTCTGGGATGCCTGGCTGTCCTGTCACCTCTCCCTGCAAAGTTATTCAATGGCTGTGGGAGGGACAGCACACCCTCAGCAGGAGCAAACGCCAAGGAGGTCAGGACCATCCTGTCTTTGCTGCCAGGGAGAAGCTGAATGGCATCAGCCAGGAACTGGCTATTTCTATCAGTCTGTGGGACCCAGGACAGGAAAACAAAGAACTGAGGCCCACCTACCATGTGTGCCAGTCAGCTTTCCCCTGCTATAACAAAATACCTGAGACAATCAACTTATAAGAGAAAAGGTTTACTTGGCATACAGTTTGGGAGACTCCAGTTCATGACTGGTTGGCCCTGTTGCTTGGGCCTGTGGCAGAGAAACAGCTGAGGTCCCGGGAGCCTTGTTGGGGGCCTCCCCAAAACTTCCCACTAGGCCTCACTTGTTAAAGTCTCCACAACCTCCTAATAGGGCCACTCTGAGGACTAAGCCCCCAACACCCGGGCCTTTGAGGGGCATTGAAGATTCAACCATAGCACTGTGTGCTAGATATCAAAATGCCAAGTCAGACACAGAGCCTGCTTCTGCAAATACAATTCTAGATTGAAATGCTGAGCTGGGTTCAGATGGAGAATTCTTGAACCTCTCCCTACCCTGGCTGAAACAGAGCCCAGCCTGCCCATCCCCCCTTCTTCCTGTCCCCAGCTCCCTCCTCCTGGGAGGGGCCTCATGCACAGTGTTTGCACCGCCAGCCTGTGAAGCTGTCACTCACCTCCCCTTGGCTGTGGGAAGTGCCCATGGGATGTGATGGGCAGTTGGAGGACAGCCCTGGGGAAGAGGCTTACATCACCCTGCTGGAGAGGCCATGGTCCCAGAGGGATGATCTGGAGACTGCCTGTGGGCTGTGGGTGGCACAACCCCTTAGCCACACGTACAGGGACTTCACAGCCATTCTAGTTAGACCTTCCCAAGTGGAAACAAAAGGTGGCCTAAGAAGTCCCTTGGGAGAGGATGAGAGTTGTCACATGAGCACTGGAGGAGGGAAAGTCAGCTTCATCTCGGTCCACATGCTTGGTCAGCCATGTGCTTACTCTATGAAACAAATGAGAGAAAAAATGGTTTAAAAAAAAAAAAAAGAAGGAAGGAGAAAGAGGGAAGGAAGGATGGAAGAGAGTGGGTTGTGCAGAGAACCTTTTGAAAATCAGGGCTTGAGAAGTTCTTATTAAGGTATTACTGTTGATATATTTATATTATTTGAGAGACAGAGCCTTACTATGTATCCCAGGCTGGCTTTGAACTCTCAATCTTCTTGAGTACTGGGATTGCAGATGTGCACCACCATGCCTGGCTCAAATTTCTATTATAATCCAAAACTATTCCAACCTAGCATTTCATTGAGTTTTAGACACACGTGTTAAAGTATAGATATTCAACACTTTGTTTTTAAGACCAGCCACTTACCCAGAGGCCGAATGGAAATAGCAAGAGCCAGACAAATTTCAGCCAAAACCTTTGCAAACATGGTGCATAGAGCTGGAAGGGAGAAGGCATTTTTAGAGGCATTCCCTCCTCCATTCGGACTGTCTTCATAAGGCCATGGCTTCATGTGTGACAGCCACTGAAACCTAGTGTTGCTAGAAACACCATCATGTCACTTTAAACTGTAAACCATGAGGTAATAACAGTAACAACTGTTTACGTCACTGAACATGTTTTCTCAAAATATTATTTATTTCTTCCTGATCACTTTTTCACCTTTTTCCCCCTGCTCCAATCCTTTCCTATTCATGGACTAGATGATGAATTAGGCAAATAAATTTTATTAGAGGAATTGTCCCAAGGTTTCCTTAGCAGATGTGCCTGGTCAGAAGTTTGCAGGCCACAGATTGGGGGAAACCGTGACCCAGGATAGAACCAAACGCAGCCTGTTTGCTATGGTCACCTTGGCAGGTGGATGCAGGATGGAGGCTCCGTCTTTTCCCTCAAAGACCTTCTCAGATCCATTTCTCCACCTGCCCCCAGGGTGCAGGTGCAGGTTGTTGGTCTAGTACCCTTGGCATTAAGGAGCCTCTGGTATCTGTGTCATGGGGGGAGTGATGCAGACAGTTAAAGGTATTTTGCATTTATTCCTCTTGTTTTTGTGGGGTTTTTCTTTTTTTTTTTTGTGGTACTGGGGCTCGAACTCAGGGTCTACACCTTGAGCTACTCCACCAGCCCTTTTTTGTGAAGGGTTTTTAAAGATAAGGTCTCTCAAACTATTTGCCTGGGCTGGCTTTGAACTGTGATCCTCCTGATCTCTGCCTCCTGAGTAGCTAGGATTACAGGAATGAGCCACTGGTGCCTGAATGCCTTTGTTCCAACTCTTGCTTTCTTAGGACTGATTTGCAGTATTGTGTTTACCCAGTCCCAACAGAGAAGTCACTGACAAGGGCGAGAGATAGGGGAGGCCACCAAGCAGCAGTGAGCACGTGTTTGATGACAGATGCAATGCAGTCAGGAGTAGCAGTCACTGGTG
Source organism: Castor canadensis (assembly GCF_047511655.1). Lineage (NCBI taxonomy): Eukaryota > Metazoa > Chordata > Mammalia > Rodentia > Castoridae > Castor > Castor canadensis. Next base: position 168,958,110 of record NC_133390.1, on the reverse strand, counting down.
CCTACAGAATGGTCATCCCACATGCACTGTGGGCTTCACAGGTGTTCGACCCACACACCGAACACGCCATGCCCACACAGTAGGAACTGCTAATTTTGGAGTTTGAACTACTGTCAGGAAAGTTATAGAAATGGTAGAGGTTTTTCATATGCCTGTCACGCCCTTTCTCAGTATTAACTACTTACCCACAATTCAAATGCCAAGTTTATCAAATTCTCATTGGTGTTATCCTGTTAGCTAACCTGTTCCCCCATTCAAATTTCACTAGTGTTCCCACTTATGACCTTTCTCCATCCCCAATGCCAATCCAGGGGTCCACATTCCATCAGACACTCTGTCCATTGGTCTCCCCCAATCTGGGACAGTTTCTCCACCCTCCTGTTTCTCATGGCCTTGGCCCAGGAGAACCACAGTCAGTATTTGGCAGGTTGTCTTTCAAATTGGGCTGGTCAGGCGTCTTCCTGTGATTAGATGGATGCTGTGATTTTGAGGCCGGAGCCTTTTAGAAGGGATGTGGACATGGTCTAAGGACTGCCTTTTGTCACCGTATCTCCTACTGATGAGTTACCCCTGACCTCTTGGTGCCTGGTGGTGTCTGCTGGCTGTTTCTGCTGTCAAGTTACTGGGCTTTCCTCTGTAATCAGCAAGTGTCTTGGTGATGAAACTCGGAGACCAGGTAAGGATCCGTTCCTCCTTAGTCTTTTACCGGCAGACTTCAGCTGGGTGGATCTTGCCAGCAACATGGTTCTGTGGCACCTGTCTGACAGGATCAGCCCATTTCAGAGATGAGGCAGTGAAGCCCTCAGAACTGGAGTGACTTGCCCAAGGTCAGCACTCCGCAGCTCTCCCCGGCTCAGATTCCTGCCACAGCTCCCTCCTCGGCCCAGGGACAAGTCAGAGGCCTGATGTGGGTGCTCAAGGGCCCCGTGGTGTGGCTCCCGGCATGTGTCTGATTTTATTCATGCCTACTCTTCCTTCTCCTCTTTCCTGGGCCACACAGGCGTCCTGTTCTTCCTTGAAAATGCTTCAGGTCTGCACCTCTGCCTGGCTGTCCCCTCAGCTGGACCTCTCCTGTCCCAGTATCTGCTCTGTTTCCTTCTTCACTTCCTTGGGTCTCAATTCAAATGTCACAAATGTCACCCGAAACCTTCCCCAGGGGCCATTTTGATTCCACCCCCAACCTTGCCCTCACCCTCCTTCCCTGCTTTAGCTCTTGCTGCAGGGGTTTGTGATGAACGCAGACAGGTGTCACAGACCACTGTTCTCTGGTGGCTGTCTCCACAGGGGATGCGGTGCTTACTGTGGCTACCCAGTGCAGAGCAGAGGCTCACAAACCAGCTGCTGAGTGAATGCGTCAGCTCTGGTTATGCATGGAAGACTTAGGAAGATTTGGGGCTGGGGCTCAGAGGTAGGGCGCTTGTGTGAGGCCCCGGGTTCCATTCTCCAGCACTGCAAAGAAAGAAGGAAGCTTTTGCTTCATGCATGGGAAACAGAAAAGCAAAAGTCTGGCTGCTTCTCTCTGCAGGAGGTGAGGGGCGCTCTCACTGCATGCGCAGAGCTGGGCGGGACCCTCACCTCTCTGTGGCATGTGCTCTCAGCTCTCCAGGCCTGGAGCTGTTTGCCATGGGTTGTTAGAATCCTCCCTGAGGTGCTTCCCCATGGGGCAGCCCCGGCCACTGCACAGCGAGTGCTTCTGACGGAAAGAGATGGGACTGTTTCCCAAGATGTGCCATCAAATGCTGGGGCTGGGTCTCACTGGCTCAGTGGTACACCTCGGTGCCACCCTTCCTGAACCGATTGCTGTGGACAGAGGCACCAAATTCTCCCACTGGCCGGGCCCAGGTCGTAAGCTCCCTCTCCTCCTGGGATGATACTGGAGAAGGAGAGGACACAGGCTGGCAGGGCGTGGTCATTACCACCCCCACCCTGTCACCTCCAGTGGATTCTGATCTTTTAGGTCTGGGGAGGGTCCCAGCAGCTGTAATTTTTAGGGTGATTTTGATTTACAGTCAGAGTCAGGAATGACTGGCTTATGGAATTTGCCCAACCTCCCTGGAGTAAGAAGGGGGTCCATTTCACACATTCAATTCTAAAGTTTCTTTTCTTGGTTGAAAGCCACAAACAGGCGTGACATTGGTTATGTCAACTACTGTGGTAAGAGTTGTCTGTGCCTGAGCGCTCAGCCTCCTCCTTCCTCACCCATAGGAATGTCAGTGTCACCACCAGGCCGCTCCTGCCTCAGAACTGACCAATCAGAGCAAGCCAGCCCCCTGGCGACAGTGCTTGATTGGAGAATGGGCATGTGACTAAAGCCAGGTCCTCCTGGGACTTTGGGCAGAGCCCATTTACTTTGGAGGAGTAAGTATAAGGACCAGGTGAGTTCAGCAATGTTGACAGCAGGATTCTCTTAAAAGTGGGACAAGGCCACCCCCTAAGAAAACAGAACTGAGAGCTGGAGAGAGAAGCACCGGTGATGTCAGAACCCTGCACGCCCCTGAATGAACTTGGCAGGTGAACTTCAACCAACCACAACCCCACGGCTGCAAGATCGATGATGAGTTCAAGACCAGAGACAGAAATGCCTTTCAAAGGAAGGATGGACCGTTCTGCAATTAGTACAAATGTCAGTGCATGCATGTCAGCGTGTGCACTGAGGGCCTTCCGTGTGCAGGCCTGGGGCGAGGCACTACAGGCCAGCTAACAGAAGCCTAAAGATGAAACCCGTGGTCCTGCCCTGGAACCCATCAGATCCTGTGCAGTTTTCAACTTCATCGTGCCTAGAAGCCACCCGGAGAGCAGGTTATATTCTCTGGACACCTGGAATTAAATCAATACTATTAAGATACCTAGGGAAATTCCCAAGTATTTTAGGATTAGACAAAATACATATTAAGGAAGAAATCACAACATAAATTATAAAATGTCTTAAATTGAATAACAATGAAAATAGAACACAATGTTTAGAGGATACGATTGAAGTGGTGCTTAGAGGACACTTTAAATCTTCAGATACTAAGTTTAGAACGTAAGCGAGAAACTAAAAACCACAACAAATTAAACTCGAAGTAAACAGAAGAAGGAAATAGTGAAGGTAAGAACAAACTGAAACAGAGGATGGAAGATGGAAAAGTCTATGAAACCAAAGCTGATTCTGTGAAAGATCCGTAAAGCTGTTACACAGTTATGCAGATTTTTAAAAAGGTCAAACACCAACTGCCAATGTCAGAATCATCACAGAGCCCAGGTGCATGCAAAGGGCAAGAGGGAACACCGTGAAGCCTTTGTGCTAACACATTAAAACCAGCAATGTCCCACGAACAATCAGATCATCTCCAGAGTGACTAAATTAGCTGAATGGCAAATCTGAAAGCACCCACAAGAAAATGCTTGCCTCAGCTGAGCTGTCGCAGGAGGGAAAAGCGCAGCCTCAGACACTCGAAGAGGTGACAACGCCTCTGGCTTTTAATCAGGTGGCATTGTCCTGACCTCCAATCTGGACAAAGTCATCCCAAAAAAGGAAAGTGCAGAGCGGTGACTTATAAACACAGACCCGAACATCTGCAGCAAAATGTCAGACAGTTGGATAAAGTGACATAAAAACGGATAATTGCCACGTTCCAGTGGGCTGACTCCAGAATGAACGACTGGCTTAGCGATCAATAATCACTGTAATTCATTGTAAAAATAAAATAAAAAAGGAAAAGCATGTTCATTTTGTAAATGTGGTTAAAATATGTGACAAAACTCAACACCATTCTGATTTTTAAAAAATCAAAATAAAAGCTCACAGGAATTTGGAGTAGAAGGCACCCTCCGCCTGATAAAGGCCATCTTTAAAAACCACTAAGCTAGGCGTGGTGGCACACACCTTTAGTCACAGCACTCTGGAGACTGAGGCAGGAGGACCCCAAGCTTGAGGCCAGTCTGGGCTACACGGAGAGTCCCTAGCTCATAAAAGCCAAAAACCAAAAAATAAAACTTGTGTCTACTACTTAGAAGAGCTAGCCTAAAAGTTTTCTCCCGAACATCAGTGTAAAGAGGTCTGCGTCCAACGCCCATCCAACTGCACACCAGAAAGGCTAAGCCAGTGGGGCGGTGCTGGTGGAAGGACAGACGCACAGATTAATGAAGCAGACAGGGGATCCCGAGTACACTGCAAGTGTGCAGTGGATGGATTTGTGACAAAGGTAGCAAGGACATTCTGTGGGGAAAGGGCAGTTAATCGATAAATGTTTTGAACATCTGTGCATCTGTATGGGGCAGGGAACCACACAAGCACCCATGCGCCTGCACGCATGCACACGCGCACACGCACATGCACACGTGCAAACATACACGCACAAGCACGCGTGCACACAGGCACGTGTGTTTACATATAGGCTCACACGTGCACACGCAGACACCCACACACATGCACCTGTGCACATACACGCACACAGCCATGCATTTCACACCGATCGCTCACACGAGTGCACACACACATGCACACACGCACACTCACACTGTACCTAAAAGTAACTCGAAGTGTCTGTGGCCGATCCGCCACCCGTCTTCACTGTCCACCTCCTGCCCTGGTTCTGCAACGGTGCTTGGAAGGAGCACGGGGGCGGGGGATGTCATCGCTGGTGACATCAGAGTGTCACCTAAGCCTCACCCCAGCGAAGGTCACAGAACGGAAGGTCACAGTATGGAGGAAGAGCACAGCCTCCGTTGGGGATGTCCTCAGAGGCAGGAGGAAGCAAAGCCCCTGTGAATGCTGAGCTGCCCTGGTGCTTGACTGAGTAAGAGAACAAGCTGAAGCTTGAGTTCTGCCAAGAGCGAGCTCCCACCCTGGACCAAGGGGTGAGCGTTTGCAGCAGAGTGAAAATCCACAGCAAAAGCCGACCCTGGAGGAAGGAGGGAAGAAAAAGCCGAAGTGCACTCAGACAGAAAGGGAAGAAGCAGACCCACAGGGTGCGGCACTGGCAGAGGACTCGGAGTCAACGCTGCGAGGCTCTGAGAACGTGGGAAAGCTCTTTTCCCATAGTACGCGAAAGCGAGGTAAGGCACTAGGACATTGCTCTTTGCAGTTGGGAAAAGAACACGGAAACGGTAGTGGGTCTTCAGGTAACAATGACCCGTGTTCTTTAAACAGACCGGAATTGTCTAGAAGTCTCCAGTAAGTGAATCTGCAGCGCTTCTGGCAGCAAGTAATGGACAATAGGACAATTGGCATCTTCAATCATGACAGCACTTTGTTTCTTTAAGAAATCTCAAGGTTAGTGGTTTTGGGGTTAGTCTAGGACCACAATGGTAACATCAAGTACTCAGGCTCTGTCTGTCTTTCCGTTCCAATATCCTTGTTGTGTGAACAGTTTGTCGTTAGGATTGCTACCTCATGAGCATAGAATGGATGCCACCACTCCAGACATCACAGTCTCATTCAAAGACAAGAAGGGGAAGTGACCAAGAGAGGGGCAGAAATTCAGTCTTGCCTTTTATCAGAGTGGAAAACTTCTTCCTAAAAGCTTTCCCATCAAACTTATCTTCAGTCTTGCTTGACTCTATAGCTGGAGCATACATACATTTACCTCTATGCATCTTCTCCGAGATCATGGGACTCTGGGCCAAGTACATGAACAAAAATAGGGTTATGTTGGCAGAGAAGATGGAGGGATTGCTCAGACACTCATTGAGTCTGCCCACGTGAGAAACAGAGAGGGCAGAATGCAGACCGTGAGTGGGAAGGTGTCTCAGATAGAGAGACAGACAGACCAGGATGTATAGATACACAGAAACGGGCACACTCTAGGTATGTGTGAATTCATATTACCACAAAAGAGTAACTGCAAGGGAAGTCATTAAAATGCTATCAGTGGTTTTCAAGGATTGGGGTGACACTCTTAGTCCCCTTAATTTGCTTTCTTTCTTTTTTAAAATAACTATCTGTGTACATTTCAAGGCCTCTGTGATGACGGTAATTACCAAAACAATTAGAAAGAGTTCGAGTTCTGAAGCTGGTGTCTTTCCTGCCCCCTCTGCATGCATCCTGAACACGCAAGCCTTGGGTACACGCACTGGATCCAGCCGTGTGCACGGCCTCCGTGCGGCGGTTTACGTGTACCACTCATTAATCCTTGCAAAACCCTGGGGTGGATACCATTATCAGTCCCGTTTTTCACATAAGGAAACTGAGGCTCAGAGAAGTTGAGTGCCTTGACGAATCAGCCGGATGCAAACCAGGACCCTCTGACTCCAGAGCCCACACTGGAACCACAGCACTGTCCCCTGATGGCGTCTCCCCTACTGGGGACTTCCTTATGCCTGGCCCAGCTTCCATCCCTATACAAATGAGTGAATGATGCCTCATCATATTCTAAGAACTTTTTTATAGACGACATCACATCATACGGGCTTTCATATAGAACACGGCCATATGTGACTCGTGGCCCTTCTTCTCAGTCACCTAATATTCACTTGCACACACGCGTTTTTTCTATTCACTGGGACACTTAGAGAGTCTCCCCCCCCACAGTTTTTCACTATTATAAGCAATGCCACCATCAACGCCATCAACACCCTCACATGAGTGTCCTGGGGCACAGGAGACTTTGAAACGAGGAATGAAACTGCAGGTCATGACTCTTGACAACAACAGATTAGTCTCCTGCCAGCAGCTCTGTAACACCTGCTGTCCCATGTTTGTGGGAACACTCAGTGCTGTCTGAGAAATTATCTTACTGTGTTTTAAACTCCAATTATCTTGGAGTTAGAAACAAAATTCTGAGCCTTTAAAACTCAACAGGATTTAGTGCACGCAGCGATGGCAGGGAAGAGTCAGGGGGCTGAGCGCTTGTCTCTGTAGAGGACCAACGAGAACTTTGACGAGGAGGAACTCAGTTGACTCTGTCTGCCCTTGGCTCTCCCAGGCCAGAGAAATGCCACACCTAGTAGCTGCTGCCCCTACGGTCCCTCAGGTGCAGGAAATGGGACGAGGGAAGTGGTAGAGCCTTGGACTGGGGATAGGAGGTGAGAGTAGACAGTCATCCATCCATCCATCCATCCATCCATCCATCCATCCATCCATCCAAAAACTGTCCTTTCATGCAGGCAGATGGACAAGAAGGCAGACAAGACACTGGCTTCTGGTAGGTAGTGAGTCACACAGCCACCAGGGGCTCCACAGGTCCCGGTGTGGCACGTTGGCTCAGGTAACCCAGCAGTGCTGTGGTGTGGCTGCTTCCTTCCCACCGCACAGGCAAAGAAGGTGCGGCAGGGGTGGCTCCCAAGTGGGACCCGGGTTCTCTGGCCCTGAGCCCGCAAAGCGCTTACAAGGCGCTCCCAGCTGCTCTGGAGGTCGAGGTGGGAGGATTGAGGTTTGAGGCCAACCCTGGGCAAAAGCACAAGACCCTATTGGAAAAGCAAAAGGACTCAGGAATGACTCAAGTGGTAGAGCACCTGCCTAGTTAAGCACAAGGCCCTGAGTTCAAACCCTGGCACCGCCCAAAAAAGGAGAAAAGTATAGACAAAGGGCCAACAAACTGTGATCCCTGGTCACCTGTTTTTGTAAAGCAGGTTCTTTGCACACAGCCATGTCTCGGGCAGCTTCTGTGTCACAAGGGCCACTTCAGCAAGGCCACAGAGACTACACAGCTTGCAAAGCCTCAACCCTACTATTTGGCTCCTCACAGAGAAGGCACTGTGACCCCCGCTGTGTGCAGAATGTTATCAAGTGTGAAAAAGCAAACTCCAAAACTGTCATTGTACCATCCCCCCATCTGTGACATGTGGATAACAGTTAACAAAGACAGAAAGAAATGTGTGTGGATGTGTAAGAAATAGATTAAAGATAGAGTTTTCCTTGGCAGGAGGAGTTGTTCTAATAATAAATAACATTTTAAATCGAAAAGCTAATTGATTGACTTTTTTGAAAAAGTGTAACACAGTCGCAAGATCTCTGTCCTATCTGGATGGCATCGGTGAGACAGTGTTTTCTCTGGGGCTAGAATTCAGGGTGTCTCAAGAGACAAATCAAGAGTAAAACTGTGGGAAACAGTTGTTGAAATCTCCTGTCTGCTGGGGAAAGTCGGGCGGTTTTATTGCCTTGGAATTGGGGTCCAAGAAGAACCTTGGAGCAGGGCTGGGGCTGGGGGCCAGGAGGAGGTAAAACAACCCCTAAGGCTTTTCCAGGTACGTCAGTCAGTCTGACCGCTGCTGTTGAGAGGAGTGTGTGTGAGAGACCACTGAAGCACACCTGAGAACACAGAATTAGATTTTTTTTTTTGGTCAGGGGTTGGGGGCTGTTTAAGACATCGTCATGCTAAGTAGCTCAGGCAGGTCTAGAACTCACTATGAGTCCAGGCTGACCTCAAACTTGAGGTCCTCTTGCCTCTCCCTCCTGAGTGCTGGGATTACAACTGGACACCTCCATGCCTGGCTTGAGCACTCGGCATTTGAGTGGGGTCAGACTGTGCTCCAGGTTGGCTGGCCTACCCTGGGAGGTGATGTGCCCAGCTGCCAGGAGAACTGAACCTTTGGACACAGGGCTTCACCAACAGAGCTGGAGAGAGGGATAGGAAAGGCGGAAGCAGCAAGCTTGGCAGTGCTTTAAAGATGAGGTAGAGGCGTGTCATCCACTCAGTTCTGGTAGACCAGTTCTGTGCAGATAGACCTGGTGGTTTGCTCTGGCCCAGATGCCTGTGTGAAACCTTGGCTCACTAGCCATGGTCCTGGGTTCCACTTTTTCTTTGCCTGGACTGAGAACACTCCTGTAATTTCTTGAGTTGGTTGAACTTTTTAGCATTCAAATTTCCTTTCTAACAAAAATTCTTCCCCCGAGCAACATTTAGTCATTCAGCAAACAATTTGTGGGCTTTGGATGCAATCTTTATAGTGACAGCGCTCAATATTTACCTCCAAGCCAGACTTTTTCCCAAATTCCAGGTTTGGTTCCCCACTGTCTATTCCAAATTTCCTATTGAATGTCTACCGGGGGTTTTAAACTTCATATGGCCCAGTCTCACCCCTAGTGTCTGTCTTACATACACACTCATACCTCTTGATCTTCCTCTTTTTCTCTAAGATTACACAAAAGTCATTTCATCACATTAAAGTCTGCAGCTTGAATTTCCTTTTTATTAAATTTTTATCTGAAACCTATTACCTGTGCCTGCTTCTGGGGTCCCGTGTGCATCTCGACACTTGTGTACCATGTGCAACGACACAGCGAAGTGATCAGCACTTCCACCCCTCCACAGACCACTTCCTTGTGTTGGGGCATTCAAGGTTCTCGCTTCTGCTATTTGACATACACAGTAAGTGGCTGTTAGGCACAGTCCCCCACGGTGCCTGCTACCCATCCTCTCTCCGTCCCTCCCCGCTTTGGGACCTCTCTTCTGCTCTCCACTTCTGAGATCAAAAGCGTTGGCATCAGTCTTCCTCCTAACGCCTGCCAGCAACTTTCTTCAGAGGCTCAGGCTGAACCCCAGCATAGTCTGCACCCCACCCCTTGTCACACACTCACATCCAGCCTGTCATCAAATCCTGGCCCTTCTTCCTCTTCCAGAGCCACCACTCTGACCCAAGCCAGCAGTTGCTCAGGTGACTTGCTGTGTAGGACCCTTGCTTGTTCTCCCACCATGACCCGTTTTCCACTCAGCCTCTGTGTGACCCTCTGGAGAGAGAGGTGGATTCTGCGCCTTTTCTGTGAGCAGCTGCTTTACTGAGGTCCTTCCCGGGAAGGAGAAGTGGGTGAGTCCCCTCTGATCTGTCAGGTCCTGCTGTCCCCTGCTGCTCCCCAGACACTAGGGGCCACCCTCATCTCAACACCTTTGTCCTTGCTCTTCCCTTGGCTCTAGTCGTCCTCCCTACAAATGACCTTGTGGGAAAGCTCTGTCCAGTCCCAGCCTGCCCATGGGGACAAATGAACTTGAAACTAAGATTGTTGGTCATTTGGGAGCAATTAAATTTATGATTCCAAAGTTCCTTTACTCTGTCTTGGATAAAATTAAATTTATGGTCAGAAGCCATACATTTTTAATAGCATCCTAAGAGAAGGAGATGGGGAGGTGTAGACATAAAGGGTTCTTGCTACGGAGTGTATCACTGCAACACGAACACTGTTGGGTGCTTGCAAGACTGACCTTGAAGACTTCCAGATGAAAGGACAAGCAGGGTAGATGGAAAAGTTGTTCCCCATCAGAAAAGGATCATGTCTGGTTTTGCTTTTTTTTTTTGGTGGTGCTGGGGTTTGAACTCAGGGCCTTACACTTGTTAGGCAGGTGCTCTCTCACTTGAGCCTCTCTGCCAGCCCTTTTTAGTACTGGGTTTTTTCAAGATAGGGTCTCCCAAACTGTTTCCCTGGGGCTGGCTTCGAACATGAGATCCTCCTGATCTCTGCCTCCTAAGTAATTAGGATTACAGGCGTGAGCCACCAGTGTCCACCTTGAATGGTTCTTTTTTTTTTTTTTTTTTCATTTTTCTTTTATTATTCATATGTGCATACAAGGCTTGGTTTATTTCTCCCCCCTGCCCCCACCCCCTCCCTTACCACCCACTCCACCCCCTCCCGCTCCCCCCCTCAATACCCAGCAGAAACTATTTTGCCCTTATCTCTAATTTTGTTGTAGAGAGAGTATAAGCAATAATAGGAAGGAACAAGGGGTTTTGCTAGTTGAGATAAGGATAGCTATACAGGGCATTGACTCACATTGATTTCCTGTGCGTGGGTGTTACCTTCTAGGTTAATTCTTTTTAATCTAACCTTTTCTCTAGTTCCTGGTCCCCTTTTCCTATTGGCCTCAGTTGCTTTAAGGTATCTGCTTTAGTTTCTCTGCATTAAGGGCAACAAATGCTAGCTAGTTTTTTTAGGTGTCTTACCTATCCTCACCCCTCCCTTGTGTGCTCTCGCTTTTATCATGTGCTCATAGTCCAATCCCCTTGTTGTGTTTGCCCTTGATCTAATGTCCACATATGAGGGAGAACATACGATTTTTGGCCTTTTGAGCCAGGCTAACCTCACTCAGAATGATGTTCTCCAATTCCATCCATTTACCAGCGAATGGTTCTTAAAGTAAACTTGAGTTTGAATTTACAAATAAGCCTCTTAATATTTAACTAGATGACAAGGACTTCACAGATCTTCTTAGTCCCTTGGATTTCAGGGGAAAAGCCTCTCTTTTCCCACCATGTGTAAATTGCAAAGCTAAGAAAAATAAATTATGGTTGTCACAGAGTAATTCAAATGATCTCAGCTTCTCCACCATGTTTAGTAGCATCAACAGAAGAAGCAGAGAGTGGTGGGGGAACAGAGGTAGTGGTGGCTGGGTGACCACTCTTGAGTCCATCACTGCCCTGTGAAAAATGGTCAGGTGTAGTAAGGAATAAAATGGACCTGACCCTCAGATGAACTGAGGTTCAAATCCCTGCCCCTGTCCTTTCCAGATGACCTTGGATGAGTCCTTGTGAGTCTTCCAGGCTCTTTTCCTCATTGTAGAAATAATCGTTCCACGTCAAGGTACCTGGGAGCCTACAGTGAGCTGTGCTTGCAAAGAGCTTATCCAGCAGAGGTGGTACGGGGTTAGGGGTCTTTGTCTCTTCCAAGGTCATCTGATATCACCTTAAGATGCCTTTGATCTTGGAAAATTTCCAGAATTCAAAAGGCAACCAGTTCCAGACTGGCTGAGTCATTCAGCCAGGGTCACTAGTGAACTGCACTGCAGAATTTGAACCATGCGTGTCTGATTCCATCTGGTGCTCTTCTCCACACTTGAGAATTTTTGGAACTTCGTCCACTTGGTACCCACCTTCCACATACACTTCTGGCCAGGTTTGCACGCCACCTCCAATACTCTCCAATACTAAGTATGTCTCTGAATTAACTCATTTTATTATTGCAATAAATGTACTTAAATAAGAAACATGAATTCGGGTGCAGTGGCACGTCTATAATCCCAGCTATGGGGGAGGTGGAGGTCGAAGGATCAGCCCATAGGGAAAAAGTGTGAAACCCTACCTGACAAATAACTAAAGCAAAAAAGACTGGGGGCATAGCTCAGGTGGTGGAGTGCCTGCCTAGCAATTGCAAGACCGGGAGTTCAAACTCCACTATCTCTGAGGTGGAGGGGAGCATCATTGTCAGGCAACATAGCAACTGTAATGTTATGCATGTGCGTATGTATAAGTACATACACTGTGCATATTAATAAAGCCAGAACACTGTTGGATCCCTGCTGGGTGCTGTGGCCTGCTGATTGCTCCAAGCCTGAAGCTCTGCCTATCTCCATTATCAGGGAGACTGCAAGTGTGAAAGCGTGTTAAAGCCATCCTAGGGCACAAGGGGGATTTCCTCCTGGGTGTAATCATAAAGACTGAAATGCAGTTGACAGGGGTTTTTAATGCTGTCACCATGTGATCGCGACTTAAAGTCCTATCACAAGTCTAGTGAGGTTTCCCAGTGCGCTGGGGGGATGTGACCTGCACACTGCTGAGCCTCGCTGCTGAGGAACCTCTGTAAAAGGTCAAAATCTTATGACCATAACCTCTGGTAACAAATAGGAGCCCACATTGGCACCCTCAGCCTTGTCTGTACCTGTACCTATGTCTCCGACTGTATCGGGAACAGGGGGTGACAAAGGCACTTCCGGCGCTGTGCAGTCCTTAGGGAGAATCTGTTTAGCACACTAATCAATCTTTCCTTCCTGTCCCTTTCTTTCCTTGTCTAAGTTTTTACAATGCTAATGAACACCAGCAAAATAAATGCTGAGGTTATACCTGGAAGCCAATGACATAAAAGATAAGAAGACTTGAGAGATAGAGAGCGAGCGAGAGAGAGAGATTTTATAACCTGTAAATACCCTAAGACAGTGACTCTAAAGTGTTTTGGTGACCTGAGCTCAGAGGGTCCACCAGATCAGAGCTGTATTTGTTTTGCTATCACAGTGCTGAGAACCACTTACCTCGGCCAGCTCACTGTCACACGTGAGCAGAGAAGTCTTCCGAGGCTATAGGACATGACATAGAATTGGCTTGTTCTTATCTGATTTACAAAAGCAGATACACAGTTTCCTACATTTCTCAGTTTAACTTCCTAATACAGCAAAAAGCAATAGTGCTAAGCCACGTCCACAGAAACACTTTGGGGTCCCAAATAACTTTTAAGAGTGCAGGGTGGGTGGGGATGAGGAGGCCCAAAGCGGTGAGAACTGCTCCCCTCCGGCCTGGCCTGCAGTGCTGAACTCATGAATGAGTTGTTGAAAGGCTGAGTGAGGTAGGGGAGAAGGAATTGCTGCTGGTTGCTATGGTTTTCAGAGGAAGGCCCACCTGATAGAGGATGGTCCATGTGTGTCCTGTAAATGCGGTGGCTTTACGTGTAGTTCTGGGCAAGGGGGGGAGGGTGGTGTAAGGTGGCAGGAAGGGCCTGGGGTGGGCAGGGCAGATGGGTTACGGAGGAGATTGGCCGTGCTGGGTCGGGAGGAGCACGGGAGAGATTCTGGGACCAGTGTTGACGGGTCTTGGTGGCTCTGAAGCCCACTCCGAGGCCCCTCAGTCTGAGAAGACCGAACAGTCTGGCCTGCACTCCCCGAATGCTCCCGCCTCCTGCTCCTGGGAAGGAGCTGAGACCTCCCCCGGTCCCCCATGGGGCATGGGGCTAGAGTCAGCCTCAGAGCTGAGCAAAACCCAAGGCTTTCTTTTCTTTGGAAGGCCTCTGGAAACAGGAAGAGGGGCTGTTTGCTTGGGTTTGCCAAGAGTTAAGTCATTCCTCGCTGATACAAACAATTTCTCGGGTTACTCTTTGGGGCTCAGGAACATTTGTGTGTTTGAACTCTTCAACCCTGAACTTTGGTCCCCTGAGTCATCAGCTGGGGCCAGGGCACAGCTCCCTGGCCCTGCCTGGGTTTCCAGAGACATGGCCCAGTCACCTCTGGGTGAGACCACAGAGAAATGGTCTCCAGAGCTATCGGAGGGGCAGAATGGCCTCAGTCTTTCTCCCCAGCTAGGTCCTGAGCACCTCATGAATATTATCTCATTTAACTCTTTCCAGTCACCTGTAAAGAGCAATGTCCCTGGAGCCATCTGCCTGCGTTGTGTCTTGGCTCTGCCACGTGCAAATCCTATTTTTCCATCCCATCCCACGCGCTCCTCCACAATGTGACCTCCCCCACCTGGAGTGGAGGTCTTGGTTAACTTGGTCTGTTTTGTGCTACTAAAAGAGAACACCAGAGATTAAGTAATTTATAGAGAAAAGAAACATGCTTCTCACAGTACTGGAAGCTGGAAGGTCAAGGTCAAGGAGCCAGCAGGTGGTGAGGGGTCCTTGCTCTGTCATAACGTGCTGGATGGCAGAAGGGCAGAAGAACTGGTATGAGAACAAGAGGTGGCAATCCGCTTTTATGACAAACCGATTCTTCCCTTCCCCACAGGAAGGTAGAGGCCTCATGACTTAATCCCCTATTAAAGGTCCCAACTTCCAACACTGCTGCACTGGGGACAGGAACTTGCGGGGTCACATCCAAACCATAGCGGGCACAGACCTTCCCAGCTATGTGTAGTGTACAATTGGGGTCATCCTCACCCAGATGACACCCAGGTGAGAGGGTGACTTCAGACCCAGCTGTGGACTCACTTCCAGCCTTCAGCAGCTCCTAGGTGAGGGGCTGGACAGTGTGGAGCACAGATCAGCCGCCTCTGCTGGGCTCTTTCTGAATTCTCAGCCCATGGTACATAGGAGCACAACAAAAAGGTGGTCCTTTTGTGTCACTAAGTTTAGGGTGGTTTTGTAGAGGGACAACTGGAATGTATCACTAACTCTGTGACCAATCAAGAAAATGAAGACCGTTATATTATAGATACTCCAGAGAGATGTAGACAGAATTAGATTAGACAATGAGGTGCAGTGCTTAACACAGGAACTGGCAGGTGGTGTTTAATAGAAGCTTTTATTTTAATTGCTGAAGACTCCTTAGAAATAAGTATGGGAAAGAGTGGCTTTCCATCCCACAATCCCTGCAGTGCTCGACTGAGGTGTTAGGGCCGGATACAGATTGTAAATAAAGAAAATACAAGGGTCCCAGAAAAAGCAATGAAAGATGTAAACTGATGAATGGACAGACACTTGAGTGGAGCACTGGGGAGCAGTGAGGAAGGGTGGGGGTAAAGTCCAGCGGATGAAGCAGCCACCAATCAAACCATAGCCATCTGTTGATATGTAAAAGATGTGTCCTAGTTTTGGGTCTGCCTAGCCTTTTAAAAGAGGCATAAATCCATATTTGATGTGAAATTCCCCCATTCTTAAATATTAGCAATGAGCTCAGATTCTTAAAAAATGTTTAGGGGGGCAAAATAATCATTCTAGTGGGAAATTTTGAGGCACTGGCCTTAGCAGTGGTATGGCCTGGGCGTCCTGCTGATCAGGGCCAGAGCAGGTGGGTTGGGGTTGGGGGGGATTGGGGACCCCTTTTTCCCCAGCAGTGTCCAACTGTGCATGACAGTTGTGACACTTCTGACCCCAGGCAGACCTCACTGGCTACCTCCACTTGACTTGCTGAGACCAGTTTCTCAAACTTCTTTACTAAAATCACCTTCCCTCACGTAACTCTAACCCACAAGTGCTTCATCTATCTGTTTAAGTCTGGGATGTATATTCAAACATAAAAGAATAGGATTTTTGGGGGGGATGGGCCTAGGGTTTGAACTCAGGGCTCCACACTTGCAAAGCAGGCACTCTATCACTTGAGTCACACCTCCAGCCCATTTTGCTCTAGTTATTTTGGAGATGGGGGTCTTGTAAACTATTTGTGTGGGCTAGCTTTAAACCTTGATTCTCCCAATCTCAGCCTCCCAAGTAACTAGGATTACAGGTGTGAGCCACCAGCACCTGACTAAAAGAATAGAACTTTTTGTCACCCAACTATGCACACTCAGTGGAAGCAACAGAAGCAGAAAGATGGTGTGTTTGAGGCCTGCCTAGAGCTACAGAAAGACCCTGCCTTAAAACTTAAAAAAAGGAGAAAAAAGACCTGGGTGTGGTGGTACACACCTGTTACCCCAGATAATCAGAGGGAGAGATAGGAAGATCTCAGTCAGAGGCCAGGCTGAGACAGAAGTACAGGCCTCTATCTGAATAACAAACTACAAGCAAACGGAGCTAGGCTCGACTCCTGGGATCCCCGTGGTCACACAGGACCTGAGCGAGGAGTGGATGGACACTCAGGCCAATGCCCTATGGTCACCTACCTGCAGTTCTCCATCGACTTCTTTCTGTACTGAGCCCTGTGAATTATGGCTTTGGAACCTGGGTTTGAAGCCGTGCCTTGCACATGTCTGCTATTTGCTTTGAACAAATGAACCCTTCTGAGCCTCAGTTTGTTCACCTGTTAAAGGGGCATGACATAGAGCTTACCCGAGTTGCTGGTGCTGAGCACAGTTTGGGTTAAATAAAGCTTTCATTCTCCCAGAGCCTGGGCCTGGAGGACTCCCACCAGCAGGAAGCAGCTGGTTCTGACTGGTGTGTTCGTGGCCTGTGTCTCTTCTGATTGGTCGCTGCGTGGGTGTACTTGGTGCAGAAGAATGGCCTGTGTGCCACTCTGCTTTCTGCAGGGGCCTGTTCCCTCCCTGGGCCTCTCCCCTCCCGGCCTCCGGAGCTGGACCGCAGCTCCAGGCTTTTGCTTGTCGGTGCAACATGTGATTCTACACCACTATCCATGCTGAGTGGGAATCAGACTCAGAATTCTGGGTCTGTGTGGGTTTGGTGGATGGGTGAGAGGACAATTGTGCAACGGAAGAGAAGCGGGTACAAATTCTGCCCAACCACGTGCAGACTCCAGCCAGAACTTGAGCAAGTCATGCACTTTCTCTGAGTCTCTTTCCCATTTTTCAAAATGAAGCGTAGGTTAGTCGTTTTGTGGCTGTACATGACAAGGTGACAAATAACATGACTTAGATCATAAAAGGGATTTTATTGGTCACTCTGTGAGGCTGCAGGTACAGGTGAATTCAGGCATCCTAGCAGAGCATCAGAAGTTCATCTCTTTTCCTCTCTTGGCTCTCATTTTCAGTCTTGATTTCACTCAGTGTCTTTCTGCACGAGGGTGGCACCTCCAGACTTCCCTCCCTCACCAGCTCAACAATGCCATTGCTGACTGCCACCACCAAATGCCTGACTATGACGCTGACTCTATTTGGAGCACCTGCTTCTACCATTCATTGCCTGAGAGAGGAAATACTGTTATTGGCGAGGCTCGGCCACATGCCCACCCTGGAGTCCAAGCTGGAATCAGGGCTGCCTAAACCACCAGGACAGAGTGAAGGTGGGGAAGTTTTTCCCAAATGGAAGTCCAACTGGGTTAGCTGAAGGAAAGAATTCACGCCCAGAAGCAAAATAATTGGGTGTCGCCAGTGGTTCCCAGAGGAGATTTAAGGGAACTCCCCCAACATTCAAAATATTTGTTGTGTTTAAAAAAATAATACAAGTTGAGTCTGGTATAGTGGAACATGCCTGTAATCCCAGCCCTTGGGTGGCCGAGGTAGCAGGATTTCGAATTCATAGGGCTAAAAATGGCAATAGTTCACCCTTTACTTTCTGTCCTCCCACTCAGTCCCTCACCTAACTCCCTTCCCCCAGTGGCCACACTGTTAGCAACGGTGTTAGCAGTCTCTTAGGAACCTGTGTTCCTCCCTTCGCCTTTAGCACAGTCCTGCTGAGAAGAATCCTTCACGGAGGCTCTAGAACAGGATCCTTTCCTTCCTTTTGTCGGTTCCTAGGGGCCACTCTACCTTGGCTTTTGACCTCCTCCTATATTTGAAACCAGCAAGGCCAGTCTGAGGCTTTCCCATGTGGCACTCTCTGTCCTCTGTCTTCTGCCTCCTCCTTCCAGTTATAAAGACCCTGCTGGTGGCCTTCAGTCCACCCCAGGTAATCCAGACAACCTCCTCGTGTCCAGGTTAATTCATCCCATCTGCAGCCTTAGTCCCCTCTACTGCTTAGCCTCGTGCTCCCTGGCCCCAGCGACTGGGACGTGGACTTCTGTGAGCAGAGGGCAGAGTTTTGCCTACCGTGATGTCCTTAAGTAACACCCTGGGGAGGGTGGCAGTGTGGCTCAGGTGGTAGGGCACCTGCCTAACAAGTATGAGTCCCTGAGTTCAAACCTTGGTACCACACACACAAAAAGTCTACGAAATGTGACATATATATGTGTGTGTGATAAATGTGATATATATAGTATTATATATTTATATATATATAAATTCAGCCATATATATATAAATTCACATATATAAATATAAATATATATATATGAATTCAGCCATAAAGAAGAATGAAGTTGTGTCATTTGCAAGAAAATGGATGAAACTGGAGATCATCATGTTGGAAAGACAAGGATCCCATGTTTTCTCTCGTATTTGGAGTCTAGATTTAAAAAAAAAGGCGCGAAAGCAGAAGGGGCACTATTTGGGAAGACGGGAAAGTGTCGGGGAGAAGAGTTAATGAGCGGTGAATGTAATCAAAGAACATTATATACATATATGAAAATGTCATGATAAAGCCCATTAAATGTGCAAAAAAAAGTCTATGCATACATAAGCAGCAAATACATAAGCAGCTTTTAATTTAAAGCCCGCTGGAGAGCAGTTACTCACACAACATGGCGCATGCCAGTTGTGACCTACTGGAAGGTACAGCGTGTTACTCACTGTGGATCACAACCAAACAGAACACAAGCACATAATAAAAATACGAGTTGCTTTGTGAAACTTTTGTTTCAGCCCTTGGTGGGTGAGTGCATATATGTGAGCTACATCACAGTACAAAAAGTATCTTTTACAATGAGTCACGATAGAAATGTTGAGAAGTTATCATTATACAGCTGAGTGGTTAGGTGAGGTTTTGCTTGGGTCAGACTGTCTGGCTCCATTGCTAACCAGATGTGTGTACTTGGATAACTGATTGAATCTCTGTGAGCCTCAGTTTCTGTGTCTGTAGAATGGGGACACTTGCACTCACTTTATAGGGTTAACAGGAAATGAAATGCACTGAAATGTGCTATGTGTTTAGCACAGTGTTTGGCACATGACAAACACAGGTCACTGTCTTTATTGTCATCATTCCTACGATTCCTTTACAGACATGGTGGGAATGAGATTTTTGGGAGAGGAAAGGATTTCTATATGGACTGAAGCATGGCTCAGACGGGGGAGCGAGAAGGAAGCTGGATAGGGTGGGGTGGGAACTGGGCTTATGCCAGCTCAGGTCAGGCGAGGGTCTCAGCATGGACCTGCTGTGGTAACAATCATGGTGCCAGCTCCAGCTAAAACTCTTAGAGACGCTGGGTGACACGCAAATGAGGCTGTGGCCTGGGGGGGTGACTCCTCATCCACCATCAGCATCCTGCAAACCAGCTTGTGTAATTCACTCCTTCAGCAGTTGGTTGGTATTTATGGAGTCTCCTACTGTGTGCTGCCTTGTGCTAGGGGTGAGGACATAAACCGTCCTTGTCCTATTGTGTGCATAGCTATAGGTGCGCTGGATCATATCAAAGAGCAGTAAAAGTCGGTGTGGCGATGCATGCCTGTAGTCACAGCACTCAGGAAGCTGACGCAGGAGGATCGTGAGTTTGAGGCCAGCCTGAGATCCATAGAGAGAACTGGCATCAAAGCAAACAACAAAAACAAACAAAACCAAACCAAATAAAGAGCAAGGGCAGAAAAGTGGGGAGGCCCACGGGGAATTATCTGCGGAGGAATTTGGCTCTATAAATAAAGAGTGAGCAGGGGCGTCAAGTCTAAGGGCTTTGTAATGGGAAGAGAAGTCAGGTGGATGGCGGGAGACGGTGAAGCGGGCCCAGTGGGTCGTAAGAGCCAGGATCACGGGGCTGGGGACAGAAGACTGCTGAAAGCAGTGGTAGAGAGGTGACGGCTTCTGCTCCCTTGAGGACAGGAAGTGGCCCTAGGGTCTGAGGGTATGGGAAGGTGACCCCAAAGTAAAGGAAAGCCAAACCAAGCGTGGGCACTGTGCTAGAAGGAAGAAGGCATGCCAGAGCGCAGGGTGGGGCAGCCATGCAGAACAGCAGCCTGGGGCTGGGAAGAAGTGATGGGAAAGAGACCCCCACTCACCCAGAGACCCACTGCCGAGGAAGCTCCAGACCCTGGCGAAACCCCAAAGGCTGGTTCTGTGGGTGAGCACTAGCTAGTTAGAATTTCATTAGGACGATATCAAGGTCAGTCTGAGGGGAGTCACTTATGCAACAAAAGCTTATTGAATTGTGTTTGAAGTCAGAGTCCCGGGTTGAAATCTGGCACCTGTCACCTGTTAAATCCCTAAGCAAGTGTCCATTGTGTACCTCGGTTTCCCTTTCTGTAACTGGGAGTGGGAATACCTACTTCCTAAGTGGGCAGGAAGCATTAATTGTGGGAATGGGCTTCCCACATTACAGGCTCCAGGAGCTGCTGGCTCTGGATGCTAGCCTGGACTTAGAGGCGTAGACACAAAAAGGAAGGTTTCTGGCCTCAGGGAGCTGCCAGTACTCTGTGGGAGACAGACAGGAGAAGAGGTGATTTCCACACCCGTGGTCCAGGGACAGTGGTGCAAGTACAGAAGGCTGGGGAAACAGGGTCCCTGGGTCAAAACAGAACTGCCAGTGAAATCATAGACTACCCCTCCAGGTTACTTGGGTGTCTTAATTGTAAGTGACAAAAACTCACCTAAAACTGATGTGTACTGTTCATGTAATAGATAAATCCAGAGGTAGAAAGCTTCAGGCCTGGCTGGATCCAGGTGCTCAACTGAGCTTGACTATGTATTAAATATGGAAAAAAACAAACAAACAGCTTTTCTCTTTATTGGGAATATTCAATTAGAATGAACATATACAAATATTTTCGTATCAGTGATGAAAACTACAAAAATACAAAGTAATTAAATGAGAAAAACACAAGACTCATGTGGAACAAAGACTTATTTAAGAAACAAAAGTCTAAATAAATGAACTGTATGGGAAGAAATGCACTTTCAAATTTGAAAAAGACACAAAAAACTTATTTCATGTAATTTTGTAATGGTGAAATTTTTAATTTTTAATTTGATAAAATACCAATCGTTGGAGTTTGGGCCTGGAATGTCCCCAAAGACTTGGTCCCCAGGGCAGCAGTGTTCAGAGGTGACCGGCACAGGAGGATCCACCTGGTGATGGAGTCCTAGCTACATGGACTCACAGGAAGTGCGAGGAACTGGAGGGGGAGGGCCTCCTTGGAAGAAGTAGTCACTGGGGGAGGGGGGGAGCCCTGAATAGCTTGTCCCTGGTCTGTCCTCCTCTCTCTCCCCTTCCCTCCCCTCCCCAAAACAATGGAGCCAAGTGATCACGGACTGAAACTGTGACACAAAATAAACAGTGCCTCTTTCAGCTGATTTTCGTCACAGTGATGAAAAGATAACACATCAATATTTACCAAATTAATCTTGAATTGTACTAAATCCAATCATCTCAATAAGTTTTTTTTTTTTTTTTTTTTTTAGATGTGGATAAAAATTGACAAGAAATTTTTTGGGAGTGAAGACCGGGGCGGTGTGGCTGGGGTGAGAGGTGCTGTCCTGCCAGGTCTCCAGACAGTTCTGGGCTGAGTATTTCTGGCTGCCTCCTCCCTCTATGACCTCCATGGCCACGTCCCCAGCTCCCTTGTCCTTAACGGCTGGTCACATTTAAGCAGGGGAGGTACTGTAAGGGATAGAAAAGTGAGTGACTTTGATCTGTGGTGACTGTGGGCTGGCTGTCCTTCCTGTGAACACAGGAGTTCCTGTCTGGTCAGTATTTGACAGCTGCATTGAGAGCTCTTGCCAATTCCCTTGGTGTAAATGTGTCACTTGGTGTCACTGTGACTAGACTTCAAGCTTCCTGCGATGCTTTGTATAAGAAACACAAGCTCTAGCCAGCCAGTATGAGTTCCCCGCCACACACCCCAGGGAGAGGGACAATAACAGCCCTCCCATCCCCACCCCGCGCCCTTCCCTGGCTTCATGTTTGAGTGACCATTAATTTCCTGCTGCACCCTTCACTGGTATCTGACTCAAAAGCTAGCAAAAGAAAAAGAGCAGAGAATAACGAACAGCTCAGCAGGACATTATGGAAACTCTAGAAATTAATCCAAGTACACTAGGGAAATGTGTGTGATATATTTGAAGGTGCCATTTCAATTCAGGAAAACAATGTTTGCATTACAGAATGGTGCTGTGGAAGTGCTGTTTGCTCATGGAAGGTAGGCGAGACGTAATCCAGCTCAGACTACGCGCGAGAACAGCTCCAGATGATCAAGTATGTGACTGTATGAAAATAAAGGTAACATTGACTAGGATTTCAGAGAACACTTACATATACTCAGGATAAGCACAGGGGGAAATCTGTAACAAAAACCAGGCGAGGACAAACTATCTCTAGGCTACAAAGAACTCCTAGAAAGAAAGAAGAAAAAGGTAAATTTCTCAATAGCAGCTGATAACCAAGATAAATGAAAACACTGGTACTGATTTCTTGGTTACCAGTTCAATTCGATCTGGAAATGTCGATCTGCTCAGCTGTCCCTAGAATGTACTGAGTCATCAGAATTTAGAAAGGAATCTTATTTACGTACACTTTGGGATTTGTTTTTGTGAGTATTGGGTGCAGGGAAGAAAATGGCACCATCTAACCCACTGATTAAAGCTGAAGTTGTGGCTTGAGTCTGAGGTTGGGTGTATTGGGTTAACTCATCTCTGTTGGCTGATTTACAAGAGCTCAGGGACTGGAACTTGGCTCCCAGTATGGTGGTGTTAAAAGGTGGGACAACCTTGAAGAGATGAGCCCTTGGGGTTCATCTTGGAGGGACCCTTGAGGTAGTTCTCAAAAGAACAACTTTTGCCCTGTCTCTCTTATTTCTTGTCTCACCATGTGATCTCTCCTGCTGCCATGCACTCCTGCCTTGGTGATGCTGCCCCAGTGAAGTCTTTATCAGAACTGAGCTGACAGCAGCACCATGACTTCAAAACTCTAAAACTGAGAACCAAGTGAGCCTTTTTTCTTTGTAAGGAGATCCTGCCACAGGTGGCTCATTACAGTCACAGAAAATAGACTACTCAGCCTTGTAGTGAAGAGAAATAAAAATTAGTAGGAGAAAGAGAAATGATGGAGATTCAGGGTAGGGTCTGCTCTCCTAGATAAGCAAGCCATGATGATCAGGTGACACCTGAGTAGAGACCTAAGGAAGACAGGAAGTGAAGCAGCATTCAGGATGTAGGAAGGAAAAATAGAAATAAGCCATAGTCTTACTGTCAGAGATATTTCTATGTAACATTTTAGGGCTTTCTTTGCAGTTACTTTTTGAAACATATAAAGAGTTTGGAAGGACACAGCATATATGTTTTACAGAGTATTCTGGTTTTCTCCTTCCCCCAGACTTTATATGGCGGGCTTTTTCTCCTGCTCTAAATATGTTCTCCTGATCATTTCCTTAGGATAAATTCCTGAGAGTGGAACTGCTGAATTGGTGAGCACACCATTTGCATGTTGGGGGTCACCACTTTACATTCAGCAGTGCAGAGAAGCCCCCAGTTCCCCATATTTCCCCAGCTCTGTGTGTGCTTCCTTTGAATCTGCCACTTTGTTGCTAATTTTTTTAAGGGAAACAAATCTCATAGCTCTTTCCATTCTTTGTTGTTGTTGTTGTTTCAATTTTTAGAAGTTAGTAACCCCCTCATTTTTTCCAGAAAAAAAGAAAAATATAGGAATTTGCTTCTCTGGTTAGGCACCAGCTGCGGAGCTGCTGCAGAGCGGGCCCTGGGCTGCTGAGGCCACAGACTTGGCACTGAGAGAAGTCAAGCCTCCTGGCAGAGCCTGGGTTTGTGGATGAAGAAATTGAAGCAGAGCCAGGCGCTGGTGGCTCACACCTATAATCCTAGCTCTGCAGGAGGCAGAGATCTGGAGGATCATGGCTCAAGTTCAGCCCCAGGCAAATACTTCATGAGCCCTATCTCAAAAATACCCAACACAAAATGGGCTGATGGAGTGACTCAAATAGAAGAGTGCCTGCTTAGCAAGTGTGAGGCCCAGAATTCAAATCCCAGTACTGCCAAAAGTAAAGTCACTAAAAAAAATATATTTTTTAAAAAGATCATTATTTACCTGGAAACTCAGAATCTGTGGAGACTGAGGGTTGGAAGACAGGCTGAAAGAGGGAAAGTGGTTTAGTCCAGCCTCAGGAACTGAGGGGATCCTGCTTTGTGGTGCAGAGAGCTGCCTGCAAAAGTGACATTCTGCAGTTGGTCCCCAGAGCTCCAGAAGAAAAGGAAACTTCAGGAAATTAGCTCTGCTGGCTGTCTTGTTGCTCTGAGCCCCTCGCTCTACTCCATCCCTCTCCCCAAACCATTTCAGAAATCTTCATTTCTCCTGCTTCTGACCTTGGTGGCTGAAGTTTCTCCCAGTGTCATAAAACCCAGGGCTGTAAAATTCATATTGTAACTTTAAGAGCCACATCTGTTTTAATCATTTTTTCCTGTTTTAAGAACACAACGGGATTTTAATGGCCACAATAAAACAGGAACGTTGAACGAAATTATCACAGATTTGTAAAGCTGTAACGCAGGTTCCTGGGCTCATGTGAGCAGTCAAATTACAAAGAAGTAACCCAATTGCTTTTATGGCAGGCAGGTCTCTGCTTTAAGCATTTCTCAGTTTAATCTGTGGAAGAAGATTAGCGTTTTATTCACTTCGGCTCTGCTAATAACCTTGGTGCGTAGTACCCGGTGGACAAGGTCTGTGGGAGTCACGAATCTCAGAGATGCAGAGAGAGAAATCGCAGGAGGCAAAAAATATTGGGTCTGGTGAATCAGAGAGACCTGGTTTTAATCCTGAGTCCACCATGTGAAACTGGTATGTGGCTGTAAGTAAAAGTCCTAACTTCTCCAAGCTTTGTCTTCCAGTTGAGAGATGTGGATACATGAGCAAGTTTTGCAATGAAATCACACGAGGAAATTGCTCAGGGTGGTGCCAGGCAAACAGTAGGTGCTTACTAAATGTTGGCCATCACAGCAGGTGCTCCTGATGAGGTTGCTATTTGCAGCAACAAATAGCAATTCCTCTCACCAAAAAAAAAAAAAAACGCTCCCTGCAAGCGCCTGCAACTCTCCTCCTGAGCTTTCCTGGCTCCACCTTCAAGAGGAGCCTGCGAGCCTACAGATCAGGGAGGGGAATGGATGCCTCAGCCTCCCCTCCCTGTCCTGGCCGGTGGGATCTCTGAGCCCACAGTGGGTACCTGCTGGGTGACACTCTTTTTGGCTTCCTTCTCTTGTGGCTTCTCTGTATACAGGACAGAGGGATGAGGAGCCAGGCAGGAGCAAGGATACAGCCCCTGGACAGGCTGATGGCGTCCAGCTTCTTTACCTGCAGCACGGGTTTGCTGCTGGCTGGAAGAAGTGCCCAAGATATGACACTGTCCTCCCCATCAGCAGGTCTCACATGGTGGCCCTCAGGAGTGGTGTGTAAATGGCCCAGCACCCCCATCCCTTGCCTGGGATAAACCTGAGCTGTGTGGTCTGCCTGCAGCTCCTGCCAAGTTTGTGTGAGGGATGAAGCTGTCTGTGGTCATGTGGCCGGGTAAGGCCTGCTGCATTGGCCACCTTCTGTTCCCTGCTTCTCTGTGGATACTCACCTCCCAATTCCCAAATACACTCCATGTTCTTGAGTCCTCATCCGTGACTGCTTCTGGGGAAACCAAATGTCATGAGGCTCTGATAATTCAGCCGTGAGAGGGAGTCAGGAATGAAAAGAATTCAGAAGGGATGGAATTAACACTGTGCTTGGATTTTAAGTTTTTATTTTATTTAACTTTTTGGAGGTGCTATTTTCTGAGATGTGGAAGACAGAGAGAATGGGAAGAATGGAAGGTCACAGTGTTGCCATGAAGAGTGCCCACTCTGCAGCCAGAACCCTGGTTTACTCCCAGAATTGGCACATGGCACCTGGAGGCACCCAGGCAAGTGATGAGTCCTTCTATGCCTCAGTTTCTTCATCTGGAAGATGGTTCTGCAAATAGAACCCTGTGGGGCCCTGCTGAGGACTGAGTTTCCTGCCTGCTGCAGGAAACTCTGTCATCATCGTTGTCACAGAATTCGGGTTGCCCAGTATAGGGGCTAGAAAGTTCTTGGTCTTATCGGAGAAAGAACTGAAGGGGAGACAAGGAGGAGACTGAAGCAGGAACAGATAAAATATTAATATAAAGCAAAGTGAATGCAGAGGAGTCATGCCCCCGCAGACAGAGGAGGGCAGCCTCAAGCGGGAGTGCTGTGCCCAGGTCCCAAGACCTCAGGTTTTATTGGGGTGTGTGGTCAGTCCCAGAAAAATGGGTTTTCTGTCTTTAACTTCTGGAGCCTACCTCATGTCAGGCTGGGGAGTTCTTGACCTCGGATGCTCAGGCCTGCACTGCTCTGGGGGCTTTTTAGGTCAGCAAGACTCTGTCATATGTCATGCATCATTCCTTTACTGTCAGTGGGTCAGGATGTGATTTCTTGTCAGCATCCAAGCCATGTACTCAGCCATCAGCCTCACTCCCTGCCTAAGTGTTGTGTCAGTCATTATTGTTAGCATTAGTGCTTTGCACATGGTAAGAATGAGGTGCTCCACTGACATCCAGCTGGTCCAAGCACCCTGAGTCTGCAGGGATGCTGGTGACAAAATAACAGACATGAGGGGTCTTGGAAACTCTTTGTTTACCCCTGCTCCTGCCCTTCTGAACCACCAGCACCTGACAAGTTTGCAAAACTTGAAGGCGATGCTGCCTGCGTTCAACTCTGGTCCCCAGAGTGGGACTGCACTGAGCCCTGGGGCTGCGATGCATCTTTTCTTCTATGGCCGCGTGTTCCAGCCTAGGAAGCGCACGTCGTGTAGTCAACCCACTCTTGCTAGGCTTTTAGGTCACCTTGCCACAACCCAGAGGGAGTCCCCCTTCCTGCGGTGACCACGTGCAGAGGGGCGATGCCATCTGCGACGCAGGTGTCCCCACCCCACCTGGGGGCGGATCGCGACCCTCGGGCCAGGTGGGCAGCTGCGCGGGGCCACCATCTGCGAGTGGCCGCGCCCCGTCAGCCCCATTCAGGCTGCCAAGGCCTAATTGATGAGAAATGGCCTCGAGCAGGTGCGAACCTGTCCCCCGGGGCGGCGCAGGGTGGGATCCGGGAGCGCAGCTGTCGCAGGGTCGTTACCGTGGTTGTGTCCCCGAGGCGTCCGCGGACCCTGCAGCGGGGGAAGGGGAAGGGGACCCCAGCCAGGGTGGCACCTGTTGGGGTCTCAGAGCACCAGGGTGGCCCTTCGCTCCTGTGATCAATGGGGGACGCTGAAGCCAGTTAGGAGCAGACCAGCCGGACACCTAAGGACACCTGCAAGTGGCAGCTCCTCCAGGGACCCTCCAGGAGACCCTGAGCAGTGTTGAGTGACCCCTCCGCCTCCGTTTTTGTTTTTTGGGTTTTGTTCCAGCTCCAGGTATAAACAGGAAAAGTGCAGAGAGCTGAATGCTGTTCTGTTTACAGTTCACATTGGCTGCAATGTGAACCTTTCTGAGCATCTCCCCCTTCTTCCCCCAAAATATCCCAGATGCAAGGTGTACTGTTCCTAAGATGTCTGCAGGGCCGTGGGCACTGCAGATGGCAGGCCAGCCGGCAGCAGGATCCCTCACGGGGGTTAGTGATCCTACTCTTTGTTCCTGTCCTTGGGATAGAGGAGAGAGCTCAGTTAGATGTAAGTTCTGAGGGCTCAATGTGAGGCCCTTCTCAGCAGTGAAATTCCAGAAAAGGGTCCTCCTAGTCCCCATCACTCCCTGGACACACCTCTTTACTGGCCGCAGCCCCAGCAGGGGCCAGTGGGATGAACCTCCAGTCTCAGTATCAGATGTGGCTCCCCAAGCAGAGCAATCTTTCACAATGAAAATCCTCCCTCCGTTCTGAAGATGTCTAATCATTTCCTTGCTCACAAAAACAGATTTTTGCTGGGCATGGAGAGATGCCCACCTGCAATCCCAGTAGTTGGGAGGCTGAGGCAGGAGGATGACGACTTTGAAACTAGCCTCAGCTGCATAGAAAGGGTCTGTCTCAAAAGCAAAAGCAAAAACGAAAAACAAAACAGAATTTTGTTCCCTGCCGTGGCCTGTGGGCCCATGTGGTCCTGCTGTAGGACTCCTCCCTGCCTTTGTTTCCTACTGTCTCCCTGGAGCCTGCCAGACCCCGCTCAGCTGGGAAGTCACACTCCACAATAAGGTGGACACTGTGTGCCAGGCACTGCCCTAGGCGCTTGGAAAACAGCAGAGAACAAAACAAACAAAAACCAAAAAAGTCACTTCTTCACAGAGCTGTGGTTCTAGTCGGGGAGAGAGACAAGAAACACACCCAGAATCATCTTCATTGCTGTCTCCTCAGGACCTTTGCACATGCTGTTCCTGCTGCCTGTGACACTCAGAAATTCACGTGTGGAGTCCTCGAAGTTTAATGTTGCCTTCTGGGACATTTCCTCATCACACAGTTTAAAATCATGAGTAAAGGTTCAGCAGTTGATCACTCACTTAACATGCAGGAAGGTCCTGGGTTTGATCCCCTGCACTGCAAAAAAAAAAGTCAGTACTTAACGCTGGAGTTCCCTGTTCATTTCATTTTATTCAGCATTGCTCTTCTTCAGCATCTGACATACTATGTACTTGTTTCCTGTTCTCCTAATAATGTGTTAAACACTTTTGACTACACTTCCCAGCATCCCTTGACCTGGGCGTAGCCCTCTGAGTTTACACCCTGGCTGCTGACCCCCCCTCCCACTGTGGGTGCGGAGGTCGGGGGGAGGGGAACATCAGAGGCCCTGGATTACAGCCTTTGAACTTGGATTTTCCAACCTGGGGCCAGTTTAAACACCCCCAAAGGACAGGAGGCTGGGAGGCAGAGAAGAGACCTTCGGATTTGGACTCTTTCATAAACCTGCATCTTTATTTTCACTGACCTCAGCTACAAATGTAGTCAACAAACCACAGTAGTAGCAGCAAAATCTTTGATGTTTTCCCCAGGGAGAAATTGCAAATGTTTTCATATTATGTGACAGTTGTTGCAAAAGTCTCAAAAATATTGCTTCCAGCAAACTTCTGTGAAGACAGAGATAGCAAATATTCCAGGCAGGAATCCAGTTCCCCTTAACTGCTCACCTTTGCTATTACAGCACAAAAGCAGCTATAAACCTTTCATGAATAAATGTTGACTGTGTGCTAATAAAACTTTATTTACAAGAACAGGTGGCAGGCCTATCTACTTTGGCAATCCTACCTTTATAATGATCACTACTTTGAAATTATAGTAGCTTTTGGACTTGCCCCAGAACCTTGTTATTTAATGTGTTAATAATGAAGCAGAGCTAGGTGAGGTCACTCACACCTATGATCCCAACTATTCAAGAAGCAGAGATTGGGAGGATCTTGGTTCAAGGCCAGCTGGAGGGAGAAAAAGTTAGTGAGACCCCATCTCATAATAAACCAGGTATCACGGTACACACTTGTGAGTCCAGTTATGTGGGAGGCATAAGCAGGAGGATCGAAGTAAAAAATGTAAAAAGCCTGTCTGAAAAATAACTAAAAGCAAAAAGGGCTAGGGGTGTAGGTAAAGTGGTAGAGCGCTTGCCTACCAAGCATGAGATCCTGAGTTCAAACCCCTGAGCACCACACTGGGAACGACTCCTTTCTGGCCAGCCTCAGCAGGCTAGGCTGCCCCTGACTGACCAACTGAAGGCCCCCCGTCACCCCCTTGGCTTCTCCTGCCTGCCCCCAAATTCACCCTGCAGATCCCAGCTGGCCCAGGAACTGAATGGTGCTCACCTCTCTCACGATAGCTGCTGTGAACTGTCTGGTCCAGGCACTAGGGACACAGCCAGGCCCTGCTGTCACAGAGGCAACACTGCTTGGAGAGTGAATTAGGGTAGACCAACTGCTGTGACAAAAACCTTACATCTCAGTTGTAGAATTAAAAAAAAAAAACAGGGTTCCTTCTCCAGTGGTCACAACAAGCTACAGGTCCCTCCTTTCATGCCATGGGCCCCTTTGGGAGCATGGTGAAACTTACGGACCATGTCATGCGGAGCTAGAGTCAGAGACCAATCTGTAGTGAGTCAAACAGTGACTCCCCAGAAGATGTACCCAGGCCCAGCCCTGCACTCCTTATTGGGATGTGATTAAGTGAAGGATCTCAAGACAAACTCATCCTGGATTCAGGGGCCCTAAGTCCAAAGACCATCTCCTGAGGAGAGGTGAAAGGAGACAGAGACCCTGGGAAGAAGGCCAGGTGACAGTAGAGGCAGTCACTGGAATGATGCAGCCACAGCCAGGGAACACCAGGTGCCACCAGAAGCTGGAGGAGGCGGGAAGGACCTCCCCTAGAGGAGCCAGAGCGGCCCTGCCACACCTTGACCTCTTGCTTCCAGACTGCAAGAACAGGTTTCTAGTGGTTTATACCATCAAGCTTGTGGCAATTTGCTGCCGTAGCTTAAGACAGTGATACACCACATATCATATACAAAACAGCCCCATGTACGTCTCTCTCGGGACACCAACCTGGCCCAGGATGGTGGGATTGGTGGGAAGGAGCTCATAACCTGGACCCACGTGGAGACCAACTTCTGGGAACTTTATAAACCTTGAATTTGAAGGCCTGTCACTTGCCCCCTTTCCAAAGGCTGAGAAACACATGCTTGTGCAATTTGCAAAAGAAAGTCATTTGAACTACAGCTCCCCAAGAGCACCCTCTCCCTGTCTCCTCTTCTCTGCGCCCTTTCCTTTCCAGCCCAGGCATTGTAGGGAGCTGGCCCCTGGGGAGTTCGGCTGGGCCACCATGAGCTGTTTTAAGTGGCTCACAGTTCTGTCCATGGTTTAGTCATTGCTGCCCCCTTTCCCCCCCCCCCGAGGTCTGAGAATGGCTTCTGAGCAACCTCCTGTGCCTTGTGACCCAAAGTCAGTGTCACAGCTTGTGATTTCATTCACACACAGGCTGATGAGCATATCAGGTCAGCCACTGTGTTGGGGACACTTGAAATGCCTTGAAATGTTTTAGCTCTGCGGGAGAGAAACTTGACAGTGATGTCCACAATTGACAGCTGTCCTGCTGCACATGGATGTCGTGAGCTGATCTGCGTCCCTCCCTCCACGCCCAGATTCATCTATTGAAGCTCCAGCTCCCAGTGCCTTGGAATGTGACTGTATTAGGAGATGGAGTCTTTAAGAGACAAGTGAGTTTAAATGAGGGCTATGGGTGGCCCCGATCCAATGTGACTAGTGTCTTGGAAGAAGTAATGAGGACACAGGCACAGAAGGATAGCCAGATGGAGACATGGTTGAAGAACCGTTTACACCCCAAGGAGCCCTTCCAACACTTGATCTTGGACTTCCAGCCTCTAGGCTGAGACAATAAATTTTTGTCATTTAAGCCACCAACCTGTGGTACTTGTGGTCGCCCTAGCAAACGAATCCAGCATGTGACATTACTGACAGCAGGTTTCACAGCCCAAAAAAACTCCTAAACTGCCAGGTGTTCTTTCCTTCTGGTCATCATTCGTAGAGAAAAGGCCAAATTGTCTCTCCTCTCTGTAAAGCCTAATGTGAGAAGAAGCAGCCAAGACGTCTGTGGCCCCAAAGGGACAGTGGCTGTCAGGTCTTTTCCTGCATGGCTGATACATACCAGGACATGTCGGCCTTTCCTGCGTGGCTGACTGACTGCAACACGCACCGAAGTCCACCAGACAGTGTTAGTTTTTTCTGAGTTTCGTGGCTTATATCGGCTGTTTAGAAAGAAATCGGTTGGCATTCCCTTCTGCATAAATGTTTGCTTTTATGTCTAACTTTGCGTTAGTGATTTGCATTCATCTTGAAGGGAGGTCCCTGATCCACCTCAGACCCAAGACCCGATCTGCCCCTCTCTCACCTCCCCATCCATCCCCAGCAGGTGACACTGGGGGGGACACCCCGCTCCCGTCCCTGTCACTGTGCCTCTCTCCAACTCTGGCCCTATTCCCTGCGATGTGCTTTGAGTGCAGATGGGGAAGATGAATAATTGATGAGCCTCTGAGTCTGGCTGGGTCAAGGAGGGCAATTAATTATTAAATGCAGACTCAGCGGGGAGAAATCTCATTATAGGGTCATTTAATTAAGTAGCTGGCCAGAGGGACATTTGAGATGGGATTTCGGAGGCTCTTGTTTCTGAGTTTGCTTTTGAGTCTGAGGGTGTGAGCAACAAGAAACACCCTTAGACTGGAGTGTCTGTGTGAACCCATCTCCTCCTTTGCTCCCTCCCTCTCTTCATCCCCTCTGCCCTTCCCTTCCTTTTTTTCTTTTTTCCTTTCTTTTTCCTGCCCTTCCTTTTTTTTTTTTTCCTTTCTTTTGTGGTGCTGGGGATTCATCTCAGGACCTCAGGCAAGGGCTCTACCACGTACACAATCATTTTGCTTTTAGTTAGTTTTTCTGATAGGGTCTCATGCTTCTTGCCTGGGCCAGCCTCAGGCTGTGAGCCTCCTACTTCTGCCTCCCACGTAGCTGGGATTACAAGTGTGAACTACCACACTGGGCTTATTTGTTGAGATAGAGTCTTGCTAATTTTTTTGCCTCATTGTTCTTAAACGTTGATCCTCCTGTCTCTGTATCTTAAGTAGATGGGATTACAGGCCAGTGCCACACACTCAGTCCCCCTGTAATTCTTTCTATCACCCATGGGGAGACCTATGATCTATGTAGCCCTTCCCTTAAAATTTAGATTTTAGGTAAATTCCATTTTTTTTTTCAGGATGGACAGTACAGTAGGAAAAGGTCCAGAAAGCTACAGGTGACCGGTGATTCAGGGGAGAGCCAGGAGGAGCCACTTCTTGATTCAGTCTTCTCTGCCCTCGGGTGCGGAATGTTCCATCCACTGCATTGTCTGGTTCTTACTCTGTGAAGGCTGGAGCTGGAGGAGACCAGATTCTGTTGGTGAGTTTGGAGTCTTGGTGAGGAGCCAGGGTATTCCCCGGGGGTTCGCCTCCCTTTGACACCAGCTCCACAATGGTCATAACTGGGGCTGACTCCCTGGCAAAGGGGCCAATCGTGAGCATCAGTAGTTAATTTAAGAACAATTTACTGGCTGGGTAGTGCACACCTGTAATCCCAGTACTCAGGAGAATTGCAAATTTGAGGCCAGCCTGGGCTATATCACAAGACCCTGTCAAAAAAAAAAAAGAGAGAGAGAGAACAATTTTACAAGGTTCTGGGAAAATAGTATCAAGTAAATTAGAAGCAGTGTCTGTTCTTAAGACAGAACATTCTAGTGAGGAGAGGAAGGTGGTAACTAAGTAAAGAGGCAACTGAGAAGGCAGGTCAGGTGACATTATGGCAGCAAATGGCCACTTCACCCAGGCTACTCTGGAAGCCAAGGTGTGACCCACAAGAAGTGAGCCATGGCAAGGTGCGAGGACAGACAGCCCAGCCCTGGGAGAAGAGGAAGTGCAACCGGTCAGCCCAGCGGCGAGGGGTCCGAGCCGTCAGGGAACTGATGGAGTCCCTGGGACTGGAGTGAGCTGAGAGCCAACAGGGCAGAGACCAGTTTGGTCAGGTCCCAGGGACCAAGTCATGCCAACACAGAGGCCACTGCCAGGGATTTGGATTTTATTATAAATGCAATGACTTCAAAAGGGCGGGGCCATCTGTTTTCTTTCTTAAAGGACCCCCTCCCCAGCTGCCACATGGAGAGTGGCTGGCAAAAGAAGCAGGAGCAGAAGCAAGAAGTTCGGTAGGTGAGCTGGGGACGATGGTGGCTTGGCCCAGAGCCATGGCGATGGGGACTGAGAAGTAGGCGGTTGGGATATTTCTAGTTAGAACTGGCAGGATTTACTGATCAGGGAAATGCAGGACCACTGAACACACAGGTTGCCCTGTGTTGGGGGCCAGGAGGCCCCCAACATTCAACTGAGGAAGTTGAATGAAAACAGTGGCTCTGCCTGAACCCTGAACCCTACAACCATCGTAGCTTCCTGCCTAGATGTCTTCACCCAGACTTGTCCCCAACAGAGGGCTAAGAGGGACTGAGGTTGGGCCAAGATCTCCCCACGCCTTCTCAGGGGTGGAACTGACAAGGTCAGGTGCAGAAAAGCCATAAGTATTAGAAGAGACATTAAAGTGACAGGCATAACCCAGCCAGAAAATCCTCATTTCTAACCAGATACATTAAGTATCTGTTTTTCATCC
This sequence comes from Castor canadensis, assembly GCF_047511655.1. Lineage (NCBI taxonomy): Eukaryota > Metazoa > Chordata > Mammalia > Rodentia > Castoridae > Castor > Castor canadensis. The sequence continues at coordinate 168,923,895 of NC_133390.1, read as the reverse complement.
GCTCCCCCCACCCTCACACACACAAAGATGTGCGCAGCTGTCTGGCATTTGCACTGCACCTTGGGCTGCATGGCTCCCACCTGCCGTCAATCCATCGACATCTGTGCCGCTACGAGCAACTCAGGTCTGTCCAGCCAGCAAGTGACTTCTGGCAGGACAGGACAGAAAGCCCAGGTATGTTGAAGGGACCCTGGAAAGGGAGTGCAATGGAGATGGGGTCAAGGCTCACCTAGGCTGGGTGGACAGGGCTCCCGCCACCCCAGTAAGCTGAGGAATGCGAGGTCAGTCTGCAATGGTTGGGTTCTGGGTGGGAAGTTAGTGGCTGGGTGCCGGGGGGCGGGGGGAGATCAGCAGATGCTCACTGCCCTGTGCCACCTTTCTGGCAGGTGACTTAAGCCATGCTACCATGCAGAGGGCCCTGAAGCCAACACAGAAAAAAAAAACAGTGAAAGACAGACACAGAAGGACTGCCCCCCAGGGGCAGGGATTACGGGATCAGCCAGGATCAGCTTGGCTTTCACTTAACCCCTCTCCCTCCTGACAAGTTCTGAGACTGACAGCCACAGCCGCTGGCCACCATCTCCCCGTGCACACAGAGCTCCCCCTGGGAGATCCTGGCCAGCTCTGCCTAGTGTCCCCCCAAATTCCATGTCCTCCCGGGACTGCAGTGTGATTTTCCTTAGAGGGAGAATCTCTGAAGATGGGACTACATAAGGGTCTTGAGAGGAGGTCAGCCTGAGGGTAGGGTGGACCCTAAACCAATGACTATTCTTATCAGCAGAGGGAGAGAGACAGACACCAAGGCCTCTGAAGACAAGGACAGAGGTGGAGAGATGCAGCCCCGTACCTGGGACTACCAGCCTTCCGCCACCTTGTTTCAGGTTTCCTGCCTTCAGCAAATAAATTCCTGGGGTTTTGTGGCCCCCAGTTTGTGGCGCAGCCCCAGGGAAAGGGTACAGATTCTAACTGACTGGTGGAACTGCACAAGCCTGTTCTGCGGCATCTCAGTTTGTCATCTGTAACATGGGATGGTCTTGAACATCAGTTTATTCAACAGTTGTGCCAGCAGTGGACACACTGCATTCCAGAGGCAGCCGCAGATAGAAAATGAGAATCAGTAAGGGACGGCCTAGCTGAAATGGTGACAACTGAGCCAAGACAGGGAGGACTTCAGCTGTGTTCCAGGCAGGGGGTCCAGCAGCAACAGCGCAGGTGGAGAGGGGTGCTTGCTGGCACAAGGAACAGCAACAAGGGTGGAACAGAGTGAGAGAAGGAGAGAGTGGGGAACAGGCTTCTGTCCTCTGCCAGGGATAGATTTCTAGAATCACTGCTTCCAAGTGGTGATACAGTGGCACGGTTCACACCGTGGGAAATTCCCATAATCTTAAAGCATCCCTGAGTTTGGCTTTTCTCTGGGTGGGGAGGCCTGGTGAGAAAGCATGGAGCTCTGTGAGCCTCCACAAACTATGATTCCAATCTGAGCAGTGACAGTGCGGGGGGAAGGGTGTTGGAGTGAACCCAGGACTCTTGTTCAAATGCCAGCCTGTGATGCTCACTTCTTCTCCCTTCCCAATGGTGACCATCTCTCTGGCTTGTCCCACTTCAGAGCCAGGTTAGAGGGTCAATTGCTAGAACCATTTCCTCCATACCACAAAGCTTTAAGTAATCCAAGGACATTGGATTTGGCCTCAAGTGGACCTGGGGCTAAATTCCGAACTGGGAAGGCCAGGGTCCAACTCTTGGGTCCCCAACTTGCTAGCCATGTGACCCTGGGCCAGTGCTTTGTGTGTCAGTCTCCTGTCCTGCTCCAGTGGCACCCATGTCTGTTAGCTAAGGTTACCGTCACTGCACTTCTTGTTACAGGACCCTCCCCAGGGACCATTCCTAGCACTACAGCCTTGGGGGTGTGAGGAAGGAAAACACAGCGTGTACCATGGCATCTCAGCTCTCAGGCCCCTTGGGCTAGGCAGAACCAGTCAACAGGTGCATCACCAGAGTGGCCCAGCCAGCCCTCCAAACTACAGGGACCTGGGTATGGGGTAGGGATGGGGACAGTGGGGGCAAACCTTGCCTCTCCCACAGCACAAACCTGAGCTGATGGATTGGGCTGGGCTGTGTAAGTATTTTTACCCTCTGACAGTGTCCTCCCAGCAGCTGCTGGATAACTACGGATGGCTGTGTGCCTCTAGTGCCTGTGAAGTGCCAGGCCCAGTTCTAAATGCTGGGGACACAGGGGCAGCAAGGCAAGGTCTCCTGGTAGCTCAGAGAGCCTAGTGAGAGACATGGAAGGACCCCACAGGAAGAAGCAGACAAGGAAATGCCTGATCTAACAGCATGTAGTGAGAATGCAGAGAGGAAGACGAAACAAGGAGAGAGGAAGGAGGATAAGTTGGGAGGAGCAGGTATTCCAGGCCGGAGGTCCAGGAGGAGCCAGCTGGACAGAACATCAGCCTGGAGAAATTCAAGGCCAGGCTCTCCAGGCCAGGAACCAACAATGTGGAGCCCGGAGCAGAGCTGGTCTTGCCCAGGTGAGATGATCTAGGGGCCTGCTAGCTCACCAGTGTGAGGGTGACATTGTGAGTAGTCTCCAAAAAACTATCCAGAGAACCTTCCTTCCCTCCCTCTCTCCCTCCCTCCCTTCCTTCCATTTCTCTCTCTCCCTCCCCCACCCCTGCACTATGTAACCCAAGCTGATCTTGAATACACAATCCTGCTTCTGCCTCTCAAATTTGAATGCTGGAATTACAGGAGGACACCACCATGCCTGGCTTTTCCTGTGCAGCCCTTCCTCTGTTCCCTGGCACTTCTCTGAAGGTCTGTGGCTTTCCTGCCACCATGCTGGCTCTTCCACGGTCCCTCTGAAGTGCTGTCTGGCCTCCAACTTGCCCTGGTGGGACAGGAACCACTCCAGTTCTGATTCCAAAGGGAGCCACCGACCAGCATTTCCTTTGACTGAATAACTAAACTCAGTAGAAGGCATCTGCAGAGACCACCAAGGGCAGAGAGGAATGGGGTCTGCTGAAGTTGCACAGGGTAGAGGGAGGGGCCCCCAAACTTACCACACAGAGAAATTGAGGTGGCAAAGATGCCTCTTTGACTGCAAACCCACCATGTCTCCCTCCAGAGCCTACTTCCCCCCTCAGATCACCAGGACAAAGAGACCACAGGACATCTGGAGCCCATTAGGATGCTATCGTTCCCACACAGGGACGTTTTGACTGGACCCTTGGATGGGGTTTCTTGTACATTAACCATGTTTATTTTCCAATAAAGACTCTTAAGTGACGATTGCTGACCTGGCCTCATCTGAGGGCAGAGAGGAGTCACGAAGCTTACCCCCTGACCCAGTGGTCCTTGGGTCTCACAGTGGGGGACAGTGCAAGCTTCCAGACATGGCATGTCACCTTGTAGATAATCAGAACCTGAGGTCAGGCCCAGCCTTCTCACAACATGTAGCCAGGTCAAAACTTCAGTCCCACCCCATCTGAAGAGCAAGGTGACTTCTTGACCAGCAGTCACACTCACTGGTTAGGAAGGGCCCTGACTAGCCCACTGTCTGGTGGGAACTGGGCAGGGCTGGGTGAAGCAGGGTGTCTCAGGTAGGGCGGGTGGGCAGAAAGGTTCTAGTTTACATAGAGGGTCAATGTCAATGTGAATCAATGGCAAACACCATGAACTTGACTCTGGCTGTAGGTGGGGGGTTGTGGAGAAGGTTTAAGCAGAAGAGTGGCTTCCATTTTTACAGGATCTCTCTGGCTGCCCAGTGTTAACAGGCTTTGGGCACAGTGGAAGGGAGGTTGGGACTAGATTGAGCAGTCAGGAGCCACTGTCATGATCCAGTGGGGGCAATGATGGCTTAGTGTGAGGGAGGCAGTGGGCCTGACAAGAAGACAGGTACCTGAGCTGTGTCTGGAGACACCCAGAGCAGAGGCACCTGTGTCTAGTTCACAGAGGCATTGAAAGCGGCAGTCACAGGCCAGAGGACAGTGGCTGTGAGCATAGGTACACACCTGAGCACTCTGTACCTCACATAAGTCCTCACCCTGCCCACTGGGAAGGGATCTGTGGAAGGCTATCTGTGAGTGACAAGGGTGACAAGGGTCCACAGAGACCTTGGGTCTGCAGGGGGCCCTGAGGTAGGCACTGGGATGGTGTCTCATCACAGTCATGGCAGGAGCAGTGACGATGACCAAAGCACTGCAGACAGCCAGGAGATCCCCAAAAGTACCTCCACCAGTGCCTTCAAACCTCGGCACCACACCAACTCCCAAACTTAGAACCCAGTCATGCAAAGTAGGAGAACTTGGCTAAAATAAGATTTCATCACTCCCCCAAAATGGGGACTCCAATTAAATTACCCCCAAGGAGTCCAGAATTCACATCCGTCTGTGAAGTGACAATTGGGTCCCATGTCTGTAGGTGGGAAGCCCCGTGACTGCTTCATTCCCTCTTGGGGGCTGTGGCAAACAGACAGTAGATATCTGAGGCTTTGCAGGTCATTTGGTCTCTGCCGTACTCATTCACACAGCCCATTGCCCTGCAAAGGTAGCCTGACTAGCCATAAACAAATGAACAAAACTGTGTTTCAATAAAACTTTATTTATAAAAACAATCAATGGACCATTTGATCCAGCAATACCACTCTTGGGGATATACCCAAAAGACTGTGACACAGGTTACTCCAGAGGCACCTGCACACCCATGTTTATTGCGGCACTAATCACAATAGCCAAGTTATGGAAACAGCCAAGATGCCCCACTACTGATGAATGGGTCAAGAAAATGTGGTATCTATACACAATGGAATTTCATGCAGCCATGAAGAAGAACAAAATGTTATCATTCGCTGGTAAATGGATGGAATTGGAGAACATCATTCTGAGTGAGGTTAGCCTGGCCCAAAAGACCAAAAATCATATGTTCTCCCTCATATGTGGACATTAGATCAAGGGCAAACACAACAAGGGGATTGGACTTTGAGCACATGATAAAAGTGAGAGCACACAAGGGAGGGGTGAGGATAGGTAAGACACCTAAAAAACTAGCTAGCATTTGTTGCCCTTAACGCAGAGAAACTAAAGCAGATACCTTAAAAGCAACTGAGGCCAATAGGAAAAGGGGAACAGGAACTAGAGAAAAGGTTAGATCAAAAAGAATTAACCTAGAAGGTAACACCCATGCACAGGAAATCAATGTGAGTCAATGCCCTGTATAGTTATCCTTATCTCAACCAGCAAAAACCCTTGTTCCTTCCTATTATTGCTTATACTCTCTCTACAACAAAATTAGAGATAAGGGCAAAATAGTTTCTGCTGGGTATTGAGGGGGTTGGGTGGAGAAGGAGGGGGCATTGTGGGGGGTAAGGGAGGGGGTGGGGGCAGGGGGGAGAAATGACCCAAGCCTTGTATGCACGTATGAATAATAAAACAATAAAAAAAAATCAGTGGGCCAAGTTTTGCCTGCCCCTGTCCTATGGTATACACAAGACTTTCTTCAGTGATCTCGAATGTGGCATGCAATCAATAAATATTTGCTGGCTTAATGACTAATTCTTGTTTATTCATTTATTTATTTATTTTTGGTGGGACTGGGGTTTGAACTCAGGGCTTTGCACTTGCAAAGCAGGCGCTCTACCACTTGAGCCACACCTCCAGTCTGTTTTACTCTGGTTGTTTTGGAGATGGGGCGGGGGCCGGGGGGGCGTCTCATGAACCATTTGCCTGGGCTGACCTTAAATATCTACTCTCCCACATAGCTAGGATTATAGGCGTGAGCCACTGGTGCCCGACTCTGATTTAATGACTAATTCCTGCGGCTCACTAGCCAGGAGGTCTTGAGACTGGCCCTTTTCTTGAAGCCGCCGTATCATTTGTAAAATAAGGACCTGGACCTCCTCTGGGAAGAAGCCAGGGGCTGAGCATCTCCAGGAGCCCACAATATTCCTGTATTATTTTCGTATCTTAAAAAGGTGTGGTGTGTGTGCGCGTGTGTGTTCTACAAAGATTCGAGTTGTTTTGGTTACCTTCTCTGGTTTGACTTCATCTTGCTATTCCTTTGTCTAAAGTATCTGATCGTCTGTCATTCCTGGTCTCTGACCCATCTTCCTCGTGTCCCTGGCTGCCTTCCATGGTGGCTGTATCATCAGGACTCTTCCAGTGGCAATGACAGAAACTTAAACCAACCATGGCAAAAGGAAGATTAATTGGCTCATGAAATTAAAAAGTCCATGCAGAATATGGCTTCTAGCACATTCCAGTGGGAAACTCAAGGAATCCAAGCTCTCTAAATTGAAACCTGGCCTTCCATGTGTGCTTATCAAGGTAGGAGGAGAGAAACCATGTTTAACTTTGATCGATTGTAAATATTAGACAACGTGTACATGCAGTCCCCAAATGAGCTGGAGCGGGGTGGGCTGACCTGGGCAGCCATGGGAGGACAAGAGAGGAGCTCAAAAGGCCCCCCACGTGCTGGCTGTGAGGCCCAGAGCAGGTGGCTTAGAAGTTCTCTCAAAACCAAATGGAAGTGGAGAGGTCAGCATGGGAGCCAGTGAGATAAGGCATGCTTTGAGAAATCCTATACAACGGTCAGGAATTATTATTATTACTGGAAGTGATTAGTGGCAGACATGGTTTCATCACCTTCCAAAGAGATGGTGCCTGAAGCCCAGAGGATCCTGGGAAATGTCTGACCGAAGGTGAACAGAAAAAGGGCCGTGTGCAGATGAGAGATAAAGCAATGGGCTAAAGGTGGTGGAAAACCTTAGGATCTTGGTAAATATTTAGCTTGTGGAGATGTACCTGAGCTGGAGGGCCCCTGCAAGAGCAGGCTGAGAGCTCTGCTCCCCCGCTGAAGACTGTGTGTATTGTCATGAGGCTTCCAAGTGGCAAGGAGGGATCCTCTCTGTCTGGCCCTCCTAGTTAGTGAGAAATCATGACCTAGACAGGGGCTTGGAGCTGTGTGCACAGGGATGTGACAAGTACAGACAGGAGGAAGAAGAAAAGAGAAGCAGAATGGCGTTTCCTAGCATTTTAGAGCTGGAAGGGAGTCCACAGATTCTGTACAACCCATCAAGAAATGGAGGTTCAGAGAGGTTAAGTAACCTGTCAAAGGTCACACAGCTAGGCATTGGCCTCGAAAAGATGAGCCTCTGAGATGTGTGGCAAGTGAGGGTCGGGAACAGTTGGGACACTGACTGTATAGGGTGCTCCATACAGACCCCTGGCCAGCAGGGTCAGTCCTCAGCTGGGGGGACAGTGGGCTAAAGAACAAGGGAAGGAAGTTACATTTTCCAAGCATCTGCTTACCAATCTCCATGCGGGCCATTTTCCTTACTGGCCGAATACTGGTCCACAAACTCAGGTGGTTTGGGCTTTCGTTTTCCTTAAGACTCTCTTGGGTCTCTGAGGCACATGCCAAGTTGGTAAACTGCTGGAAAGCCAAGCCCAGTCCGTCTTGGGGTTCCCATCCAAGAGCTGTACAAATATCCTGGGGTCTGGACCAGCCCGAGTCTCGGGGTGGGGGCTGCTTATCAGAGCACACCCCCTACTTAATGGGATGTGTTGTTCCCACATGGCCCCTTCAGGTCAGTAAGTCTGATCACACCTGCCGTGTTTAGGGCACAGAATCCCCGTGAGAGTGAGGGTTCCTCTAGCTAGGACCTAAACTTCCCAAGTACACCAGGCAGCCATCAGCTGTGAGTGACAGCTGTCAAGGACACAGGTTCTGGAGCCAAACTACTTGGGTACAGATCATAGCTATCCCAGTTAGCTGTACAAACTTGGCAACTGGTTTAACCTCTCTGTGCCTCTATATATAAGATGTAGGTAAAAAGTGATGGTAACTGCCAAATTTCCCTTCTCTCTTTTTCTCTCCTTCCTTTTCTCTCCAACAGCTAGCAAATGGTGCACACAGCTAGTAAAAGTATTAGGCTGTTGGGAGGATGGCAGGGCATGGTGTCTGTGGAGGATTTAGCACAGAGCTGTATATGTGTTTTTATTTCTCTCTTTCTCTCCCTCTTCTCTCTCTCTCTCTTCTTTTCACAGGATCTTACTATGTAGTCCAGGCTGGCTTACAACTCACGATCCTCCTGCATCAGTCTTCCATGTGCTGGGATTGCAGGAGTGTACCACTATGCCCATCCCATTTCTATCATTCTGATATTGTAATCATTGGTATAACTTCTGTTGGCCCCAGAATTGCACCCAGAAGCACTTGACCTTGTAGATGGGAAAGTACAGGACAACAGTGTGAGAAGAAGGATGTGTGAGCCCAAGGCTGGGGGAAGAGGTGGAGGGAGAGGAGGTACAGAGCCATCTCTCCTGATTCCCACTGTCCACTCACACCAGCCTCCCTGGCCTCCCCCCATGCCAATTTGGCCCCTCCAGGTGGCTTGCCTGCCCTGCATCTCCCTCATCCCCCTCTCTGCCCTTCCTCTGGGCCCACTGCTTCTCACTTGACCAAAGTCTTCCATGACCCAGCCCAAATCTCTTCAGCCAAGCTGGATCCCAGGTCCTGGTTAATCATAGCATCGGGACAGGTTGGGGCACTCTGCTCCTGAGGAGCTGTGGTTTGTCCTGGGTCACACACTGAGGCAAGAGCAGGAGGACCAGACTTCCTGATTCCCACCCCGTGCAGCCTGCCCTTTCCTGGTTAGCACAGCCATCTCCCACAGCCAAACTTCAGGCAGGAGCACCGAGGACCACAGTCTTGAAGTCCAGCTGAGGCAGCACACTCCTGCCATCAGACTCTGAGTTTCTCTACGCTTCTGCCATCAGCATGAGAGAATTTGAGCGTTAATTTAAACATAGAAACTGCATTACCTGTTCTCCACGCAGACCTGGGCCTCCATTGTAATTTGCCTTCATTATCTCCCTCTCTTATTAAGCACGGTAAATCTGTTTTGTGTTTTCATTATTCCATTAACTCAAGGAGGCTCATCAGTAATGTGAAGAGATGCCAACATAAATAGCACAATTTTCAGACAAGCAGCACAATAATTGGCTTAAATCGCCATTCTGCGGGGGCCAAGGCTCACAATTAGAGAAAGCAGCTTGATTCGAAAACGAGTTACAATTGATTGAATTTCAGCGGAAACCAGGTTTGCAATGTGTTAATTGCATTCCGCCTAAACACCAGGTCTAAATGAAGCAGCCAGAGATTTGGGGAAATAACAAAATCTTTCTTAGAAACAGCTCCAAATGACTTAATAGGATGGGAGAGATCTGATTAAGACAGGGAGCTAATGGCCTCACTGTGACGAGCTGAGATTCTCATCTCTAAACTCCTCCAGAAAACAGGCTCAAACTTCAAGTTGTTTTATGCCCCGGCTGAGTTTTGAGGTCAGATGTCCCAGTCCCTTTCCTCTCAAGTACACAAACAGTCCAATAACAAACGTTGAATCTTAAACAGCATCGGTTGGCCTCCAGCATCCAGCTGCCATCACAGGGCACCGCCACCAGCATCCCACCAGGACTGCTGCAATCACCTCCTCAGAACCTGCTGGCTTCTGCCCTGTTCTGACGCTGACGGTCTCTTCTCCACATGGAAGCCAGAGAACCTCATCAGAACCAAGTCAGACTATGTCCCACTTCTGCTTGAAGGAGGGTGGTGGCTTCTCCAGTGGCTTCCATGTCACTCCTTGCAACAGCTGTAGGACACTGTGTGATCTGTCCCATACATTTGCTGGCCCCTCAGTCAGCAGGGATATCCAGGTCCCTCAGGAGGAGCCCATGTTTCCGTTGTCATATCATGGCATGTTTCCTGCTCTGATCCAGCCCCCCGAGTTACTTAAAGATTCTGTGCTCCTTCTTGTGCTGAACCTCTGTTTCTACCGTTCCCATCTCTTTATCCTGGTTCATTCCTAAGCTAACCCCAAATCTTTCCTGGTTTGTGCCCCCTCTTCTCATCCTTCCTCTTAAAGTTCTTATGAATTTAGAGAGAAAAAAATAGTGGAAAACTTGTTTTGTGTGACTAGCTACCCCAGCCCCCAGGTTTCTGGATCTTTCCTTCTTTCCACCTGCCCAGATAAGGTGGGAACAGACACCCTCACGTCCAGTGACTCTGCTCCTGGTCACAGCAGATTGGCCCAAAGTGGACCAAAGTTTTTCCCTGGGAATCTGGACTGTGAGGGAGGCTTTGAACCTCAATCCTGCTGCATGTCTCTCTTCTCTCTGTCTCTCTCTCTCTCTTTTTAAATTCTTTTGTTTAATTTCCATCCTGTTAATTTTACATAAAGAAATGAATGTGGTCAAATGCAGTTTTTAGTGCAGGGCTTGGTTCTCTCGCTCCTTTTGTCTCTCTTTTATCCACGTCACTCCTGTGACCTGGCACTAGGGATGCACATTAATAACCCAGCGTGTACCCTTCCAAAACACTTTTGTTTGTGCTTAGTTTTCTAGCTGTGTTTTATGTGGTTCACACACACTCACACAGACATGACAACGGTTGGAATTTTTTCTATTACTCTTTCCCTTACAGAATGGGATTTTATTTTACACTCTTTTCTGCACTTTGTACTTTGCTTTCATAAAGCATACCTCTGATTTGATCTTTTTATTTTTGCAGTGCAAGGGCCCCACTCATGCTAGGCAAGGTTCTACCACTTAAGCTACATCCTTAGCCCTTTTGTTTCGTGTTTTGTTTTTGAAATAAGGTCTCCTGATAACTGTGCCCAGATTGGCCTCAAACTCCTGATCCTCCACCCTCTGTCTCCTGAGTAGCTGGGATTACAGGCATGCACCAACATGCCCAGCTTCCAATTTGTTCTTACAAATGGTGGTATGATGGTCTGGGTTGAGTCTACACAGAAGGGAGGGTGATTATTCTCCAAGCAGAAGCAGAGGTCTGAAGATGGAAGGAAGGAGCCAGGGATGCAGGGAGGACCTGAGAGAAGCCACAGAGCTAGGTGTCTTCTGGGTCTGAGCCAGCATAAAGCCCACCAGCCTCTCAGCCTTTGGGGCCCAAGACATTCATGGCTTCTTATAAGAAAGTGGCCCTGTTTGGGCTTCAGCCTTCTCAATGGGAACCAGTGGTTGTGGCTAACAGGTGTCAGCTAACACAGGTGAAGTGAGTGTGATGATTCGTGACTAGTTATGGCACTTTGGGATCCTGAGTAGTGAGCAGAGTTAGCCAGATGCTCTGTTAATGACATCTTCCCCTGATGGGTCCAGACACGCCAACACTTGATCAGCTTGTCCACGTGTGTTCAATTCCCCACACCTTTCACGTCCGCTCCCCGCTGCCAGTTGCTCAGATGTGTTTCCTGTTTTGTATGCGTCTGTGGAAAATACACAGCTCTGTGTGTGTGCGTTTGACAATTAGATAGGTGCTATTATGTGACAGCGGACTCTCTTTTCTTTCTTTGTGTCTGTTTTGTTTTTCACTTTGGAAGTGGCAGCTGAGCTGGTCACCCTCGATGGCACAGGCCCCTTTGTCACCCGTGTCTGTGCAGAGCCCTGCTCTTGCTTATAAGTGGGTGTAGCTCCTGTGATCTCCATCCCACTCACCTTCCTCCCCCATGAGCGAGGGAGCGAGCGTGGATGTGTCCTGTCGTATGCGGGGCTTGCAAAGCATCTGTAACTTCGTGGTGTGTCAATTTGTGACTTCTGTGAATGCTGTTGTGCCACGTTTGCCAGACCTCTCTGTTGCTGGGGGCATTGCCGTGCCTCAGTATGCACCTGGCACACGTTACTGCATCAGGGGACAACTCGGAAGCAGTTGGTGAGTTCTCTGCTGCTCACCTCGGTCACAGCAAGGAGCAAAGACCAGAGGACAGTTTACACGCAAAAGGAAGGGAACCGAGGGCAGGCAGGAGGGAACAGGGACCCTGGCTTGCGGTTTGGAAGGGGGAGATGGATCAACAGAGTGTGGCATCTGGTGAAGGGGACAGCTAGAAAACGGTGAGTTGGAGACAAGGGGAGTTGAGAAGCCCATTTGGGCAATGTGAAGGTGGAGTGCCTGCGACAGGCTGTCTTTGAGTTGTGACTGAGGACATCTGGTCATTGACACCTCTGCCTGCCACACGGGAGGGCTCTGCTTCTTCAGAGAACTCCTCATGTCACCAAGGACAAATGCACTGTCACCTGCAGCTCCCAACGCTGCGGTGAACATACACACTCGGACGCTGTGCAAACATCTCTTGAGTGGTTTCTCAATAAGCATGCAAAACTCTGCTTAAAATTGTGATAAAATGTGCATAGCATGAAATTTACCTTCTTACTCGTTTTTAAATTCAGCTCAGTGGCACTAGGTGCTGTTATCATGCCACTGTCACCGTCATCCTGCCACAGGACACTTCCACCTTGCAAAATGGAAGCTTTGTTGAACACTGAATCCCCAGCCCTTGCTCCCAGGCCCTGGCAACCCCGTTCTACTTTGTCTCTAAGACTCGGACTCTTCCAGGTGCCTCCTGTGAGTAGGATCATATAAAGTTTGTCCTCTTGTGCCTGGCTTCTTTCACTCTGTATGTGTCCTCAAGCTACATCCATGTGGTGTGTGCCAGGATAGCCTTTTACTTTAAAGGCTGAAAATAGCATATATATTTATGTATGGATGTATCATATGTATATATCACATTTTGTGCCCATCAATGGACACATAGAAATCTTACTCTTAAACTGGGGTCTGGTAATGCAAACCTGTAATCCCAGCACTCTGGAAGCTGAGGCAGGAAGATTGAGAGTTCAAGGCCAGCCTGGGCTACACAGTGACAGCCTGACTCAAAAAAACATTTTTTTTTAAAAAACTTACTCTTTTTATGTATAAAGCACAGACATACCTACAGCAGATATATAATCCGTGCAGTGTTTCTGCTATTAACGTCTCACTGAGAGCAATTACAAATGTGACAATAGCGACTACCTGCATTTGGAGTTGATAACTCAGATATGGGACCAGCCTGTGCACCGTGGAGTGTTGCAGCATTTCTAGATGCCAGTAGCACCCCATTCCCAGCTGTGACCATCAGAAATGTCCCCAGACATTGCCAAGTGTCCCCTGTGGTGCAGGATCACCTTGGTGAAGCACTCCTGTTTGTTGCTCTGCCCCTGGGGTTGGGCTGCCCTGTGCACAGTCACTTTCTCTGGTGGCTCTTGGAGCAGACACCTCCCTGCTGTTGAGATGTGGCCTGAACCCAAAAAGGTGGCAGCCTGAGGCTGTCACAAGAGGACAAGAGCCTGGTTGCGTGACCAGCTATGTGACCAGGGGTAGCCAGGGCCCTTGCCCTGTTGGTTTCTAATCGTCAGGCTCCAGAGGGTGCCTTGAATGGACAAGGCTCAGGTGTTTGATTCTAACAAAGCTCCTGCCACCTTCCCAGCCCAGTCCCCACCCAGCCTTCCACCGTCACACCCAGCCTTTGTCCAGGCTTGTCCCTCCTGTTGACAAGTATTTATTGAGTACCTATTTAGTCCCAAGCATGATGGCAGGTTTGAGATAACACTGGTGAAAAGACCCAGCTGGCTCCCATCAGGAGCTTTCAGAAGCTGTGGGAGCTCTAAGGGCTGCACACAGGCAGCATGGGCAGCCGAGATTCTGAAGAAGGGGTGTCAGCATGGAAACCTCAAGGGTGATCAAATCTGCTCCAGTAACAGCACCAATTGCACCAGCCCTGGAGCCCCTCCCCTTAGCTGGATGCTTACCATATTGCCCGCCCCCCGCCCCCACTACCAGGTTCCTGTTCACAGAAGAAACCAGAGTCCTCAGTGGCTTCTGCAGCCATGAGTGATCTCCCCTTGCTCCAACCTCTCATGGCCCCATCCTGTGACACTTTCCCCTCCCCACCTCATCTAGCCACACCACTTCCTCACAGACCTTCCTTCCACACACCAGGCATGCTTCTGCCATGGGGCCTTTGCATGTTCTGTTAGGAGTCATCTGGAGCTCGCTTTTCCCCATCTCTATCAGGCCATTGCTCAAATGTCACCTTGTCATTCTCCCCACCTTCATAGTCCTTCTCCCTGAGAAGCCTTCTGAGGGCACTGCTGTATTTTTCTCCTTCTCACTTACAATGGTCTGACATTTTCCATATTCTGTATGATTATCTTGTCTGTCTCTTTCCTCCTACTAGAAAGAAAATTCCACAACAGCCAGGATTAATCTGTTCTGCTCAGCACTGCCCTCCCAGTGTTTGCAGGGAGCCTGGCTCAGCAAGGAGATGTTGATCCATGGATTACTGCACTCCTCCCAAAAGCTCTACACATTGAATGGGTCCGTATCCACTTTTAACAACTGCACGAAGCCCCTGGAGAGCCTGAGAAGATGTAGACTGAGCCTGTGGCTGCTGGCAGCTCCAGGATCTGCATTGCTCCAGCTCCTGGGGCTACCACTGATCCTTGGCCATGAACTGAGATCAAGGACTTAGCTGCTGGGACTCTCACCCACTTTACAGAGCAGTGAGACCAGCTCAGAGCACCCTTCAAAGAGCCAAAGGCCCAGCTCTAAGGGCTGGAGTTGGTCTGAAGGCTGTCACTCTCCTGGAGCCTGCGTGGTTGCTAGTGATCACCTATCACCTCCTGCACCATGGACTCCAAGGCCAAGGAGTCTCCCCAGGTGCTTGCAAAATGGAACTTTCTCCTAATTTCCAAGTAAGACTTCCTGGGTGCCAGCCCAGGGCCAGGGACCAGCTCTGTGAGGCCTGTCACTGGGAAACACGACCTCATCCTAAGAGAGATTGTGAACCCTGCCCTCTCCTCGTCCCTGGCTGTCCCAGCTCTCTCTGATGCCTGGTGTGTGTGTGTGTGTGTGTGTGTGTGTGTGTGTGTGTTGGGGCCTTCCAGACAGCATTCTTGGCTCCTTGACAATGGAGGATGCTCTCTCTAGGCCAAGCCTTGCACCTTGTAAATGTGAGCTGGCAAATTTGATGAGCACGCTGGGAGGAAATTTGCAGTACCCTTGTATTAGGAGGTCAAGGGCTTGATCTTCTTGCTCTTACCCCCTCCGGAGCTCTATCTGGAGTCCCGGGGAGGAGGGCAAAGGAGGTCACTTTATCCAGAGCCTTCTAATTCTGCCAGAACTCACCTCCATAGAGGGAGGCTCCGCTGAGCTCATGTTCACCCTCAGCTCTTACCATGGCTAATTACCGCACTGCTATTCCCAAATCTAACTAGTGTCACCCATGGTCAATGTCAGTGTCTCCCACTCAGGCCGATCTATATCAGTAGTTCGACACCCACTCAGGACCACCGTGGCCTCTCCATTTCCTCTGAGCCAGCAACTCCTGGCCCAGAACAACTCTCTTGTTCTGGTTTGTCTCAGAAGCAGCTTCTGATTCAAGACAGGCAGGGCCAAGCCTGGAGAGCCAGAGAGCAGCTCATAAACTCAGGGTCTGTGGCAGGTGTCAAGTGAGCCCCAAAGATGGGTGAGGTGGGGGTGGCACTGGTTCAGGCTGAGATGGAGCACTGAGCTGCCAGAGGGAGGTGAGCCCCCAGCTTTGCTTCGTTCTGTTATCCAGAGATGCCAATCGCTGTGGGGTTCACATGAACTCCTGGGGCTCAGATGGGAAGCTCGTTTGGAAGACGTTTCAAGGACTGCGTGGGCCACTGAGATCTGGTGACAGCTGGATTCAACCCACGAGGGGCACAGAAAGCAGAAGAGAGAAATGTGAAGAGGGAGGGGCTGTGTGAAATGGGGTTTCTCTGAGAGACACAGTCAACTCTGTTGACTGAGAGCAACCTGAGGACCTGCCATCACCCCAAGGCCTGGACCTCAGAAAATTGTATGGAGACAGCCACCTCACAGAGCCTCGACCTTGGGCAGAGAGAGGAAGTCACACTGCACAGGGCGAGGCCGTCACATCGTAGCTTCTCCCACCTGCTAGAGCTCACCACTGGTGGACCCACCTGGAACCACCTACCTGTGGAGCCCACAGACAGAGTCCACTCAGGTGAGTGAGTACTAGCAGGTGGACAGTGGGAGGGTAGATGTTGCTACCAGACCCCATGCCATGTTCACACTTGCAATGACTGGAACCACCAAGTTTACTGCCTGTGACCAAAGGAGTGAAGGTCTCTGTGTCACCTCTCTGTGTTCCTGTGTCATTTACTCCCATGTTTCCTGTCTGTCCTTGTCCTCTACACTTCCACATCTTGGCTCCATCCTTGGCCTCTTTTGACCTGGATTCTGGTTTGTAACATGCTACAGAAATAAAAATGAGCCATGAGCTCCACTGTCGTGAGTTTGGACCCTGACCCTGCCGTTCATGGCTGTGTGATGCTTGGAGCCCCACTTGACCATTCTGAGCCTTAATTTCACCTTCAGTAACCATGAGAAAGAATCTTCCCTTCCGGGGTAATTACACTCAGAGTCGATGGCCATATGGTAATGGTGCTGGGCCTGGCACTTGCAGACCCTCATTAAATGTAGAAACTATTCTTTTAAATGCTATTATTCTTCATTCTCCTATCTGCTCCAATTTATGTCTTAGTTAGCACCATCACTCAGACTCCCACCTGTCCCTCTCTGGTAACTGGGTGGCAGCTCCTGATCTATCCTGGAGTCCTTTCTCTTTGAAAGGCCTGTGTGACTAGAGGCACGGCTCCCAGGTGCATCCCACCTCCTCTGCAAGCTGGTTTTCAAGACAAAGTTCTCTTTACAAGAACTCACTGTGCTAATCTGACTTGGGCTTCCTGGGCTCCCACCTGCAGAAATCTCCTTGGTTTTGATCCAAGGAAGGAACCTGAAGTCCGGTAAGGGTTCTGTGCATGACATGTTCATTTCGTGTTACGGATCAGTCTGAAAAATCAGAAAGAGCCTCAGTGTACAGAGTGTGGGGTGCTTACCCGCTGGCCATCAACGCAGCCTTTGAGACAGTCTCTGTGGGGAGTTTTAATAAGGTAGAAAGTGAGCACCATATAATTAAGACACAAAGCAGGATTTTAAACACAGTGTCTGACATGATTGGAGCTGTACCAGGAAGCCGCATATGTGCCCACAACACGCATGCAAACTCAACTCCGTTCACTTGATCGACAGTATTTAAAAGAAATGGAGAAGAAAATTACTTCCCGGTGCAGATGCTCCTCTGCTTGCATGACGTTTGCTCTTGTCGAGAGGTGTGGGCGGTGAGACTCTGGGGACTCTGTGGGTCCCAGTCCTCTGTGACCTCATCCCACTGACAATGCTGGTGTCACAACATCCACAATTTCCACATCGCCCACCTCCTGACGTCTCTGGCCACTCTGCGCTCAGATGAAACCACTGGGGTGCAATGGAAGGGGCTCTCGTGGACTTGCCTGTGGCTCCTCAGGGCACTTCCTTGTTACCCAACCCCGTGAAAGGGACTGACTCTATGTAGAAGTAAAGTTGAAAGCATGTACAGGGAAGAGAGAGAAAAAGCAAGTGCACTGAAGTTCTTCCAGGGACTGAAGGAGAAACAGAGATGATTTTCCCACGTCTTTCTTATATTCATTTGAAAATCTTTGTGGGGCATTTACTGTGCAGCAAGTGCTATCGTGCAGTGCAGGTGGAGCAGTGAATTAATGCAAAATCAGCCAGGTATGGTGACGCACACCTGTAATCCTGGTACCTGGGAGGCCAAGGCAGGAGGATTGCAAGTCCAAGGCCAGTCAGGATTACAGAGAAAGATCCTGTCTCAAAACAAAACAAAACCCAAACCAGCAACAACGAAATCCCTGCAGAAGTCCCTGGGCATGGAGATGAGGCAAAATGTAATAAGGAAGCTATAGGGCAGGTGGGGTGGATGTGTGCCTGGGGAGCAAAACAAGGTCCCAGGCTGGGGGAGTGGGAGGTGGACAAGGGGCCCAGAAATCCTCATTGAGCAAAGTTTGGATAGAGGAGGGAATGAGGACATTGGCAAGGCGGTTCCAGGCAGAGGGAACAGCCGGTGGGGGTGACTTAGAGGTTCCAGGGGTCCTGTGGTTGGAGGGCAGAGCTGCTGTGTTCTCCGCATTTTCTCTAAGGAAAGCATAGCTTCTATGATGGAAATGAAAGCCCTTACTGACTTCAAAGGAAAAGGGAAGGAAGAGGGAGGGAGAAGAAAGCCCGTTTTCTGGCCCACTTAGCTCTGATGGGTTTCCTCTCCTCGCTCAGGTCCACATCTGCACATGGCTGGCTTCCTGCCAGATCTGAAGTGTCCCCTCAAGCCTGCCCTTCCCTGGACCACCACACTGGAGATGCCACTGCCTGAGGGAGGGTGCAGAGTGGCCTGGGATCTCTTCCCCCGACCCTCCCACAACCTTCGGCCACACAGGGGAACAAGAGCACACCACGCCAAGCATCCCGCCTCCCAAGGGCACCTGGGGGCAACACCGGCCCCAGGAAGGAGTCGTCGATAAAATCCAAGGTGCAAAAAGTTCATCCACTGACTTCGAATTACGGGTAATATGAAACAGGAGTGGGAATCAGAAATGACAATCTTTTTAAGACAGCCCTGGGGCCACTTCAGCTGACCCTGTGTGTTAACCGGGCAGGGAGATGCTTTACTAGCCTTTTCTCTCCTGTATCCTTAACAGCATAAAATAAAAGATTTTAGATAAGATTTCATTCCGTGAATCAATTAGCAAACCATGCCAGGCGTCACAGGCCATTCTGGCCTTAATCTAATGGAAATTATTAGTTTTTAAAACGAGACTGTCGATACTAAATTGGAGCTCATAGCAGACTCGCTCAGCTGGCTTCTCTGACTCCTTCTGAGCTCCACTTAACCCAGCACCCGCCAGTACCTCAAGCCAGGGAAGACCTGGCAGGAGAAAAGAAATGTCCAAATCCTTGCTGTGCCAGCCCAGCCAGAAAGTTCTGGCCCCTCACTACTTTTCCATATTAGTCTTCATTCTGTTCCCAGATGCTCACCCCAGGACCTTTGCGCTTGTAGTTACTCCTTGTCTGGAATGCTTCTTCCCATTGGCCTCCTCTGGCTTTTCCCTCCTTAGACAACCACTCTCCAATTAAATCAAATCATTTGCTCAAGGCCTGGGAGTGTGACTCAGTGGTGGAGAGCTTGTCTAGCATGTGTGAGGCCCTGGGGTCCGTTCCAAGGACTGTCAGTTCAGTGACATCAGCAAGACAATATTTCAGAGCCACTCCTTGCCCTGGCAGGAGAGTAGCCTCCCTAGTGCAGTACCAGAAGCCACAGGGCACATTGCAGCTTTTTTGGTTTTGATTTCAATCAACTGAAATGAAATTGTTCTCCAGTTCCTTGGTCACAGTAGCTGCCCTCTTAGGGCTCAGGAGCCACCTGGGTTCTAGGCTGCCACAGAGCTCTAGGCTGACACCTTAAACCTGGGGGATCACACCTAAATGCCTCTGGTCCTGACCCTGTGGGCGTCAGACAATCCCGCTGCCTTTGTCCCTGGGAGCCTTTTGTGCTGAGCTCCAAGACAAAGACAGAACAGCCCCAAGCTGCAGACCTGCTCGGGAGGGCTGTTGTCTGTCACTTGCTAGTAAGTGTAGCTGGGTGACATCTGTGACTTGCACTCATCCAACTTGGATGCTCTGGTGACTCTTGGAGTCTGAACAGATATTTACTGAATGGCTACAATATGCCACACACCTCTGTGTGCATTGGGGACACGGCAGAACACTCAGGACCCTTGCTGTCACACAGAGACACAGTTTTGGTACGGTTGGCATGGGAGAGACACCAAGGCAACAAAGGTTTCGTCAGCTGGCCATGAGCTGTAAGAAGGACAGTTGGTGGCTGAAGCCCAGACGCTGCCCAGCAGATCGAGCAGTTCGTTGAGCTGACGGGCTGTCTTCCACCCCCACGTGGTCCTCAGTGCTGGACTCCCAAAGTCAGAGGCTGTGACTGGACCCTAGACCCCGGGCTCCCCCATTTTACACTGTGAAGGCAGTCGAGTGTCCTCTGCCCTGCCTGACTCCTAACTTGCTGTTGACCCTAGCAAGTTCATTGGCCTACCTTGGATCTTCCTCAGTTTCCCCAAGTGTAAACTGAACCTTCTGACCTGCTGATCTCCATGCTGTGACCTAGTCAGTGGATCACAGAATCAAGCTGTTGGTTTGTGACTTCGTTTTTTTTGATGCAATACTAGGGACTGAACTCAGGGCCTCACGTTCCACCTCTTGAGGCCTCCCCCCGGGGCCTTTTGCTTTTAGTGTGATATTCAGGTAGGATCTTGCATCAGCTTTGCCCTAGCTGGTCTCCAACTTCAGTCCTCTTGTCTCTGCCTCCAGAGTAGTTGGAATTACCAAAGTGTGCTACCACTCCCAGTCCAGTTTGTAATTAACATTTTGAAAAGAAAAAAAAAGAAACTCGGGGCCTGATTTAAGAGTGAGAGTGATAGAAAAAATAGGAAATATTCCTAGTTGCATGGAGTGCGTTGCATGGGGGGTAAGTGTGTTCACAAGAGTCACCACCTACTCTGTGTCTCCTATTCTGGCTCCATCAGAAGTGGAAGACCTCGCACTAGGTCACCTCCCTGTCGCCTCCCTGTCGCCTCCCTGTCACCTCCCTGTCACATCCCTGGGCCTTCCAAGCTGAACACGAGTCTATCGTCCTCAGCCCTCGGCACCAGACAATTTAACAACAGACTCACGAGCAGGGTGGAAATTGAATCGGGAGTACATTTCGAGCAGACATCGCCTATATTTTTATTATTCCCACTCTGCAAAATCACATTAAGCCCTCATTTACACACCCGTGACAGCATGGCTTGGTATTTCCTGGGGATCTGTTCCTACGGTTCCACTGCCGCGCCAGAAAGTCTGCGCCCCGCTCAGCAGCATGGCCTCCCCTTCGCTCCGTTCTCCTGGTTCTCCCTCACTCGTTCCCTCCCTTGCTCGTTTATTCAGTCACCGGATGTCTATTTGTTCTGCTCTGGCCTGAACACTGTTTTAGGTGCTGGGATTCAGCCGGAGTGGTGGAGCGCCTATCTAGAAAGCTTGAGGCCCTGGGTTCGAGCCCCAGTACTGCCCAAAGGATTTATTTAAAAAGTTAAGATAAAGCTATGGGATCCCATTGTGATGGAGGCAGCAGGTTCTGCTAACAACAGAGCAGATCGGGGACTTACCAGAGACCTGATTGACCAGAAGGAGGCAGAGGACCCAGCAGGAGCAAAGGCCCTGAGGTGACCCTTGTTCCTTCTACCTGGCTCCTCGATTCCCCACTAGCTCTGTACTGACTTCACTCCTCTCTCTGTACCATGGCCAGTTGTTTTAGAGAGGGAATTCAATGACCCCAATCCATCCTGGTCCAGAGACCTTCAGGACGCTGAACAGATGTGAGCTGATTAATCCTCTCAGCAGTCGACTGTTCATCCATTTTCCTGATGTAGAAATGGAGGCCTGGAGAGGAGTGCAGCCTTGCCCAAGGTCAGGAGGTTTTTATCATGCTAGACGGGGTTTAAACCAAACTCGGAGACTGAAGTGTGGATGGGCGGTCCAGTGGGCCTCGCTGCCCTGATGTACTGAGCCCCTGGGGCATTAGTTTTCTCTCTCTTGCCTATTGTCACTCCCAGTGGCTGCCTCAACCTCCATCTGGCTCCACAAGAAGCCAGAAGGGAACATTTATGCCATCAGCAAAGATTTATTAAACCTCACTGTGTGCAGGTTCCAAAATGGCCCCATGGAGCTGCCTTCCCAGGACTCAGACAAGAAACAGACAGGAAGCTCTGCAGCTGTATCACAAGGGAGAAGGCAGCAAACCTGGATTAGTTTCCTCCTCACCCTTAAAATGGCAGCTCAAAGGTCATCTCTTCTGGGAACTTTCTGGGATTTC
Source organism: Castor canadensis (assembly GCF_047511655.1). Taxonomy (NCBI): domain Eukaryota; kingdom Metazoa; phylum Chordata; class Mammalia; order Rodentia; family Castoridae; genus Castor; species Castor canadensis. The sequence goes on along the minus strand of NC_133390.1, from coordinate 168,902,210 downwards.
TGCTAGCACTGGGCACCCCTCCCTGCACTGCACCCCGGGCCTGGTCTTAACTTTGTGCATTTAGTTACCACGTATTCTCCTCCCAGTAGAAAGGGACCTTGTTGACCTTCGAGCTTAACATGCCTGGCACATAGTATGTGCTTGGTTAAAAATGTGAGGAAGTGGATGAGGACACGTGTGCACAGAGCCTGGAGGTTGGGTGCTGGGGGACAAAGACCATCTTCTTCAGCATTGCATTGGGAGGAGGAAGAGACAGGAGGCGGGACCTTTGGGGCAGATCTGTCACCAACACCTGTCAGGACCTCAGATTCAACCAATCAACCCTAAAACTGACCGAGAGAAGCAGAGACACCGGAGCACCAGTCAGAATTCTGACGACACCAGGAATTACTGGCAACTGCCGAGGTGACAATCACAGTGAGGTTCTGTTTTAAAGTCCTGTTGTGAGATTTAAAAACATCCTCAGATGACATGACGAGACTCCTGGGGTTGGCTTCAGACTGGCCCTGTGGTGCTCCTGCCTTGCTCTCTTGCAAGACAGAAGCATCTGTAAAATCCAGACAAGTGCAAAGATGGGAATAATGGGGCCCGTGACCCCACTATCCAGAGAGGCCAGGAAGTCTTTCCAGTGTTCTATTCAGGCCCTGAGTTCAAACCCCAGTGCCACCAAAAAATACATGAATAAAAATCCAGCATTCCTTTTAGCTCAGATCTTCGTCGGTGTGGTAGTGGGGTCAATGTCCGTTCTCATTCAGCAAAGTTTGTGTGTCATCTACTGTGTGCCGATTATTTCTCTAGATGCTGAGGTTGTCTCTGTCCTGTGGAGAGGTCACTCCACTGAGGGACATTGTGGAGTTGTGGCTACGCAGGAAAAGTGGTTGCAAAGTGGGTTTGGAATTGTGTGTGGCCTGCTCAGGGAAGGTGTCACGGGGGAGCAGACAAATAATGACCCTTTAAAGTGAAAAGCCGGGGGCTCCCGCCTGTATCAGAGTGGAGCCCGGTTCCCCCCTCTTCTCCCACCTTCCCCCTGGCTGCTGTGCCCTGACTCCATCCATGACACCACCATCTGCCACCTGAGACCCCTCCTTTCCCCCACGCCCCTCATTCTAGCTGGACAAAGTCCCAGAGGGGTCTTTCTCCAAAACAACCTTCCTCTTCCTACAGAGATGCTACATCTGCCTCACCAGACTCCTTGTCACCTGTCCAGGTTCCAATGTCCCCCCCTTTGAGAAACATCTTCCCCCCACCTCCCGTCACATGACATGTGATCCCCTGTGCCCCTGCTGTGGCCAACCAATCCTCCGTGGTGTGCTGTATACAGGACAAACACCTCCACCTCTTCCAGCTTCAGCTCCCCACTCAGGGTGCTCGCCACAGCTCGGCTGGCATGAAGAGTTTGTAAGACAACAGGAAAAGTGTGTGATGTGAGAACCTTGACTGCAAATTCATGTGTGCAGGATGGCTACACCTGAGTCAGAAAACAGAACAAAACAAAGCACGTAAACAACTTTGCCTGCGTAAAAGACAGGAAGAAAGTGCTCCCTGTTTCAACATTTAGCAGTCCTAGAAGTCAGACTGCAGGCCAGGTATATTTCTTTGTTTTGCTCTTTTCAGTTTTCCCATTTTCTTTATAATGAAAAAGCTGTAAATGGAAGGGTGGCAAGGAACTCTTGTGCCCTCTGCTGCTCAACTTGTGGTACTGCAATGCAGCTGCCTTGGGGCTGGGGTGGATCGCAGTGGAGGGTCTCCCATCAAAGTTTGGGTGCAGATTTTTCCTGTACCCAGAGGCAGATGACAAGAGGGATCATGACAGACTTCCCTACCCCCTGGAAATCTTTCCAAATTCCCCACATGCTCTGTGGAAGGCATCCCCAAGCTCCTACCCCTCCTCCCTGAGTGAGCCCTTCCCTCTTAGGTTCCCCCACCCCACGCTCTTTGATGAGCTGCAGTAGTGGGAGGTGCCTGGGGACCACAGGGTCAGGCTGTCTGAGTTGGAATCCCAGCCCTGGTGCTTGGCGGCTGTGTGTCCTCAGACATGTTACTTAACCACTCTGGACTTCAGTGTGCTGAAGTGGGTACAGTACGCCCTATTCTCACTCTTAGCACTGTTGACATTCTGGGCCAGGTCATTCTTCATTGTGTGAGCCGTCCTGGGCATTGTAGGGAGTCTGACCGCATCTTGGTCTCTCTCTACTAGATGCCAGCACCCCCACCGCCAGTCATGACAACCAAAAAGGTCCCCAGCACTTTCGAAGGTCCCTCGGGGCAAAGTCCCACTTGGCTGAGAACATCTGTGCTCTTGGTTTCCATGACAAAGTCTCGCTCCTCACTGTGGTTTTAGGCTGTTGTAGAAGGTACTAGAAAGATATGGACCAGAAGCAAGGATAAGCTGAGGGGTGATCTGCTCTGACATCCACAGGGAAGGAGAGGGAGTCCAAGGCCTTCCTCTACCTGCACCCCCACCAGGCCCACTCTGCCCTTCTGGGGTCCCTCTGCCCCTGGGCAGCAGGCCCCTCCACAGAGGTGGCTGGCCTCTGCTGGCCTGTTGTGCTTGGCACTGGCCCAGGCCTCCCTGGCGAGGGGACCGTCTTCAATTAACCTAGAAAAACAATAGTAGAAAGGGTCAGAGTCATTGTAGAGAAGCAAAGGCGGTGAAAAGATTCTGGCACACAGACTGAATGGGGGTGGTTAAGGGGGAGATCTCAGCAGCCTGGGGGCACCAATGTCCTCCCAAGGGAAGAAGGACAGCTAGGACAGCAAAGACTGGTGAGTCACCTTGGCTGGTAGGGCTGGTGCTCTGAGGAGGAAGTAAGGAAAAGACAGAGTGGATCCCACCTAGCACAACAGGGGCTCAGGGAGAGCTTGCAGGTTTGGGGGTCCTGACACCTCAAACAACCTCACTACCAGCCTGTGTGACCGCCGCTAATTGTCCCTTTATTCATTCAGCAAATATTTTCAAGCACCTGCTGTGTGTACACACTTACTGTGTGCTGGGTTCCAAGCTTGGCAGTGGAGACCAGTGGTGAGAGAACAGATGCAGGGATGGAGAGCTCTGTGTCTCCACCTGGCTGGAGGGAATGTGACATAGGGCCACCACCTGGGAAGCAGGCAGGTGGTTTCTTATGACGTCAAGCATGCAGTTAGCCTTCAGCCCCACAATCCCACCCCTGTGTGTGTGACCCAGAGAAATGAGACCCTAAGTCCACACAAAAGCCTGCACAGGGAAGGCGGTGGCAGCAAACCGGAGCCACCCAGTGTTCCTCAGCCAGGGAAGGACAAACTCACAGTGGTCTGTCCAGTCAGAGACCTGTGACCCAGCAATGAAAAGGAACCCAGCCCTGACAGATGGCACAGCAGGATGCAGGTCGACCCTACGATGTGAAGGAAGCCAGTCTCCAAAGGCCACGTGTCGTATGATCCATTTCTATGACATTGTGATAAGGCAAAACTACCGAGCAGAGAACAGGTCAGTGATTGAATGGGCCTGAGTGGAAGGCAAGGTCAACAGCCAAGGGTGAGCCAGAGACCACTTTGGAGAAGGCAGGACTGCCCTCTCTCTTGCCTGTGATGATCGCACGCAACTTTATGTGTTTGCCACCATGGGGACAGCTGTACCACAAAGAGAGAATGTCACTGGATATAAATTTAAAGTAGGTTCTCAGACATGCAAATCCTTGTGTTCTCCCCAGGAGGCTTTGACCTATGCCTTGTGCTGTTCATAATGGGCCTCAGGCTTTTGACTGCAAGTAATATATTATCTAAAAGAGGTCTAAACTGAGTTTTCTATAATATATATCCTATATCAAGAGGCCCTGACTTAGATGGTTCCAGGGTTGGCTGGAGGTCTCCTCAAATTGCATGGTCTTTTCCTTAGGGCCACAAACTTGCTGCTGCAGCTCCAGACATTCTAACAATGTCCAAAGATAGGACAGAGGGAAGTTTCTCCATTGTCTCTTTTTTCACACAGAGAAGTCTCTCTCAGAAACTCCAAGGAGACATCCATTTATGTCTCATCGGCGCAGCTAGAAACCAGTGGGGTGTCTAAGAACAATCACAGTTGAGCCCTGGGGCTGGCGGTGGAGCCTCTCTCCATGAGCACGCTACCATGTGTGCTACTCTGGAACAAAGCAGAGGTTCTCTTTGCCAAGGGGAAGCCAGGGCGGCTTTCCCTGCCAGAGGCCTCTCTGGGGGCCTGTATATTTGAGGTAAGTTCGCAGGGAGAGATCAGAGAAAAAGCCACTGAGCTGGAGTGCCACCCTCTGATCATGTGAATGACATTTTTAAATGACTCTGCCAATCTCTGCTGAGTGTCCTTGCTCTGTGTGCTTGGCAACCACCTCGGCCTTGCTCTTCCTTCTCTATCATTTTCTTGGATATACAAAGACCAGGTGGCTCCTCTTGCTCTCTGAGAAATCCTGCTGGCCCTCACAATAGCCCTGTCTGCCAGGGGGGTTTGGTGGCCCCTGCTGCACACAGACAACACCAGGGCTGCACCCTACTCTCTCCCCCAGGACCTGCCAACACTGGGGTCTCATCCCCATTTTATTAGGAAAGAACTCAGAAAACGAATCATGGCATCTCATTGACAAGGCAGAAGACTGGACCAAAATGACCAAGACTGGGCCTTGGCGGGGCTGCCAAGGTTGTCCCCGGCCACCTCTATGTGCTCTCAAAGTCACAGCCTCAAAGACCGCTGCTATTGCAAACGCTTCTTTCATAGATGCCTGGCACGCCCTCGTGTGGCGTTTTGGTGTAACAACATCGTAGGGTTTTCAAAACGGCCTCAACACTGAGCCCCGTGTGCTCGGTGTTATTATTCCCTGCATAAAGGAATTTAAAAACATAGTCTGTTTTGACATAAAAAGTTTTTGGAAGAAGTTACATATGACCATGGTAAAAATATAAAAATCACACAGCATACAAAGATATACATGCAGCCAGGTGCCAGTGGCTCACACCTGTAATTCTAGCTACTCAGGAGACAGAGGATGGCAGTTCAAAGCCAACCCCAGGCAAATAGTTCAGAAGACCCTATATCAAGAACACTCATCACATACACACACTAAAAAGGGGGCTGGCAGTGTGGTTAAGTGGTAGAGCACCTGCCTAGCAAGTGTGAGGCCCTAAGTTCAAACCCCAGTACCACCAAAAAAGACATACATGAAACAGTTCTCGCCCTCCCTTTCCGTCCCTCCATGATGTGAATGGTGTCTCTTAATTATTGAGCAGTCCACAATCTGCCCAACTTTGCGCCATCACCCTGATATGGGTCAATACACAAATGCACCTCTGGAATAAACTCTTAGAGAGGGACATTCGTGTATATGCAACCCTTTCTGGGGGCCATTAGTACCAGGTGCCTTATTTCCTTCTGTCACTAAGCTACTACTGAGTACCCACTGTATACAGAGGCCTTGTTTCATCCTCAACCAGGTTCTCTTTGCTGGTAACAGGAAGAAAGATGAAAGCTCTAGGCTTGCCCCCTATTCCCTCAGCAACTCTGTAAAAAGAACTTTTCTTATGAGATTTTAAAGCCATTGTCAGGATCCTGTATCATTAGCTCTGATTGGCTTAGCTTTGACCACACCCCCATTCCTGAACCAATTTCAGTAGCTAGAGAGGTGGGGATGGAAACCTCTCATTGGCAGGCAGGAGATAGGCGGGGTCTCCAGGGAGATTTTTCTCAAGAACTTTCACCAGCAACTGGTCTTGGTGGTGCATGCCAGTAATCCCAGCACCAAGGAGGTGAGGCAGGAAGATGGAGAGTTCAAGGCCAGCCTGGGCTACAGGATGAGACCCTGTCTCAACACACACACAAAAACTCTCCCTTGAGAATGAACAGAAGTGGCTAGCATCCAAACACTAACACCCTTCATCTTTTGTGTTTCTTGTATTTGACTTGACTCCGGCTGGAGACCACAGCAACCAAGGTACAAGCAGGGCAGAGTGAGTGTGGCAGAAATATGTAATGCACAGACTATGGTAAAGTAGTTCTTTCTTCCTCCCATTCAGTCAAAGTCCCAAAGGTCAGGGTAACCCAATGGGTAGGGAGCAAGGGTCTTTCTCCAACCTGGGCAAGAGTTGCAGAGTGGGAAGGCGGGGAGGTTGGCACAAGAGCCTCCCAGAGGAGGCTAAGAGAGCTGCTGGGCACCAAATATTTCCTGCTGCCACACTTCCGGCCAGGTGTTACAGAGGAAGACATCACACGTCTTCACCAAAGCAAGTCACAGGGACAAAGGACACCACTGAGAGCTTGTCCTGTATCTCCTGGACACCCCTGCCTAGAAAATGTAGAGGGTAGAGGCTATGTCTGCTCGATCTCTGCAGGATGGAGGATGGCTGCATCAGTGGTAACCGCAGTGGACTGGGGTGAATCTCCAGAAGCAGTGGCCCAGGGGCAACTGAGATTCCAGTGAGGACTGGCCAGAAGTGTGAAGGATTCAAATGGGGCATTAGACCATGGGCTGACAAGGACCTGGGGCAAGTTCCAGGATGGCCAGCCAGTGAAATGTGTCCCCTGGGTCCCAAGAAGTCCAGTACGGAGATTTCCAATGGGGGAATTGCCAAGAATACACCCTGCCCCCAAACACAGAACCTGAGAAGAGAAGGAACTGGCCAGTTAAGGCCAGGAAGACATGGTGTCGCAGCACCCAGTGCCAGCCATGGAGAGACTTCTTGTCCCTTAGCCTCATGTCAGAGCCTCATGAGGAGGAGGCAGGGAGAGGGGAGAAAGTGTGTGTGTGTGTGTGTGTGTGTGTGTGTGTGTGTGTGTGTGTGTGTGTATGAATTTTGGAGTTTGGACATGACCCTGATTGTGGTTACACTTGAAAGTGACCAATAGGATTTTATTGTTTTCACCACTAATTGTCATTTAGCATTGTCTCCGAGTAACAGAAAAGCTTTGAAGTCACCTGGGCAGGTAAAGAGCTGTCCCACCCACTGGAGTTGAATGGGCAGTGGGAAGAGAAGAGTTGATGACCACACCCTCTGACATCCACTCTTGCAATGTACAGAACACCAAGGCCTATGACCAACCTCTGAGACACAGCAGTGGCTGGCAGCTGGCTGTTCAGAGCCACCCATGATGCATGGAACAAGGCTTCCCACCTGGTTATAGATGGGTAACCCTGTATGACTGGAAGTTTCAGGGGATAACAGGTGTGCCTGATTGTAATTGTCTGCAAAAGTTAACTCGGAACACAATCAGAAGAGTTAATATGGCCATTGGATCCACAGTGTGAGAAAGCTTTAATTGCTGTTCAGACCTGGACATTGGTAGAAAGAGCCAGGAAGTGTTGATGCGAGGGAAAAAAATTGTGTCTTTTGCCAAGAGCTCCCCATCAGGTTTCCCCATGAAAGATGTCGTGAGCACTTACGTTGTGCCCAACACCGGGCAGACACCATTTCAGCAGAAAGCGATGAAGTCTGGCAGCTAAGAGCAGAACAGTTGCCAACTTCTCCCTCCTCATGAGTTGGCATCTGATGGACAGATGGCCCCAGAGAAAAGCTTTTGGATCCTGTCTCAGTAACCACCAACCCAGGCGAGATTTAGGATGGCATTGGACCCCAAATCTGGAAGAATTTAGCAAGTTCACAGAGCCAAATCCAAGGGAAAATACACACATGAAAAAGCCAGAAAAACACAGATGATGGGGAGGAAGAAGTAAAGAAAATGAAAACACTCCGTCTCCACTGGCAGAATCAGTCTTTGCCAGGAACAGAGGAATGTCTACTTGGTACACACATAATTCAATTTTCTACAAACTCAGAAGTAGAGAAAAAGCCAGATGCTGGGAGAAATTGCTGACACTGCTCTTGACCTTGGGAAAGACAATGTATTTCTGAACTCAGCCTCACGTGAAATGCTTGATAATCTAAAAAGGCAAATCGGCACACGCTTCATGACCTGAAACTTCCTGTTCATCCTGATACCTACCTTCATTTTTAACTGGCTTCATTTAGCACCCCGGGCAAAAGACACTTGTAGGAGAGGTCACATGAATACAGTATAGCCCATTCTAAACCGGGAAGTAATCTATTCTGTCCCTCCATTGTTCCCGAACCCTCTGTCTTGAGATTGCTACTGTTCCAAGTGTTTGTTTCTAGTTTTAACTTTGTTACCATTAAATGTTTGAGTGAGAAGCTGGGAGCAACTGTAGCCAACTGTGGTAGTCAAGTCACCTCTGAAAGGAGTTGCTGTGACAATCTGCCACCTGGTGGCTGGATTGCAGAATGCAGGCCCATCATGGCCACATCTGACGAGAAGCCAGAAATAAGGTTGTATGTGAAATATCCCAAATTTCAAAGGTTGGCAGCTAAGTAAAGTAAAACAAATGTCTTAAATAATCAATGCCTAGGTATAAGAGATGAGTGCTGGTGTCTCTGCGGTCCCCCACAACTCCTCCCTTTCACCTCCTTGATATTAGTTATGTTGATGCTTCTTCTAGAAGTAGCCTCTATAGCTTCATGTAACATATTCATACTCCATGGCTTTTGGCCATACAGAAAGGCATAATCAAATTTAAGCACTATTCATATTTTGATGGATATTCATTCATGTACATCTGAGATTGGCATCGACCATAGTATTCAGGTGATAATGGATGTCTGGTATTAGGTCTAGCTTAGGCTTTGGGAAAGTCAGAGAGTTAAACACGCACCTTGCAGATATTTCTGCCATCCCTGACCCTGGGTGTGCCATCAGCAGTTCTGTAATCAGGTTTCTATCAATCTAATTTACAAAACAAATGAAGCATGTTATTTACTATCTGGATGTAACTTGGAGGCTTAAAAAAAAATCTCTGTTGCTTTAAATGTTGAAATATTTTTGTGCCGGCTTAAATATAAATGTAACATTTGTTATTGGAGAACATGCTACACAGAGAGTTTGGACAATCACAAATCAATACAGTAGAATAAAAATTCCTCCAGATCTGGAAGAATTTATCATTGTCATAGTGTTAAATCCAGTGGAAACACACATACACGTAGCTTGTGAAAACTGTTGATTTAGCATGCAACAAGCACGCAAACAAACAAACAAAAACTTTAAAGACTCAAACTTTTTAAATAAAAAGGAGAGTTGAGATGGTTGGTAAGAGAGAGTATGTCAATTACACAATTCTGGGAGACCTAAATCTGTCAACAAATGTTTTAAATGCAGTTTTAATACAAAGCAGAACTAAATGGAGCACACTACCATTTTGAAATTTGTATATTTTGTTGCATCACCATTCATAATGTTAAAGAAAATTGTCCCTAGGAGCTGAAGTTAACTTACTTAATTTCATTTTAGCCTTTAATTTCACTCAGACTTGCAACACAACTTAGTTGGGATTTTTCTCATCTTGTGAAGACCAATGAAAAGTAGAATGTCAGTTTTTCCACTTCAGCTTCACAGAGGAAAAACTGTAAAGCATGGCCAAAGCCTCAATAAGTGACTTCTTGTCCTGGACAGGGCCCAGAATGCGAGGGTCTGGAAACACTGTCAGAGGGTGGCTTTGTGAAAATGCTGTTTGTCATGTCAAAATTCTACCCTCTCCCTGTGCCACAGATGAGAAAATACTTGAGTGGGAAAGAAAATGAACGAATATGGAAACTGAGTCTGACTGTGGGTCACAGCGGAGCTCAGGATAGCCCTTGGGTGGGGGGAAATTTTAGGTGGATCCCCACTTTTTTTATATTTTATTTGTCTTTTTGCCTCAGTTTGTATTTAGGTAAAGATTTGTGCTTTTGCCTCGTCTGGCCTTGGACCACAATCCTCCTACCTCCAACTTCCAAGTAGATGGCATTATAGACACACAGCCCGGCCCAGTTTGTTTGAATGGGGTCTCCATAAATTTTAATTTCTTGTCCCAGGCTGGCCTCAAGTGTGATCCTCTTATCTCTGCTTCCCAAGTAGCTCAGATTACAGGCATGCATTGTACCACCATGCCTAGCCCCAGGTCTCCACTTTAGATAAGTGCACTGACTCTTACAGTTTGGTAATTGGTTTCCTTTCCAGTATTTCACTGATTCTTCCCAGCAGCCATTTGAGGTGGGGGCTTCTGCTGCCCTCATATTGTAGATGGGGAAACTGAGGCTTGGAGGGGGGTGGTCACCACTTGCCTAAGTTCACACAAGAGGCAAAGTAGCTAAGGCAGAACCCAATCCTGGCCTCCTAACTGCACACTGTGCACCTCCTGGGCCCTCCTCACAGTAAAGTCCCCTCCTGTGTGTCTCCACCCCACCCTTCTCTCCTGTGGCTCCTCCCAGCCCAGCTGTGTGTCAGGGAACCCCATTAATTCACAGCCAAGATGGAACCTATGTGGACACATGGGAAATGCTGCTGCTGTGAGCCCCATCCTGGGTGTGGACAGCTGAGCTAGACACACAAGAGAGTGGGATGCCATCATGGGAACTGTGTGCCGAGTGACTCTGGGCTTCTCATCCCTTTGTTCCTGGGTGGGTACTGCCTTAGGCCGTTTTCTCTTGTGAAAATGCTACAGACTGAATAACTTAGAAAGGAAAGGAATTTATTGGCTCTCAGTTCTGAAGGCTGGAATCTAAGATCCTCTCAGGGCCTCAAGTTGCATAACAATATAGTGGAAAGTGGGAGGGCAGGTGAGGCGAGCAGAAGACAGAAGAAACCCAAGTGCTGGCCTTGCTGTGTGACAATACACTCTCACAGTAACTAGTCTGATCCTATGAGAGCAAGGTCTCACTCACTCCTGTGAGAATGAACCCAGTCCCAAGAGAGCTGCATTAATCCCTCCAAAGACCCGGTAACCCTCAGGCAGACTGTATGATGGCAGGAGGAGAGAGTAGCAGCCCTCTCTATTGGTCTGGTTAAGTTTGCCTTCAAGTGACAGATGTGAAGTGACAGTGGCTAAAACAAGACAGAAGCTATTTCTCCTTTCCTCAGCACTCCAGGCTGGTATGGCATCTCTGCTGTGTGAAGCCAGTGGGAATCCAGGCTCCTAAGAGCTCGATCTCCAGGACATTGTTCTTGTCTGTATGGCCCAGTGAGGTTCCCTGACACACTTCATTTCAGTCAACGAGAGTGGAGAAGTTACAGGAGTGTGCATGGTTTCTGTCCAAGAGTGTGCATTAAATCAGTCACAGGCCGCTTTGCTGTAACAAAAGGGATGAAAAGTAAGATGACTGGAATAAAGAGGAATACCACAGTAACAGGTGCTGGAACAGAGCCAATAGGTGAATTAGCCCATGAAGTTACCTCTGGTGCCAGGCACTTTCCACCCTGTTGCTTCACCATCCCCTTGTCTGCATGGTGGAAGGTGGAGGCCGACACCCACATGCTCACTCTGGCCCACAGAAAAGTGGAAGAGCACATTTATTTAGTGCAAACAGCCTCTTTGCATGGAAAGGACCCAGAAGATGCACACTTCACTACTGCTCACATCCCATTGGCTAGAACCTAATCACATGGTCTTTCTGCAAAGGAAGCTGGGAAATGGCATCTTTTCCTGGATAGACATGTATCCTGCTAAAACAGAGGGATGTCAGTTACTAAAAGGAAACACAGGAAAGTGGATCTGGGCAGAGGATTAGTCTTCCCTGCCTCAGCACTTGCCTGGATTTTGAACATATAACTTCTGCTCAGTAATATCAGCCTGAACTCAGTCACATGGCCATGCCTGGCTGCAAAGGAGTCTGGGAAATGTAGTGTTTAGTCTCGGCAGCCATGCTCACTGCCAAACATCAGGGGCTCTACTGCTATGCCTAAAAGAGATCACAGATACTGTAGAGGAAGACTTCGTCCCTGTTCTGAGAATTTCTGTGCCCCAGCAAGGGGTGCACCAAGGAGGTGACATGAGCTCACTAAGTCAGGGAGCAGGGACTCAAGGCCATGAGAGGGATTAGAAAGCAAGTCAGGTTTGAGTTTATGGATTTTAAGTGAAACCTGTTTGCCAGACCGAATTACTTTTCCCTACAATATTCACAGCCCTCACACAAACAGAGACTAGGTGTGTAAATTAACCCAGGACAAGTGCACAGAAGGGTGTGTGCAGGGGAGGAGCTACATGGCTGGGTATAGAATCTGGGTTGAACAAGAAGGTGAGGGAAGGCGGGCAAGGTTCACGGATGTTCGGAAAGGATTGTTGATGGGGTTGGCAATTAGAGGTCAGCACCCAGCTGTCATGGGGAGCACTGGACATTAGCAGAGACAGTAGGACACAGTGACGGGGAAGTGGATGCTTGAGATAAAACATGAGCCATGTTTGTGGATGAACGTGTGCAGAAGAGGAAGAGGTGATGTACAGGCTGCTGGGACTGCCTAGGCCAGAAACTACAGGAGGCCACAATGAAAAGCATCACCCACAAAGTCATTAAGTCTTGGGAGGCCACAGGAGCAGGTAGGTGGCCAGCCTGGGTTTCCTCATCTGCAGCCCCTTCCCCACTTTAGATTTGCTGGCTTCAGGTGGGGGGGTTCGGAGTCACACCTATCCCTTTTCTTGTCCTTTGCCTCTCCCTCTGGGGTGGGAGCTGCATCTTCACAGCCTTCAACCCTCCTGAAAGAAGCCATCTCTAGTTGATGCCTTCAGGACAGTGGTTGCAGGGAGCTGGCTCTGGTCTACACTGGTTCCACATGGACGCTGTCCATGCTGCTCCCTCCTCTGTACATGGGTCCGACATGAGAGAGTGACAGAAAGCACCTCTGTGACTTCCCTGGTGTTCTCGCTTTGGAGCTGTGCTCACCAACGAGTGGGAGGCATGTTCCAGGGAGTGTTGGAGAAGATTGGGGGGCGGAAATTGGATCCCACCCCCCCCCCGGTCTTCCTCAGCCCACACACCTGCCAGCAACTGTTACCTACACAGAGCAGCTGCGGCAAGAAGTCAGTGAAAGCGTGTTGCTCCCACCCTATTTTTAGTGGTTTCTTCCATTTCTGTAGCTGATACTCACTTTCTGTGTTATCAGCATCCAGTATTTTAAAGTACTCGGTGAGAATATGTCAGTCCCCTGCTTGCTGTCCTCCAGTGGCTTCCCAGGACATTTAGAACAAAATCTCAATGCTTTCTGTGCTCTGGAAGACCCTTCATAATTGGACCCCTACTGACCTCTTCCTCCTCTTCTTCTATCACTCCACTGTTCATTCATGCCTCCTTGATGGTGGTGCATTCTGCTCAGGCTCACCACTGGACCTTTGCATATGCTATGCCTGCTCCCTGAGATGCTCTTCCCAGATCTTGCCATGGGTCACCTAGCCCTCTGTGCAGGTTCCTGCTCAGATATCACCATCAGTAACAGACCTCTTTCTATCTATCTATCTACCTATCATCTACTTATCCTCTCTCTCCACCCTCCCTCCCTTCCTTCTCTTACTCCTCCCTTCTTCTCTGCCCTCCTCCCTCTGTCTGTCCATCCCTATTTCCCTTCCTTTCCCCCCTCTCTTTCCTCTCCTTGTTTCTAGCACATCTCTCCCCTGAAAACTTCAGCTCCATGAGGACAAGGATCTTGCTTGTTTGTGGCTGTGCCCCCAAGTTCTAGAACAGTGCCTGACACATAAAAGATACCCAACAAATACACATTTGAAGGAAAATAAGTTAATATAGTCTCTCAAAATACTTTTTTTTTCAGTAGAAAAGCAAATCACGGAAGAAGGGCTGTAAGTAGTCAATGTAAAATTTGGCATCACCAGAAGGTGTTAAGCACTGGGCACACATTACAGAGGTGCTGGGGATAAGACTTGGGCTTGGGAACTGAGTCTCAGAAGTGATCTGGGACTATTGGTGGTGTTGCGGGAGGGGGAGGCCTCATGCACCCTGTAGATTAGGGAACAGACTACTTCTCTTTTCTCATTGGCCCTAAAGACCTCTGAGCACCTGGTAGGTGTCCTTTGATGCCTCCCCACCCTCCCAATCGCCTCCTGGTCCTTGCCCTCATTGTTCTCCTTACTTGGGGCCAGACGTCCCAGGAAGCTGCTGGAAAGTTACTCAACAATTCCCAAGCCCCTTCTGTGAGTCCTGCCTGTACCAAGTAACTGGCAGGTGTCATTTCTGAAGAGTAAGTGGTATTGTCCCCGTGACACAGATGAGAGCGCACCCAAGTCACACACTCAACTGTGCTGATGTGGTTGAGTTCTGGGCTTTTCCTTCCATCCAGCTACCTTCTCCTCCATGTTCAATGTCACCCCCTCCCAACCACCAAACCAAGCTGCTTGGCGATGGAGCTTGTGTGACGTTGACTTTACAAGGCAACTGTTCTTTAGGGAGATTGAGATGAGTCTCAAAAACACACAAGAAAGGTGCCAAAGGGGGATGCCAGGATGGAGCCACCAACAGTGGGCGGTGACCCAGCCACAGGGCGCTGCTTGGCGGAGAGGCTGGTCTTATGCTTACAATCATTGCCATATTAACAAGCCAGGAAACTCTGCAGTAAAGGCTGAATTTCTGGCCTTTCTTGAACATTCAGATGGTCAGGTCACATTCCCACACTGCAGTCACCAGCAGGACTGCAGCCAGTCATCGCTCTTAGGAGGGCCTGAGCTGTCAGAATAGGGTCAAGTGCTTTCGCTCATAGCAGAATCTAGACATTGTCATCGTGGAGGGGGTGTTGGGGAGGGACAGCAGGGGAGGGGGAGAGGGTGGAGGGGATGAGAATATGGTTGAAGTACACTATATGTGTATATGTATGTATGAAAATAGCACAATGAAACCCACTAAAAACTGTCTAAAAGGGTGGAGGAGCTCTAAGAAAGAGGAACATAGATAGAGTGAATTTGATTTAAATACAACATGTATTTAAATATTACAATGAAATCCCTTTGTGTAATTAATTTACACTAATGAAAAAAACCCCAACCAAACAATAAGAGAGAGAGCAAGAAAGAGTTCACGACGCTAACTGAAGAGGGGAGAAGCCACCTAAGAATGAAGAGCTTTTCTTCCAGGACAAGAGAGACAGGAGAACTGAAGGAGGGGAGGGTTCAGGAGAGAAAGGTGAACTGAGGCAGAGCAGGAGGGTAGGATTAGGGGCCATGGAGAGAGGGCTGATGGATGGGTCCTCAGCACAGACACAAGCACTGTTGTCCTGGGAAGTATGGCCACTCTCCAGGGAACATGTATGTGTGTGTGCACGTACATTTTACTGAAATAAATGTGTGATGCATAATCTGCAAATAATAATAAACTCTTTATTGTAATTAGTCTGTGCAAGTTCAATAGGCTTTAATTTTTACAGACTCTTTTGTTGAATGTTTTGGACAAATTCTTGTGTCCAAAGCCACCTATGACTGTAATGGGTCATAACTTGACAAAACTAGACTAGGAATAAAAATTCCTGACAAGTCGTTCACATAACTGAAGAAGGAGTGTAGGTCTGGCATGAATGAGGAATTTTTGTTTACATTAGTGATCCAGACAAAAGTATACCCCAGACTTCTTCCTCAATAGCACGAGCAACGCACCTGCAGAATTGGTTCTGAGTCTCCCTCCCTTGCAGTCACCATGGGTTCCAGGAAGGACAGGAATGATCCACAACATCCTCATGACAGGGGACAGAAACTACCCCTGAGGAAAGGGTCAGCAGAGCCTCTCAGGACAGACCACCCCCAAATGAGGACAATTGCCTATAATGATGAGGCTGTCCCTCGTGGACCAGATTGCTCCCCTCAGGTGATGACAGCAATAGCAACTTCTCCAGAACCCCTTGCAGAACCACAGCTGAGTCAATGATCAACCAGGTCACACTTTCCCTTGCACTACTCAATCCTGCAAACCCCTCTTCCCCTCCCCAATTCTTCTTTTATTTAAACCCAAAGCTCGAATCAGTAGCCTGAGATGGGCTGAAGTGCTCACTCCCTCTCCCTACGGCCATCCGAGCCACATAACAAATCTTGGCTCTCTGCCCTTCACCACTATTCATCTCTTAATTTGGCGCGTTGGGACCAGTGGCCAGGCATGACATGGAACCCCTGGAGTTGGGCCTGTGGGACTAGAACTCCCAGTTACATATTTAAGGGTGATTCCAGGAGCCACTTTCCTCCAGGATTGGTACCTAGATATCATTTGAGACAGCCATGGTGCAATGGAGACTCTGTAAGGTGCTTTCATTACAAGCACTGCAGACATGACTGAAGTCAGTGGGGGAAAGGTATGAAGATAGATCCTCCACAGAACCTTACTCTCAACACGACGAGTTTGGGGTTCTCAGATTTTCATCTCTTTCACCCCAGCAAAAGACACCTTCTTTGGGGCCAAGGTGACTCCCAGTGATCACCTGAACTTATGCTCCAGGTGCAGCAGGCAGGAAGCTGGAGGTGGTCTGCTGAGACTAATGTTCCAGAACCTTCCAGGCAGACAGACTCCTCAGGAGCCTGTGGTGGCCTCCATGAGGCTGTACTGGATGCCAGCAGAGCTCTGCCTGTGGCCAGAGCTCAGGGGGAATCTGTCAAAGAGACAATGCAAGGGATCAGAGGGTGGCAGGCCTGGGCCCCTCCCCATCCGATCCCCTGATTCCTGCCTTAACGTGCCTTTCTGTCACTCTCCCCAGGACCACCCAACAGCTCCTCCCAGGTTGCCATATGTCCACTGTTGCCCCATCTCAGCCAGGGAGACCTTCCTAAACACAGAAGCCTGATCCTGTCACCCCCATTAGAAGGAGTCCTTCCTGATGCTCAGCCCCACACCCACGGCCAGCCTCTCTGGCCCTCATTGCCCTCCTCTCCCACTGCCCACCACACCGTGGCCACATTGGTCAGCTGTCTTTCTCTCCAAAACACCCAACAGTTTTCCCCTCAGAGCCTTTGCTCATGCTGCTTTCTCAGCCACGACGTTCCCTTCCAGCTCTGGAGTGGTAGCTTTTTCTCCTCCCTCAAGCCTCAGCTCCTCAGGGAAGCCATCCTTGGGCACTCATCCATTCATTCCACAGAGCCGTGCTTCCTGATGACTCCAAAATAGCATAGCAAATGCAACAGATTCTCTAAAATGTTCATGGACATGCCTGTTCATAAGCACACCCACAGTCCACTTGCACCCCAGCTAAAGAAACTGTACCCAGCCCAAATCCACCACTCTCTTTCTGGAGGTCAACCCGCCTCCTCTTTGTGTGTAAGTACCACTCTGAAGTGTCGCTTGTGTGTGGTTACAGGTGATAGGGTCTCTCCTCCCTATGCTGAGCTGTGATTACCCTCTCAGTCCAGAGACAGGCAGTTTCAGGCAGTCTCCGGGACACGGATCTGTCCCTGAAGCTTACTCCAGTGCCTCTCTCTGAGCTGGCATGTGACAGTTTGCCATGAGTTGAATGAATGGACTCCTGAAAAACTGGGCTAAAACAGAGACTTGGAATTCTCTTGGGGGGATTATAAAGAAAGGGTTTCTTTTGAACTCATAAGATGTGGGTTCCCAATTCCAACAAGCAAATCTCGGGCAGGAGGATGTGGACAACTTCCAGGCACAGGATGGAGCCCTGTCCAGCTTCCATTCTCTTATTTCTTGGTGAACTATGTCTCCTATGCTGCATGTGATCTTGCAGGACTGTCAACCAAGGAGCCCTGCCCTATCCTGGCTCAGTTGGAAGTTAGGGGGTGGGCACAGAAACCAGGGTTGGTCAATAAGACTTTCTCCTGGGAAAGTAAGTCTTGTATGGAATCACACAGGGCTTGAAGCAGTTCAAACTAAAGAGACCATCCTGTATTAGTTTTGCTATCCTAATCCCTGGAAGCTCTGGTCCCTCTGTTCTCTGATGTCAAGTTCACCCCCACACCCTACCTTCGCCCTCTGTACCTCTGAAGCCAGGAGCCCCTGAGCTCCAGAGACTGGGATGCCAAAGCAAAGACCTGCTCTGAACTCTACCAACACCCCTAGCTTGCTATTGTCCCCACAGTGTGGCTCATACAGCCTCTGTCCCAAGGACATATGACCTGGAGCCCCCAGGTCCAGTCTGACACTCCCTTCAGTTGCAGGCACATCCTACCTTACCCCAGAGCTGTCTTCCACCTGTCTCTCTGCCTCCTTTGCTCTTTGCCCCATATGGCAGAAATTCTGGTAACAGAATCCTGAGTTTTAGCTGGGCTCATGGCTGCCCACTGAACACCATGTTTCTCAGGCTCCTCTGCAAGGATGTGTTGTCAAATTCTGTCGAAAGGGATGTGACTGTGTCTGACTTTGAGGAATTTGTCCTCCCCCTTCGTCCTGCAGGATTGTGGAGGAATCCACAATGCCATCCTGGACTCTGGAAAAGATGGTGGTGGGAAGTGGCAAGCAGAAAGACAGAAGGAGCCTGGGACCCTGGATGACTTCGTGGAGCACAGCTGCTACCCCAGTCCTTGACCCCTATATTAGGACTAGTGCAAGCTGCAAAACGGGTATTCTAATTAACACAGCAGGCACTAAGCGAACTGCAGAAGGTGTCATGCAAAGACATGGAGTGCTCGACTGGCAGAGGACATGGGGCTGGGACGGACCAGGTTGGAGGGTTTTATATTAGACACATCTTCCATCACTTCCAGAGTCAGGCTGGGCTGGCAGGGAGGATGGCTCCAACTCAGGCTTAGATGGATTTCAAAAATCTTTCAGGGCTTCCCAGAAATAGAACGGGCAGTCAGGAGCTGGTGGCTACCCCTTTACTGCAAGAGGGAGCTAGAACATGGGTCAAGCATGCTTAGCACAACAAGGCCCCTCCAATGCTCCCCTTCCTATCTCTCTTACTTGGCTGGGTGTGGTGGCACACACCTACAATTCCACCATTAGGGAGGCAGAAGCAGGAGGATTGAGAATTTGAGGCCAGCTTGGACTACATGCTGAGAACCTGTTTCAAAACACACACATACAAACAATAAAACACTTCTCTTACTTGATTGGCCTAAGGTCCCATGATACTAAGATTCTGAGCTCCACTAAAATTCTGAGTTCCCCTCTGTGACCTGAAGACCTGAAGCAACCTCCATCCTATGCATCTGGCAATCTCAGCTTCCACCCTCACCTGTCTTTCACTCTGGCTCAACCACACTGGCTCCCTTGCTCCTTGCATATGACAGACATACTACCTCACGGCGTTGCACTTGCTTTTCCCTGTACCTGGAATGTTCCTCCCCTCATCTTTATATGGATGCCTCCTTCTCACTAACTGAAACTGTTGAAGTCTTCCCTGTCTGACCAGCTGCTCTAAGTTAGCCACAACCCTTGCTTCTTCTATCCCCCTCTCCACCAACCTGGACTCTGGAAAAATATGCCCTGTTTCATTTTCTTCTAATTACATATCCCCAGCTAAAACACTCTTATTTATGATTTGTTGGCTTATTTACTTTCTGTCCTCTTTCCCCCACTTAAATGGTCTTACTTGAGCACAAGGACCTCATCATTCTTAACCTGCCACATTTCCTAAGGCCCCGAACACTGCCTGGGACATGTCAGGACCTAGTAAATATCCACTGAATGAATAGATTAAGTCCACAATTGTCTTGTAGTCAACTTTTAAAGGCCACAGGTACGTTCATTCTCTAAGGTTCCATGACTCTAAGATTCTACAACTCTAGTCAGGTATGGTGGTGCATGTCTGTAATCCCAGCTACTTGGTAGGCAGAGACATGAGGATCATGAGTTGGAGACCAGCCCAGATAAAGGTATTGAGACCCTGCCCAAAAAGCAAAATAAAAACAAAAGGGCAGGGGTGTGGCTTAAGTGGTAGAGCACTTGCCTGACAAGCTCAAGGCTTTGAATTCAATCCCCATCTCCACTCCTCAGCCCTGCCACACACCAAAGAAAAAGACTCCACTTCTCTGCCCTCCTGTGATTCCCTGGGAGCTGGGGCTCAAAGGTAAATGAAAGGCTGCTGTAGGGAAGATGGAAACAGCTGGCTGAACTATGATGGGACAAAACTCCCGGCGTCAGGAGAGAAGAGACAGGAGAGGAATCAGGCACCCGGCAGAGAGAAAGTGTGTAGATCAAGGTCCCCTATGCATATGTGCGAGGCAAGGTGACTCTTCCCCGAGATCCGCCCTGTCCACCTGTACCGTCTCTTCCGGAACTGCTGATCTATCTCTGCCAATGACTGGCCTTTTGTTTCAGGAACGAATGAGTAGATGAAACTCAGGCCGAGGACAGCGGTCAGCCCGTAGAGCAGGAAGGTCCAGGACAGGCCAATGGCACCTGGGGATGAAAGGCGGGAATGTGGGCCAGGAGCCAGGCGATCGCTCCAGCCCTGCAGCCTGAGAGCTGGTTCACCAAAGCCAAGGCTCAGGGTAGCCAGCAGGCGGGCAGGTAAGGACCTGAAAGTGGGACAGTGACTGGCAGTCCCAAAGAAGGGAGAGAACCAAGGCACAAGTCCACACACATGGGCAACTGTATTTAGGGGAAAAGCCCCTCACTTAATCATGTCTTACACACTAACCACCCGAGCTTAGGTAGGGACACCAGATGTAGCATCAGGACAGCTGCAGGGCACAGCCATGAAAAGCCAGGAAGCCCATGGACATTGTTCAGTGAACTCGACACTCAGCAAACTGAACTTCAGCCAGTTTGGCCAGTGTCTGAGTGACGATGGTGCAGAAGACAGAGGCCAGGGCTCAGTCCCAGGGGAGTACTCAGCACCCCTCTTCCTGGAGTCTCAGGTGGAGGCCTGGTCCACCAGGACCCAGATGATCCCGAGTCCTTTGAACTTAGTTAACTCAAGTCAGAGAAAGGAGGCTGTGGAGGAAGGGACTCAGTCTAGGTGGACACCTTTCTTTCTCTTCCAGGCATGGCCACACCTTCAACAGCTCCTTGACCAGTGGGCCCTGCTCTCCAGCAGACACAGTGCTGGGCTAGAGATAGAAGGACCAGTTTCCGTCTTCTGCCTACCTGGCTGAACTTGGAAGGATGTGTTTTCCCATCTGTGAAATGGGAATGACAGCCATGGGGCACAATCCTAATAAACCCCTACTCCCTCCCTCTCCCCTTTTCCTTCCCTCCTCTCTATTACTCGCATTCATTTCAGACAGAGAGAAATGCCAGAAGTCTGCAGCAGCAGGGAGAAGCCTGAGCACCCTGACGTGACAAGAGACTGTCATGGTGGGTGGCTTCATCTTTCGTGTCCCCCACAGCCCCACAAGCTGGCTGTGCCACAGGAAATAGGGAAGTAAGTGAGCCCTGAGAACTGTGCCTTGGGTCCACAGTGAAGCAGGCCTAGGCCTAGGCATCAGAACACTCACAGTGATTGGCTCAGGGATGGGAATGTGACCTTGCTGAGCCAATGGGAGTTGGTCCTAGAACCTGGGCTGGAGCCAATGGGAAAGGTGCTCTCCCTCTAAGGGCTGCCACGCTGCCTTTTGGCTGCCATTTTTGCACCCTGAGGCAGGTTTGCCTTGGAATAAAGCCTACCGGGCAGCAGGCAGAGCTGAAAAGGAATGAAGAATGGCTGACAGTTGTTTGGAGCCCTGGGGTCAGTTTTGCATGAAGCTACCTGGGCTGCATTGGGTTTTCTGTCATTTACGGCCTGACAGAGACAGGAACTTTGACTCTGTCTGGAGAAAACCAGACCTGGATCCAGAAGGAACTGGGCCAACAGATTGGGCCAGAGGACTTACCAATGAGGTGGAGGAAGGAGAGGCTGATGAAGAGGTTGGCGGCCCAGTTGAAGCTGTTACAGAAGGCAAAGGCTCTCCCTCGGATTTCCGCTGGGTAGATCTCACTGAGGACCAGCCAGGTCACTAGGACAGGAGAGCAGGAGGGCCCCTGGGCTAAGGCTGAACCACATAGGCCTCCCCCAGTGTGAGACAAACAGAATGGCAGACTCCTGACCCTGAATCTCCTCATACTGCCTCAAGAATCTCTGTAGCCATTGCTCCGTTTGCCCAGGACTAAGGGGTTTTTAGGGACACAAGGCTTTCAGGGCTGAGACCAGGGCAGTTCTGGGCAAACTGGGGTGGTTGGATTTCACCTTATTTGTTAAATTCCTTTTAAGTAAGCCTTTGTGACTGAGCTACCCAGGAGCAGAGCCAGATTTTATGAGGCCTAAAACTTAAAATTTTCTCTGCAGAGCCTTAAAACAATTACAAATATAGTTAGGCCTTGACCTTAGGAGGAACACCTGGAAATACCCACTCCAGTAACCTTTAGACTGGTAAGGCCCCCAACTGCCCACTAAGAGCGATAGAATGTTCCAGATTTACCTGTAAGAAAACTCTTACCTGGTCCAAATCCGAGTGAGAAGGCAGCCACAAAGGCCATCATGCAGACCAGTGCGGCCCAGTGCAGCAGGAAGTGCTCTGAGGTGGGAGGAGGGCGTGCTGGGGTGGTGGCGCTCAGGGCTGGCCAGGGAGGGGCTGTGGCATCTCTGGCTCCTGGATGGGGCTTGGTTCTCTCTCTGGCTGACAAGACTGGCTCCCCTTGGTCCCCTCTTGTTCTTGTCATTGGAGGTAGAGAGGAGCCCCTCAGCAGACCTGAGCCTCCAGGGAGGCCAGACTGCCGGGTGGCATTGGGCATGGCCAAGCAGCTTGGGCCTGAGTCCATGGGCACTGAGAAGCTGACTAGGCCTATGCCACTGACCGACAGGGCCATGAGGGCACAGCCAGAAAGCAACAGGGCCCTGCGGCCTACCCGGTCCACCAGCCCCATAGCAGTCAGGGTGACTGCCACCTTCACCACACCGAGCCCCACGGAAGCCAGCACGGAAGAGGACCTGCCACGGAAGCCGACTGCGTGGAAGACAGTGGAGGCATAGCTCAGCACGTTGGGCTGCCCTGTGAGCTGCTGGAAGAGCACCAGCCCCAGGCCCACCACAGTGCGGCCTCGCATGTCACCCCGGGTCCTGAAGAGGTCCAGAAAGGTGTACCGTGGCCGCACCAGTTTGGTGGCCTCATCTCCCTGAAGTGGGATGAGGTCCTTGTGGTCAACAGGCTCCCCAGCACTGGCAGGGAGGAGGAGGAGGCTGAGGGTCTGCAGTAGAGCTGGTGCCACCGCCCAGCCAAACATACGCCTCCAGCCCCAGGGGGTGCTGGCCAGGGCGTAGTTGAGGGCGTAGGAGAGCAGGATGCCCATGGTGGTGCCCACCTCGTAGAGGGACACTAGCACTCCCCGCTGCCGCGGCCCCACCAGCTCTGACACGTAGATACAGCAGGCCATGGAGGACAGTGAGATGGCGAAGCCCACTGCCAAGCGGCCCAGGACCAACCAGGCCAGGGAGCCAGCCAAGCCCAGGCTCAGGCTACCTGCCAACAGCACCAAATTGCTCCCCAGGATGGCTCGTTTCCTGCCATAGCGGTCAATGAGGAAGCCCCCCACCAGGGAAGCAATGAGAGCGCCCAGGAGCAGGCTGCCCACCAAGAGTTCCTGCTCTGAGCAGCTTAGCCCGAAGTCCAACTGCAGTGGCAGCAGGGCACCTGATATGACAGCCAGTTCATAACCAAAGGTCAGGCCACCCAGCAAGGACACAGAAGCACACAGGAGCAGGACAGGTGGGGGATGGCCTAGAAAACAAAAGTAATAGAATGGTGTCTGTCAGAGTGTCTGTGCACCAGTCTCCCTCCATCTGTCGATCTATCGTCTGTTCAGCCATCCATTCGTCTATCCATTCTCTCCTTCTTCCCTCCCTCCAACCTCTTTCCCTCTGTCCATCCTTCCTTCCTTCTTCCTCCTTCTTTTCCTTCCTTTGCTCTTTCCTTCCATCTATCCATCAACCTGTCCATCCATCCATCCACAAAGTCACCATCTATATGCCCATTTATCTACCTCTTAATTCACACAACCATCCCTTGGTTTATTGATCCATTTATCTAAAATCCATCCATTAGTCCACACATCTTTATACCCATCACTCTATATGCCCATCCACAGACGTCACCACCCATCCATTCACCCATCCAAATGTGTCATCACTCATGTACCACACGCCAGGGCGCATTACTGAACTCACAATACAGGGGTGTTGTGAAGAACCTCACATCTTGGTAGGAAAAGGCAAGGTGGTCAGTAGGTGTATAACACAATTTTATGTGGGGATTGGACAAAAGAGACCAGACAGAGGGAAGACCAAGTATAAAGGCCTTGGGTTGAGACAGATTTGGGTAGATTTGACAACCATGAATAGTAATAGTTAGGGACCCTTACTAAATGGCAGATCCTGTTTTAAAAGCGTTATACATATTTTCTCATTTAGTTCTCACAATAACCCTTTAACATAGTATTAGCATCATTCTCTAAGGTGCAGAGAGGTTAGGAAACCTCTGTACTGATGTGAGTAGATGCTGAAGGCTTTGGACCCTGGTACCAATGAGTAAGGAGGCCAGAGTGGCTGGAGCCTAAGGGAGAGTGAGCCCCGATGCCCAGTGTCAGAGTTCTGATCATGAAGGATGTTCTAAGCCTCTCTGGGAGGAATCTCTGCACACCTCACCTCGCTCTGTGTACTGCTCAGCTGCCCTTGATCAAGTTACTTCTGGTCTCTCAGTCTTGGTTTGCTCTTGTGTAAATGGGGAAAATAAGACCATCTGCCTGCTTCCAGAACTGTGGGAAGAAGCTAAAGCAAGGATGTGAGAGTGTCCCTTGAATGTTACTCCACCATGTTAGAAGACCTGCCACTGTTGGCTGCTTAGTGCAGCGGAAAGCAAGGTCTTAGACTGCAAAGGCCTCACCCCACCACTTGGTCCATGAGACCTCTTCTCCTTGACCTTGTGTCCGATCTATAGATGGGTCTAATAAATCCTTTCTCACTGGCTCTTGGGAGAGGTCAGAAGATAAAAGCTATTGGCCCCCGGTTCCTTTTTACCAGTCCTTTGCCCACTTACACACGTGGTTAAAAACCACAAGCTTGGTGTCATCCTTCTTCCCTTTGAAATTCATCCCTGAGAGGCTGGTGCTAAGGGTACAAGGAGGAGGAAGAGGTGACTTCTTCCCACTCTTTTCTGTAAATGTGGAGTGAAAGGCCTACCAAACGGCAAAGCAGGTTCCTGGCATAGTGCGCAAGAATTTTTTCATTAACCACGCATTTTGTTTTTTCATTCCAAGAGGTGGAAAAAAAAGTCCAGCAAAAACATCATCAAACACACCCAACTCTACTTTCAGAAATTTAAATGCATATATAAACCACTTACCATAAAGAAAACATGAAACAGAAATAACCACCTACTTGGAGCTGAATGAGAACAAAAGGCCCATGTGCCAAAACTATGGGATGTGATGAGAGGTAAACCCGTGAAAATTGTAACTTTTTATGAGAAACCCCCAGATCACCTCAGAATAAGTAAGGAAGCCTTTGTGTCACCAGATAAGGGATGAAGAAGTTCCTAAACATTTCCAGTTTCCAGGCAGTGTCACAGGAACTTGAAATTCACAATGACAAGAATTTAAGGTGTCTCACAAAAAGGAGAGCTTCGCAAGGTGGAAGTTTTAGCAAAGATGTATTTTAGCATAACAGAACAAACTAGGGAGAAATAGGGAAGTGGGGGGAGCAAAGCACCTCCCGCTTCGTGTAGCTGTGGGAGCTGAGCTCAAACACAGTAGCCTTTCTGTGGGCTTTATATTCTCTGAGCTGGGGAAATACATGCGGTCATGTCTCTGTCATCTAGTAACTCCTGGGTGGCCGAGGTGGGTACTGTTTATTATTCGAAAGCATAAGATGTGATCTAAATCCACCCAAAACACAGGGGCAATAGTTACAATTTCAGGACTTCACTTTGCCAGACATGCGCTCTGGTTTTCTGTCTCTTTTAGCCATTTGAGAAGAGTGTGTAGCTTCTTAACATCTCAAGGGAGAAGGCGGCCACAGAGAGGCCCGTGTGCCTCCCTACTCATACGACTTAACACTGTAAGGGAGAGCTCTTTCCTTGTCCAGTTTACTTCCTGGTTCACATTTCTGAGTCTGGGGCTTTTAATATTTATTAATTTTAATTTTCCTGACTTCTTGCCTATCCATCCTGCCTCATTTGAATAAAGAAGCTATGAAAATTCGAAGGAGCAAGTGGAATTAATGAATAGAAAAGCAGATGATAATGAAATGTGAGAAAAAAAAAAAAAAAAAGGCCAAGCTAGCTGATTATAACCCTCAAGTTGGTTGACACGACTAAGACAATAGCTAATCCTGGCCAGTGTGATTAAGGAAAAGAGACAGAAATATAAACTCAGGAATTATAAAAGGATCATCATTCCAAATAGAGGACAAAACCCAGTACACAAAGAGTGACCTCCCCTCCCTGCTTCCCCTGCTCACCTGAGCTGCCTGTGTTTAGGCCACTTCAACCTGACAGGTTAGACCTAGTCTGCTGTGTGTCTCTTGGGAAAGCAGCACAGAGCTGGATGCATTCAAGATCAGTGTGAGACGCTCTGCTTCAAAAAAACTAAACTGAGTCACATTTATTACAATTACTGCTTCTGCCACTTCTTTTTGTGTCTTCTACTTACCATGCTATCAAGCTACAACTTTTTCTCCCCATATTTGCTTTTGTTTTTCCAGTGTGGTTCCATTTACCCCACTAATTTGAGTGCTGCATGTTCTAGTTCCTTTCTTCCTAGAGAAGTGCTGTCCAGTAGAATTTTCTGCAATGATACAAACTTCTGCGTCTTGTGCTGTTGCATATGGTGGTATATGTTTCCTTCGTGTTCCCAAAAGGGGACGCTCCCTGAACAATTATGGCGCCCAGGTCTCTCTGTCCTCACTTCCCTATGCCCCACCTCCCTTGGTCCTGGAGGTTTCACTCCCAGAGGGAAGATTTTTCCAGGCCACATGAGGCCTGTTGTTATGGCTTAGGTAATATTCCTCCATCCCCACCCCTTGCAAAGTTTCATGTGTTGAGGGCTTGATCCTCAGGGGGTGGTGCAATTTTGAGAGATTCTAGAAACCACAGGAGGTGGGGCCTAGGTGGAGGGAGTCCGTCAGTGGGTGTGTGCCCCATCCTGGTCCCCATTCTCTGCTTCCTGTCAGCCATGAGGTGAAGAACCTCCCACCACCATGATGTTTCTGCCCAAGTCCATGGGGCCAAGCAACCATGGACTGGACCCACTGAAACCATGAGCCAATCCTTCTTCCCTTTAAATTGTTCTTTCGGGTATTTTGGTCACAGCTCACAAAAGTAACTGATGCAGAAAACTGATTCCAGCAACTAATGGAAGGAGCAACCAACAGTGACCAAACCTGACTGTGTGAAGCTTAAGCCTTGGGAATTGGTTTGTGGAAGGAATTTGGAAGAGTCTGGAGATGTGGGTTAGAGAAGCTGTCAGCAGAGCTTAAAGGGCAACTTTGGTGGAAGCTCAGAAGACAGAACATCAGCAGAAATGTGGGCAGTGAAGGCCAAGCTCATGAGATTTCAGATAGGAACAAAAACTCTCCTGGGAACTGGACTAGAGGCCCTTTGAATTGCATATTGGCAAATAACTTGTCTACATTTTGCCCATGCCCTAAGACTTTGTGGGAGGCTGAGTTTAAAGGTAATGGACTCATTACTCTGGTCAAAGAAATGCAGTGCAGCATTCAGACTGTGGCATCATTATTCCTGGCTGCTTTTAGCCAGGCTTACATGAAGAATAAAGAGCAAAAAGCAAAGCTTTTTGTTTTGAAAAACTTGCAGTTTGGTCAGAAAAGTTGAGGCTAAAAAGGCATGGTTTCTGAAGAGATTAGTGCCATTAAAGAAGACAAACACTTTGCATTGGGACAATAGGAAAGATGATGACTTTAGGGCATCTCAGGAATTGCTAAGACCCCATCTATCACAGCCTCAAGGCTATACATGTGTAAATTCATTAAAAAGAGTTTCCTTGAGAAAAGAGAGCCCCTGGGACACCTTGCTGGCACAGGGCTGCCTAAGAAGTTGTTTCCCTAGGATTCTGTTCACTGTGCCCAGCTGTCCTGGCACTCAGAGGCCATTGCAGCCATGGCCCAAGGAGGCCCGGCTACTGCTAAAGGTGTCAGCAAACCTTGGTGTATTCATGAGATGATGCTAGTTTTGCAGGCCTGCAGAATGCAAGAGTTTTAGGGTTGTGGAGGCTTCCACCAAGATTTCAAAGGAACAGCTGGGAGGTCAGCATCCCTGAAGGCAGCACCTGAGAGGGCAATGTGTAAAGATGTGAGGGTGAAGCCTATACTGCAATGGAGACCCAAGGAAGTTAGGGATGCCAGAAACATGGACTGTCTAATTAGAAAAGCCTCAGGACATGAATGGAGCCAGCCCAGGAGAGAGGCTTTGTGGGCTGCAATCAGCAAGGCCATGGGGGCAAGGCTCACTCATGACACTTCATGCCCAGGTTGCTGGACATGGAGCTACAGGATTTAATGCTTGCTCTGCTGGCTTTCAGTCTTACTTTGGTCTGAATGCTCCTTGTTAATTTCCTGCTCCTCCCTTTTGGGATAGGAAGGTTTACTCTGTGCCAATGTATGATGGAAGCATGTAAGTTGTTGATTTTACAGGGGCTCACAGCTAAGAGTTGTCTTGAGTCTCAGATGAGACTTTGAACTTGGGCTTTTGAACAATGTTGAAACTATTAAGACAATAAGGGCTCAAGGAGATGGACTGGATGCATTTTGCATTATGAGATGGACAGCTCTTGGGAGGTCAGGGGTATATGTCTCATGGTTTGGATTTGAAGTGTCCCCCGCAAAAGGCTCATGTGTTGGGGACTTGATCCCCAGCTGGTGACACTATCTTGGGAGGTTCTAGAGACTTTAGGAGGTGGGCCCTAGCTTGAGGAAGTACATGCCTTTGAAGGCTGTGTCTGGTCCAGACCCCTCCTCGCGCTCTGCTTCTGTGCACCATGAGGTGAGCAGACTCCTCCTGTACAAGCTCCCACAGCCATGATGTTCTGCCTTACCATAGGGCTGGACAATGGAGCCAAGGACTATGGACTGAAGCTATGAAACCATGAGCCAAAATAAATATTTCCTCCCTTTGTTTCTGTCCAGCATTCTGTCTCAGTGCAAAGTCTGACTAACACAGCAGTTGAGGGGAAAACAAGGAATTGCCTGCCATTTCCTGGGTTCATCTTGAGACAAAAGGGAGCCCAGCCAAAAGACCAAGGCCAAGTTGACTTCGCACAGTTTTGCTGGAAAACACAGTATAGATTTGGGTCACTGTGGTAAAAGGAGAACAACAAAAATTAAGGTAAAATATAATAGTAGTAATATCCTGCCAGGCATGGTGGCATACACCTACAATCCCAGCAGAGGCAAGAAGATTGTGAGTTTGAGGCCAGCCTGGGCCACATAGCAAAACCCTGTCTCAAAAAAACAAACAGTAATAATAGATGTCGTTTATGGAGTATCTTCTCTGGGCAAAATCTTTATGTGCCTGCTGCTGATTCATCCTCGTAACAACCCCATGGAGTTCTGCTACAATCACTCATGTTACAGATGGAGAAACTAAGGCTCAGAGTGTGTTCACAGCTAGGAAGTAACACAGTCAGGACCAGAACACTTCCAAAGCCACACATTAAGAGCTGTGCCTCCCTGACTTGCAGCAGCAAGGGCCGGTTGGAGATAGGTTGGGGAGACAGAAAGAGCCAGGACTCAGGGCAAAGAGCAGAGGAAAGAAAACTCTCAAGAGGACTCCAAGTGACAGAGTAGGTGAAGTCTCATTGTCCCAAGGAGCATCCCAAAGGTGGGGGAGTCTTCAGCAGGACTGGGGAGACCATCCCCCTTCCCCAGAAGCTTTCCATGGCTCCTGCTGCCTGTTTGAGGAAGTCTTTAGTGGGACAAAAAGGCCCTTTATAGACTACCCTACCTCCCAGCTACTTCATCCCCATCCTGACCCCATTCCTCCCCACACCTTGCAAACACTTCTGTTCCTGGCACACATCAGACAACTCCATGCTCACTGCCTCCACTAGCTGGCACTGCCCTGGTTCCCAAATGCTGACTATCCCACATCAGCCACCTCTCTGGAATCCTCTAGGTACACACACCTGTTGGCTTCCAGACCCCATCCTCTGTAGGGGAGCTGCCTGCCAACCCTACGCCATAGGCAGTATTGTCATTCCCATTTTATAGATGGAACCCCCAAGGCACAGAGAGGCCAAGACATTTGTCCAAGGTGACACAGTGTGTAAGTGACAGAGCAGGGATTTGAACTCATGAAGTCTGATGAGTTATCAATGTTGAGTGTGATAAAAAAAAAAAAAAAGCTCACATTAACTGACCACTTGTCCCATGCAGGTGTGAGCTGAGCATCTCAAGTTTACATTTGATAAGCATCACTGTGATAAGGGTATTTTATAGCAACCATATGAAAGTCAGAGAAGGTGACAAACTGTCTCAGGTCATGACCAAGAGGGAGCATTGAGGCTGGAACCCAGCCCTGATCCCAAAGTCTGTAGACAGAGTCCAGTCCTTGAACTGTGGAGAGAGCAGCCTGGGGGCTCTAAGGAGGGCAAAGACAGGGGGATTACTTTGAACCTGTCCCTTCCCAGCATACCTCCACCACCCAGCCCTGGCTCTGCCCAAGGTAGGTGACCAGTAACTAGCTACTGAATTAATTTAGGAAGAACAGAGGGGCAGGAACAAGGGCCAGAGCCAAGCTCAGTTTCCTGGGGACCCTGGCCTCTGTAGGTTCCAGTTTCTCCCAGGCACTGGGTCCCTGTACCCCAGAAGTGATGGACTTTAGAGACAGGGCTGGAGTTGGGTGACAGGTGTGCCCTTGCTCTGTACACGGAAAGCTGGGTTGCACAGTGGTTAGTAATACAGACTGGCTGGGGTTCCAAACTGGAACTTTTCTTCTCCATAGCTGTGTGGTCTTGGGCAATACACTTAAGCTCTCTGTACCTCCTCTATTTACAAATGGGAGAGTTTACATACTGTATATACCTGCCTACCTACTTCATAGCCATTCTTGGCAACTATATGATTCTCGACAGAACAGTCCAGAGTGCGGTTTTAAGAGATAAGTCAGGTTTTGCCCCCTACCTCAACCCCAGTTTAAAACCCTTCTCCTGTTTCCCCGTATCATTTGGAATAGAACCCAAACTTCTACAAACTTCCTACAAAGCCCTGGGTGATCTGGCCCTGTCACCCCTGACATCTTTTCAACCCATCTTCCCTTGTCCACTAGGCTCCAGCCGCTCTGGCTCGGCCCATACCAGTTCATTCTGACACAGGGCCTTTGCACTTGCTTCTCTTGCCACCTGGAAGCTCTTCCCCCGGATCCCAGCAAGGCTTGCTTCTGCAGGGGAAGATCTCGGTTCCAGGGCCTCCCACCCACCGAAGCCCAAGCCTGGGGCCTTCGCATGGCTTCACTGTGCACTGTGTTCAGTACTTGTTCATCCAGCAGCTCAGCCAGCACAACAGCTCCAGGAGAGAGAGGATTATGCTTACTTCCTTCCCCTGCTGTCTGGCGCAAAGTAGATGCTCACTAAAGAATGAACGGCTGACTGGCCCTTTGACCTTCCGAGTCCAGAGAAGATGAAAGAAATCTTAGAGATGCTCAGCACTGGACTGTCCTCTCCTCTCCGAGCCCTGTCCAGGGCAGGGTCTGTCCGTTTTGCAGGACCCCTCGCCCTGCCCATGTGGTGCGGGTGGACTGGGCCCATTTCCTCCCCTGCAGAAGCGACATTTCCCTGGCCCGGGGCTGTTATCAGGAGGAAGGCGGCCAGGACAGCGCCGGGCCAGCAGGGCTCCTTTGTCCCTGGCAGAAAGCAGGAGGAAGGCAGTGCCAGGCCCGCCTAGTCCCCAGTCCCGGCCTGCGGTCCCGCCGGGCGGGATGGGTCGGGGGCCGCCAGGAGGGCGAGGGGCGCGCGGCCGCGCGATGGGGACTTACCCATGGCGAGCCGGACCCGCGGGCGCGCTGGGGGCGCCGGGGACGCTGGGGATCCGCGCGCGTAGCGCCCGAGTCAAACTTCGTTGCCCGCCTCGGGCCTGTGTCCCGCCCGCGGCGCCACGTCGGCCAGCCAGGCCCCCAGCCTGGAGGCGGGACGGAGGGGAGCCCGGGACCGCCCCCGGCTGTCCCGCCAGGCCAGGCAGGGACCCCGCCCTCCCCACTGCCATCTGAAGTTCTCCCTGGGGGAGCCCCCCACGCCTGTCTCTCCCCAACTTTTTCCTCAAGTGGGAGATGCCCCAATCACTGTGACCCTCCCTTGAGTGGCCTCCCAGTGAACACACACACACACACACACACACACACACACACACACACACACACACACACCCCTGAGCGGCTCACTCACCCACGGATTCACCATTCTAGCCCAGAAGAAAAGGAAATCCCCAAAGGACCAGGAAAATCCCACCTACTGGTAAAGGCTGGCAAGATGTGCTAGGCAGGCCCAGGGGCTACCTTGGCTCTCTTGGTCTGTTGAAGGGACACTTCAGCTGCCACCTGATGATCTAGACAGAGGGAACAGCAAAGGAGCCTGTGGGGACCGAGAACAGCAGATGTGAAGCCAGGGGGCACTGGTGCCTAAGAGTAGAGAGGCAGAGTGGAGGGAGACAGGGGCACTGGCAAAGGTTGATACTTAAAGGAGGAATCAGGAATGTGGGTTTTATCCCAACTGAAGGGAGAAATAACTGGGGAGCTCTAACAGGTCACAGGAGCCAATGCTGGGACAGGGAGCCCCCTTGGAGTCTGCTGGGAGGTGAGGGATGAGGTTGGTTTGGCTCAGGTGTTGGTAGAGATGGAGAAACACAGGCAGATGGGGGAGAGACTTGTAAGGACTTAGACCCTGGAAGGGGACAACTCGCACTGGGAAAGGCAATCTACAGTTCTGTGTTGGCTGGGTGGTGTTGGGCGCTTGGTCACCTTTGAGGCTGGGTGACACTGGGCATGCATGTGGAAACAGGTGGACAGTTAGATATAAGCCTGGAGTTCTGGAAAGGAGTCAGGCTGGGGACAATGCCACCAATTGTCAGCACTAACATGGCACAGGCTTCTGTAACCTCACTGTGTGCTCGTACATAGGTGCCTTCCCCACATGCACCAGAGCTGTACTCACGCTAACTCAGCCTCACAGGTGGATGCATGCATTCTCCCATCAGGCCTGTGTGCCATGGATACAGAGGCATTTCGGGAATGAGACAGCGTGGATAAGACCTCTGAGCCAGAAGCCCTTGTACAGTCCTGAAAACATAGTGGGGGATGTCTGACAACATGGCTCCAGAATTCTTTGCTCCCTCCCTTGAAATTCAGGTGGGCTTGTGATTGCTTCAACCAGGGCACTGCACAGAGTGGTACTGTGTAGTTGAGTTTTAGGCTGGGTCACTGGAACGCTGGTACCCCAAGACTCCATGTAAGAAGGCTGCCCGCCAGCCATGCTGTGAGGAAGACCATGCTAACAGAGGCCACATGCAGATGGCCCCAGAGAGATGTCCTAGCCTCAGTGTCATCCCAGCCCTGGCTCCAGAGTTACCCACTGGCTGTCCAGATGCCCAGTCTTTCCAGCTGAGTCTCTAAACATTATGGAGCAGTGGCATGCCATCCCTACCCTTTGCTCCCTAGATTCCTGACCGACAAATTCCATGAATGTAATTAAGTGATCTAAGCTGCAAGAAGTAAATTGTCCTGCAGTAATAACAGCTGGGACAAGAGAGTGATGGTTGCTCAACTTTGTGTGTGGAGTCGCTCACTGTCAACTCTCACAGTACTTCCAGCTAGGAGAAGGTGGCAGGAGCTATTACAATCTATCCCCACTTTATGGATGAGGAAGCTGAGGCTAAGGAAGGAACTGTAGAGCTTGCTTAAAGACACACCCTGTATACAGCTGAGCTTAGTAGAGCCCAGTTCTGGGGAAATGGGGCTCCAGGTGTGGTGCTCTTAACTGTCCTATATCACCACCATTCTGCATGGAGAAGAGACCAAGAAGGCTTCTTGGCTCTGATCACGTGGCAGCTCTTCCTTCATCTGTGAACATCTAGAATTTTCACCAGGACTCAGGGTGCAGCAAGGACTGGCTGTTCCACTCCTGGGAGATAATCTGCACATGCTAGTTGACTGGCAAGGCCAGTGATGACCTTGTGGCTCAATTGAGTCATGCTGCTTGAGTGTCTGCTGCCATGTCCTGTCTCCAGAGAATACAGAACCCCTCTTCATTTGCCACTGTCAAAGGAGAAAGGAAACTTCCAACTGGATGGTATAAGAAGCAGCTTCAAAAAAAATGGTTGGTCCCTGGTATTCATACCCAGTGTCATCCTCTTCCCTGGAGGGTGGGCAGGACCTAATGACTTACTTCTAATAAATGGAAACAGCCAAAGTGGCAGGTGCCATTTTATGATTGAGACATACAAGACAGAGGTTTGGGGCTTGCTTGTGGTCTCCTGATAGCTCAACTATTCGCTCTGGTCAAGCCACCTGCCTTGCTGTGAGCTACCTGATGGAGGGCCCCACAAAGGCAATGCCTCCAGGTAATAGCCAATGGGAAGCTCAGGCCTTCAGATCAACAGTCCTGAGGAACTGAACGCTATCCACAAGCTCATGCTTGGAGGGAGCTCTCTCCCAAACTGCCTCACTGACTAGGTGTCCTCACTGACAACTTGATTGCACCTTGCCTCTGGGCTCTTGCTCAGGGCTCAACTCTGCTCAGTTCCCTGTACCTTAAACACCATGAAATAATAAATGTGTTTTGCTTTAAGCCATTAAGTTTTGCGGTAATT
This sequence comes from Castor canadensis, assembly GCF_047511655.1. NCBI lineage: Eukaryota > Metazoa > Chordata > Mammalia > Rodentia > Castoridae > Castor > Castor canadensis. The sequence continues at coordinate 168,867,739 of NC_133390.1, read as the reverse complement.
TGTTACATGGTGATAAATAGCTAATACAGATTCCATCACTGGTAATTACCTTGTTCAAGAAAAGGAGGTGGACCACCTGGAAGGCAGAAGGAGGGATTGGCCAATGGAAAGGTTTATCTGCCTTCCAAAGAGTTGGTTGCAGCAAGCGTGCAGACATCTATTATCCCCACAAACAAATCTCCATGAATGTGAACTTAGAAACAAAAACCTCTTTTACTTCTGTATCCCCAGTGTTGTGCTGCAGAATATCTAGAACCATGCCTAGCCGATAAAGAGTTGCTCAATAGTAACTGCTGAAGGATTTTTTATCTTCCTCTCATTCACCGAGCTAACAGAACTTCCTGGGTTTTGTTCTCCAGAGTCTACACTTTAAAAGAACAGAGATCAGGTGAGACAGATAGAGGGACCCAACCCTCCCAGGACACTGGAGCAGGGGTTGAGCACTGTTGAGCATTGCTAACTACTGTTAAATGCTGTTGAGAATGTTAGCTTTGATTTGAGCTTTCTTTAAGCCTTTATAGTAAGCACTATAATTTTTTTTTCTGCGAATGAACAAAACTTCCAGGAGCAGTTGTTCAGTCCTTTGAATGTCAGTGGATAGACCCTTCCCTTATGCCTAGCAGCCTGGAGGGGGGCATGTATCAACCTTCTCTAGCAAGTGGCTGGACTGCTGCCCTGGTGATACTCTGTGATCACTCTGAGATCACCACAGCTTACAGTCACCATGGCTCCAGATAACCTGGACAGGCCCTGGAAGGCAGCATTTCAGGCAATAGAAGCTGTTGTCCTTCAGGATGGAGGGGGAACACCTCCTCAGAAACTCAGAGGCCAGTGATTGGTGCAATGTGGGACTTGCATTGGTCCCTATGTGGGGTTTGTGATTGGTGGAACTGGAAGCTGTGCTGTGGCTGGTGCAAACACAATCCCTCATTTGCATAACACAGACATTGCCCTCCCCCGCCACACACACCTAGCTATATAAATAGGCTATTAGCTCACTTTGGCTGAGAGACCAACTTCTGTGTAGCCCCTCAGTATTGAAACATTAGGTTCAATGAAAGGCTTCTCCTGAATGGTCTTCTCTTGCCTACTTGTAATTTTTATCACAGAAGAACTCAGAGATGGTGGGGAGAAGAGGCAGCAAAGACAACAGAGGACAGTAGGAGTACAGAGAACGCTATGAAGAACTGAGGACAAGGGAATATAAGTCCCCATCACTAGAAATGTTCTAGGAAGCTGTCAAGCCCTGAGGGCCAAGGATCTCAACATCCAATGTCCAATTACTAACGCCAGTCACTGTAAAGACTGACATCTGAGTTTGAATAGCGGCCAAGTGCCAGGCCCCTGGCAGTTAAAGCCCAGGTTAGTAGCCTCCAACCTGAGCACACAGAGCTGCAAGTCTCTGGCCCCCAGGGGCTGGAGCCATAAACCTCTACTTCTCAGGCCTTGGAGCCATAAGCTTCTGAGTAAGCCAGTCCATAAGCCTTTGGTCCTCAAGGGTCCAGGACTGCTTCTCCTTGCTACTCCTAGTTCCTATTGGAGCACAGCAGAAGGACCCCAGACAGCTGCAAGTTCCAAAGCCTACAGGGTCTGCATAGGCATTAGGAATGGCAGAAGTGAGCTGGCCATAAGGCAATGTGGAGTGGTGAAAACTGACACACCGAAGGCCATATGTCCACAGCAGGAGTCGCAAATGATAACCACCTGCCTTGTTGTGTCCACGAAGTTTCACTGGAATACAGCCGTGCCTGTTCACTCATATACTTTCCATGTAGCTTTTGTTCCTCAGCTGTGGCGTGGAGCAGTCATATCAGCGGACTGTCTCTGGACCTTTACAGAAAAAGTTTGACAACCACTGATCTGGCCTAGCTGGGGCAGCTGGACTGGTGCTCAGCCTGTGGTGGAAATACAGACATGGTGCTAACAGGTCTTCCATAAGGGGACCATGATCTTTCCTGGGTTCTTTTTTAGTGAAGGCAAGTAAATTTTCTTTAAAAAAAAATCAAGAGTGCTGGAAAAATCGTGATGAATTGTATGCAACTCCAAAGATACCAGTGTCCATCTCAAAACCGGGTGCATGGGACACAGGTGACCTCGGGCAAGGTTCTCGTGGGTCCCACACAGTGCCCAGAAGTGACAGAGCCTGGAAACCTAACAGAGCCATTGGAAAGCGATGACGATGGGCCAGACAGCTCTGATGTGTCCTTGTGTATTTGCTGTTGCTGTCCTCACATAATTGCTGCACAACAAATAAACAACCAGAGGGTAGACTGACTGCTCATCCTGAGAAGGGGGCCTGCCTGAGGACAAAGCCACCATAGAAAAGACTGCTGAGAGGCAGCCAGATACAAACTCAGATGCCACTGCCTGAGCCCCAAAGTCCAGCTGTGTCTACCATGAGCCCTGCTGTGCTGCTTGTCACTTCCCGCCACTATAGTCATGAATAATGAAAAGTTATCCTTGCTGGGTGGCACTGCCAGCACCGCGCTCGGCCTCTTCCCTAACCACTGCAGTGCACACTGGTCTGCCCCAGAGGCCAGGAGCCCTGAGGAAATGACACCCATTGGGAACAGCCGTCAACCATGGCTGCTGAAGAGTGATTATAAGTAGTCAACTGTCAACTCCACTCCTTCACTCTTTGACAGTCAAAAAAAAAAAAGAGTATTTGAAAAAAAATTTTTTTCTTTATCCTGTGCACACTATTTGGTAAGATTTCCTTTCCTCTCAGAGCTGTAGGGGGTGAGGAAACAGCAGGCTGGTAGTTAGATGGGGAGGTAGGCATTAATTAAATAGTCATAGGAACAAAGGACTCTGTGACAGTGCTAGAGAGGAGAGACTCTGAGGGGCACTGGGACTTATAACTATTGGATTTCCTCTCCTCTGATGGGTGGCAGGGCTTCCTTGAGTGCCTGCCACTTGAGCTGAGAAGGGAAAGATGCCTCCTCCATGAGTCTAGGCAACAAAGGGAAGGAAGAGCATTTCCAACAGAGGAAAGAGCAGATGCAAAGATCCTGTGGCAAGATGGAGTATGGCAAGAGCTTCAGAGAAGATAAAGGTGTCTGAAAAGCAGAGAACAAGGGAGGGTTTGGTGGGAGAAGGGTCTGGAAGAGGATGCAGAGGTTCCTTGCAGGGCCTTACAAGGCTGAATTAAAGATGGTGTCTTTATCTTAAGCACAGGGAGGAGCCATTGAGAGGTCTGAAATGAGTTAAAGAAGCCAGAACCCATCTGACTGTAACAAGCTTGGCTCTAGTAAATATGTTTGCACAGTAGATTTCTAAAGCAGGGGTTCAGACAGATTTGGTAACCATAGTGATGGCTATGTGGACACAAACAATTATGATAATGAACCCCCGAATTTGAGAAACTGGATGTTATAAATAGAATCTGTTCTGGGTGAGCTTTGAGTGGTCTGGGCTCATGAAAGACACTGGAAACTGCATTCTGCCAACAAAAGGGCCTAATGTTTGAAAAGGGACCTGCCGTGTGAGTGAATGAAACCCGGGACCACATTGCTATGACACTGGTGTCATAGCAACCCTCAGACCAAAAGGCCTTTCTTCAGTATTTCCAACCGGGCCCCAAGGACTGAGGGGGAGGGGTGAGGACCCTGAACATGGGAAACCAGTCTGCTGTCCACTATCTCCATGTGATCAGCATCATATTTAATTCTGACAAGCACTTGCTGAAGTGGAACCAAAAGATGTGGCCCACTGGAACTCCTCCAGCCCCCTGTCTTAGGCTTTTCACAGTCTTTTCTATATTTCTACCATCCTGTGTTGTTTTCACCCCTCTGGCCCCCTGCTCTCTCTGCCCCTGGCTGTTCTCTGGAACTCTTCAGTCGCCTTCTTGTTGCTGTCTCCACTTGATGTTTACCAGCTCAGTTCACTCTTCTTATGATAAAAATCAAAAGTCAGTAAAGAAAAGACCATTTGGGACATCATTTATTGGGCCTAATGTGTGACAACACAGGATTGTGTCTCCCAGCTGACTTGAAAAGTCAGCCCAACAGCTTATTTACATGGCCAGGAAGGGCACAGGTGTTTGAACCAATCACAGCAGAGCCCTTCATGTAAATGAAGGATTATGTTTGCACTAGTCCCAGGCCTTCTGCTGGGCCACCAGGCGAAGTACTTCCCCTCTGGCCTGGGTGACAATGGCTTCTAGAGTTCACCGGGGCTCGTGATATCAAAAAGACCAGAGAAAGCTGCTTGAAGCAGTTGTGGCTGAACAGTGCCTACTGGAGCCAGAGTTGTGCTTTGGCAGTGAGGCATGAGTATAGTTTGGCCAACTGCCAAAGAGGGCTGCTTGGCTCACAGTCAAGGCAAGTTCAAGGTGCCCAGGCATAAGGGAAGGGCCTGTTGAAGGACCAGCCATGACAATTTTAATCATTCCCAGAAAGCATTAAGTGTTTCCAATAAAGACAAAAGCTCAGCACAACTAACAATTCTAATAGCACTTAACAGTACTTAATAGTATTTAGCAGAACTTAATAGTGTTTAACTTCTGCCCCAGAGAGTGATGGGACTTTCTCATCTATCTATGATCTCATCTATGCTGGGAAAAACCCCATAATTATGTGTGTGTGATATGCCTGATGTATAACACAAATCTGGAAACTTTATATAATGGTCAGTGGTGTTGTAGATTGGTGAAGGGCATGGGCTGTTTTGGATTTGTGAGTGTGTACACAATTTTGTATTGTAAGAATCTGTGACGGCCCATGTTAGCCTTGTAATGAAACCGAGAGAATCAGAAAGCTTAAGTTTGATTTCTCATCTCCTCCCCCACAACCCTCTCTGAGACTCAATTTTCTGCAAGAAAGGTTTTATCATTTACCCTTATTACTCCTGAACGCATTCCATAAATAGTCATGATCCTAGCACCTAAGACGATGGAGAAATGGTTTGTTGTCTGCTTTGGCTAGGTAAGCCCCTGTGCGGGGGCGGGGGGGGGAGTTCAGGAGTCAAGGGGCGAGGAGCCCAAAAAAGAGGCCACTAGGAGCCAAATCTTTCCAGGATGTAGAAGACTACTGAAGGAGCAGAAAATCCCAAAGCGATTTCCTTGAGAGAGGCCGAAGTTTTCCGGAAAGAGCCGAAAAACTGGGACGGCCCCAAAGCCTTCCGGGAGTGTTACCGAGGGTTTCCGGAGAGAGCCGAGAAGTGAGGAATTGTACCGAGAGTTGCCGAATGAGTACGGAGATGGACGAAGGCTAGGGGCGGACCACAAGAGCGGTTCCTGAGAGATACCAAAGATCTCGCAAAGGGCGGAAAGGTCGGGAGGCGGAACCACTCCCACAGGGTGGAAGTGTCGGAGGGGAGGTGTTGAGTTGCGGAAGAAGTCGAGGGTTTCCGGAGCGGGCGGAAGCGCCTACGGCAGCTTCCGGAAAGAGTAGTAGGGCTGTGTGGTGGTAATGGCTGAGGTTACGGAAGCGGCTTCGGCGGAGGCTGAGGCGTTGGCCGCGGCCCGGGAGCGGAACAGCCGCTTCCTGAGCAGCCTGGAGCTGGTGAAGCAAGGCGCCGAGGCGCGGGTGTTCCGCGGCCACTTCCAGGGCCGCGCGGCCGTGGTGAAGCACCGCTTCCCCAAGGGCTACCGGCACCCAGCGCTGGAGGCGCGACTCGGCCGGCGGCGGACGGTGCAGGAGGCCCGCGCGCTGCTGCGCTGCCGCCGCGTAGGTAAGGCGGCCCCGATACCCAGCTCCGTAGTTTCTGCGTTCGAACCGTCTTCCTAGGCCTCTAGGAAGTGGCCTCTCGCTCCTGTCTTCGTTCATTCTTAGGAGGTCGCGTGGTCTTGGAGCAACCCGCATTTGTCCGAGAGCCATGCCGCTGGCTGCTCGGCTCGGCTCTGCCACTGTTGCTCCGCAGTGAACATGCGCCCGCTTCCCATTTCACCGGCTCAGTTTGCTGTCGCTGTCTCCTCGTTCATTAGTCTTAGGAAGCAGATGTGATGACAAGCACTTGCCGTAGGGCCAGGCTGTCGGGATTCGCTGCCTCACGTGTAGCATTCCAAGAAGTGCTGAACCTCTCCGCCTCAGTTTCCTCAACCTGTAATGGAAAAGGGAAGTAAAGGCATTCGTGACGGAGACCGTTAGGCGACGTGTGTATGCCGTGCATCACGTTCGAATGCGTGCCCGATACATAGCCCTCAATAAATGTCAGATTTCTTTAAAGTCGTTCATTTTTTCCCCATTACGACATCATTGTGTGTCGCCACCAGAAACACTGTCCTCAGATGAGAAACTGAAGCTCAGAGAGGGAAAGTAACTTGCCCAAGGTTGCACAGCTAGTAAGTGGCCGATCCCTCTGATTCAGAAGCGTTGGCCTTTTGCTTTTATAATTCTTGCCTTTTTCTCACTAGGTTTTTTTTTTTTTTTTTTTTTTTTTAGGCACCTACTGTGCACAAGGACATTGTTAGGTACTGGAAGAGCTGGGGAAGGGGGGCGGAAATTAAGTGGTGAGCAAGCAGGTACATTAGTACCCCTTGAACTAAGTTTAATGAAGTTAAATTTCACAATTTCCATTTTACTTTGTGATAAAAGTTGCATTAAACATGAGCTGCCTTGTTTACCTCCGTGTCCCCCGTTGACATGCCTGTCGTCAGTTTTTAGAAGGTGTCCCAAGCATGGTTGACATTCAGTAAAGATTCATTAGTTGAAGGAATTGTCCTTGAAACAGCAGAAGCTGAGGCTTAGAGAAGTTAGTGTGACTTCAGGGTTTCACAAAGATGAATTTCTAAACAGACAGACTGCTTAGCCTCCTGTTTGTGTCCTTGTCAAAAACTGCTCTGACTGGGCCTAGCCTCCCCTCTGACTCTTTGTTTACTTTTTACGGAGTAAGTGTGGTGATGAAGTCCAGTTGTAAAGGGTGTTTGGGAGGAGGAGGGAGCTTTGGCACCTCTATACCTAACTTGGGTGGGCTCAGTCATAGTCCCACTGGGCTTGAGTGTGTGTGGGGGGGTGTGGGGGAGACAGACATCTGGAGAAGCTGTGCCATTTTCTACAGCATTCCTAGATCTTCTCAAATAAGTAGATTTAGTCTGGAAAACCAGCTCAGTCTGAAAATAAAGCCTACTGTAAAAAGAAGAAAAGGAATTTAAGCCACTAACCGCTTATGTATTGATTGCAGGAATATCTGCCCCAGTTGTCTTTTTTGTGGACTATGTTTGTAACTGCTTATATATGGAGGAAATTGAAGGCTCAGTGACTGTTCGAGATTATATTCAATCTACTATGGAGACTGAAAAAACTCCCCAGAGCCTCTTTGGCTTAGCCAAGAAAGTTGGGCAGGTTTTGGCTCGAATGCACGATGAGGACCTCATCCATGGTGACCTTACCACCTCCAATATGCTGCTGAAGCCACCCCTCGAGCAGCTCAACCTGGTGCTCATAGACTTTGGGCTCAGTTTCATTTCGGGACTTCCAGAGGACAAGGGAGTTGACCTCTACGTCCTAGAGAAAGCCTTCCTCAGCACCCACCCCAACACCGAGCCTGTGTTTGAGGCCTGTCTGAAGAGCTACTCCACCTCCTCCAAAAAGTCCAGGCCAGTGCTAAAGAAATTGGATGAAGTACGCCTGAGAGGCAGAAAAAGGTCCATGGTTGGGTAGAAGAGTGTGTGTGATAACCACACACAGTTCAGCTGTTTTTCAAAGTAAATGTGAAGAAATGCTATGAGTGAGATTAGACCTAAATAAAGGTGTTGGGATATTTTTAAGTGCTCTGTGATCATCTTGTTAAGTGCCATTATCATCTGCAGTTCTCTGTTCTCAGGAGTTTATTATGTACATAAGACATGTTTCAGGTAGAATTGGGTATTTAAAATAATCTAGGGACTTGGGTGTGGCTCAAGTGATAAAGTGAAAGGTCCTGAGTTCAAGCCCCAGTACCACCCTCTACTTCCCCCAGAAAAGCATAAAACCAGTCTAGGGCAGGCTTTCTCCCATATTGTGACTTGTATTCCTCCTGTCACAGCGGTGGCATTGAACCATATCATGAGAACATTATTCTCTTCAGTCTCAGTTGGGGATAGTTTGTCTTTATCAGCCCTTTAGTCCAGTGGTTTTGTTGTTGTGTACATGATGTGTTCAACTTAAAACAATTTAGTGTGATATAACCAACATTTTAAAAATCAAGCATAGATTAGAAAGTGTATTTCTTTATGAAACTGTTTTGAGTGTATATGTAGACACAGATATGCAGTGGTAAGCAGTGATTGATACAAAGCTCCTTTAAGTTTATGTAGATAGAGGATTTACATCACAGGAAGTAGACAGTCATAATGGTGAAGTAGTATGGAAGGAAGTTTGACAGTCTGGTTTCAGGAGCAGGAAAACTGAGTTCAGATGCCAGCACTGGCTGAGGTATTTGGGAAGGCCCACATTAGTGAAACCATATGGGGTATAATCTGATGAAGCAAAGTATAACCTAATCCTGACTCTGGTTTCTTTGAAACTTTATTTACAAAGATAGGCAGCTGGCCTGTAAGTCATAGTTTGCAGATTTGATTTTTAAAACTATTAAATATTTTTCTTGATTATTGAGTTTTTAGTATCCCCCTTTAATTTGTGCCCTAGACAAGTGCCTCACTTGCCTCCCTAATATGGCCAGCTGTCACTCACTACCTGGGCCCTGATGGGGAAGCCCAGGTCCTCACAGTCCTGCCTGAACAACGTTTTTGGGAATGAGGTGTCTCCTGAGTCTAATTAGGAGTATTGCAACCTCAAAGGACTGTGGGCCTCTTTTGCCACCAGAGGTCGCAAGTTACTGTCATTCTCTGCAGACAGGTAGAGGTAAAGGAGAAACTTCTCTCCACTTCCCCTTCTCCCCTCTCCTTCCTGCCTCCTTCTACTCTCTCCTCTACTTCCCTCTTTTCTTCCCAATTCCTGCTTTCTCTCGTTTCCTCCTTTCACCCTTGATCTTCATTTACTCACTCCTCAACACGTTAGCTATAACCAATTTAACTGAAGTGAGCCTGTCCTTCCTGACATCAGCCCTCAAATCTTCTTTCCCCTGCATATTATGCACATATGTAGACATCTTTGAACCTGAAGCTGCTGTCATTCAGGTGTTCTGTCACTTGAAGCCCTAAGCATTCCAACCCAGACAGATATGGCTCCCAGTCTTGCAAGACACGCTGTTCACAGCATTCTACTGCCTTTCTCATCAAGTTGGGGCCTGTAGAATCATTGGACTGCATGTTTAGATCAAAGACGGGAGTGACAGGCTTGACTCCAGACCTGTCCAAGATAACCTCAGGAGCTCTACCCTACTAGGTCTGGCCAGTCTCTGTTTCCAGCAAACTATGAGTTTGGGGAGAGTGCCAGATTTCTTTGGGCCTAAGTTTCCCTGTCTTCAAAGTGAAGCATTTGATGTGAATCAAACTGATTGCTGACCATGAAGACATTTTTTGTTGTACCCAGGTAATGTTATTTTTTAGTCACCATTGTTAAAACACTTGGGATGGTGTCATACAATAATCGACATATCTGACTTCTTTGGAAATATTGCCAGGAGAACCGGCCACATGTTCCCCATTCCTAAGACATCACCACCCCTTCCTCTTGTCTCCACTCAGGCCACCTGCCAGTCACCATCCATCTGCACGTTTGTGCTGCAGTTCTTACAGAATTGAGAGGGGAGCAGAATGTTTCTCACTCAGACCTTGTTCCCCTCGTCACCCCCATGTTACTTGGCCCTAAGAGCATTTGGGCATTTGTGTTTTGTGCTTGCAACCCCTAGAGAAGATAGTCTGGGACCTCCCCTGGTGTCTCCAACCCAACAAGTCCCAAATAGCCTTCTGGTTCCATCCTTGGTCTCTGCTCCTACCACAACCTTAGGAAAGGACAGCTCGGACCCGGCCCTCAGCCCTGAATGGGGGGAGTGGGGCTCCTGTGACTCCATGTCCAACCCCAGTCTAGCCAACACAGCAGCAAATCTGGCAACTTTACTTGGAAAATGTAATCAGGAGCTAGGAGAGTTATTGTGCCTAGGGGAGGGCAGGGACAGGAGGCTCCTGGCAGATGGGAAGTTCTAGTTCTTATTTCAGTGCTGGGTCCACAGGTGGATTTGGTTTGTAAAACTCCATCAAAGTGTATGCACACTTGCTTATATGTGAGCTTTTCTGTATTTATAGTTCACTTCTCTAAAAAGCTTATGAATACACAAACAACCTATGGTTATGTTCCTCCTCCTCGTTGCTCCTTGGCTCCAGGGCCTCGTGATCCTATGCCTGACCTTCCCAGCTTCCTCCTCACGGGACTCCTTGCTGTGCCCTCCTTCCCCACAGTAGCTTGAGGAATCCTACATCTCAATTTGGATCCCGTCATTCCTCTGTTCGGAACACTCCATTGGTCCCCACCTCCCTCAGGGTCCATGGAAGCACCTGCCCCACCCAGGGCTTACCTTCTCCCCACTCTACTCCCCCATTTCCACCCACCCACCCCATTCCTCACCTTCCTACACACCTGGAATACTTCCTCCACTGCCTCCTGCATTCCCTTCAGGTCTCTGCCAGATGTACATTGTCTGAGGAAGGTCCCTAAACACCCTGTGCAGAGGTAACTCACACCTGCCCACCTGCTTCTCATCTCCATTCCCTTGTGTTGTGCTCATGACCACCTAACATTCCTGAGCCCACTGCTCTTGTGCTGGCTGGCTGTGTCCCCAGCTAAAACACAGACCCTGGGCAGGGAACCCATTGGGTCTGCTGCTGGTTCCTTAGATGTAGTAGATGATGTGTGCCTAGCCTGCTCATTGGAGAGAGTCAAAGATCCACGTGAGCCTCCCACCCCCTCCCCAAGCATGTGCCATGCATGCGCGCACACACACACTCCACCTACCCAACGCCTTTCCCAGCTGGAGGCAAGGCAGAATGCAATCCTGGCCTGTGGTTTGGAACAAAAAACAGTCAGAACCCTGGGGGTCCCATGCCGATCAAAGGCTTCTTCGTATTTGTGAGCCGACCCCCTCTGTCCAGGGTAGAGGCGGGTAGGGGACTGCCCAGAACCTGCAGTTGTCACAGCTCCAGGCCTTCCCCATAGCGAGGAAAGGCCTGAGAGACCTCCAGGAGACCCAGGGGGAAGACTCCCCCTCCCCAGACTGAGGCTCTCTGCTGGGACCTGCCTCAAAGCCAATATTACTCTTGGAGCTGCAGAGGCACCAGTGAAATGTCACGCTCAAAGATGCTGACAGTGGCACCAAGCAGGAGAGAACACTGGAAGCTGTGATGCCCCCTCCCTGCTCTCCCCCCTTCCCTGCTTTATTTTTTTTTTCACAGCAGTGCGCATGCTTTCCACACTTACCTTCTCATAGAAAGACTCAGAGGACAGCTCTGTGAGTGGGGCCTACACCCGGCCTCAGCCCCGCTGTCTCCAGCACCCAGAATAATGCCTGGTGATGAATGATACTTGTGATTGTGATTGGTGGTTGTAGCAATCAAATGCTTTGATATAAAACAGGTTTAGCCATTTGATATGCACCGATCCTCTAGCAGGCATCGTTCTAGGCACCAGGAGTGTGGCGGGGGACAATGGGACCCCTCATACTCATGGAGTTTAACCTAGTGGGAAATAATTTCAAATGGTGAAGGAAGCGCGGGGACTGTATGCAGTGAGTGCAGTAGACTTTCCTTAGATTGGGGGATCATGGAGGCTCCTTGGGGGAGGTGACATTTGGATTGAGATCTGAGAGAGAAGGAACCGGGCACTGTGCTGGTGGGGGTTGGGAGAGGGTGCCCACAGAGATCCAGGCAGAGGTGGTAGTAAAGCAGAGCTTGGTGTGTTCTAATAGCAGGAAGCAGGTCACGAAGAGTGTGGTGTACAGTGGTTGAAGAGGGGTAGGTGGGAATGGAGTTGAAGAACTAGCCAGGATCCAGTGGTTCATTTAAGCTCCCAGCAGTGCTGGCCTATAGAAAGCCCTGGATAACTGGGCTGGTGACTATAATGAACACATCCACTCACAACTTACACAGCTCGTTATTTTCCAGTTGCAAATCATTAGTACCATTTAATGAGGGGTTGGTAGGTCGCTAGGCCTGTGCTAAGTGAATAAACATGAAAAGTAGTTAGAAGTGAGTGGTTTCCTTCAGTGACCTCAACACAGCAACCTCGGTTGCAGATGCCTAAAGTCATGAACACATCAGGCTCAACACTGGGGCTTAACTGTCCTCGAAAAGAAGTAAGAGGTTGGCCCGTGCACTAATAAGCTCTGGGCTCCTACCTGCTTTGCCAGCCTCATGATGCACCTGCCATTCTCAAGGTCACTTGTGTTCCTGTTGTCTACTACATGACAAATCACTTCAAAACTGAAAACAGCACTGACTTTGTTATTTCTCACAATTGTACGGCCACCTGGGCTCAGCTAGGAAGGTTCTTCTGCTTCGTGTGGTGTAGTTGGGGCCATTTAGCTGGCTGTAATTAGCTGGGAGCTTGGCGGGGCCCAGGACATCCAAAACGACTTCTTATCTTCCAGGGTCCCCCTCTAGAGTCATCATTTGGTAGTCTACCCTAAACCTTTTGTAGTATGACACCAGATGCCAGAGGAAGTATTTCAAGAGATAAGCCCTAACCTGCAAGTGGCTATTGAACCTTTGTTTGCATCACATTTGCTGATGTCCCTGTAGCAAAAGCAAGTCACATAGCCATGCCCAGGGTTACCATGGGAGGGGGCTATACAAGGGTGTCAATACCGGGAAGCATGGCTTATTGGGGGCGACCAGGATAACAATATGACTGCTAGAGCTCAAGCCATTATGCCCATATTCCAGGAATCAAGTAGGAGGAAGGGAGAGGAGAACCATATGGCAAGCTCCTTTAAAGACATAGTCCTAAAAGTCCCACACAACTTTTATTTTACTTCTCATTGACTGGAGTTTGATCACATGGATACACCAGCCTGCTAGGAGTAAACACCAGCAAAAATTGATAATGTACTCCAGAGAAATGTCCCTGAATGCCTTGGAAACTGGATATGAGAAGTCCATGCCCCACCCAACCTCCCCACCTCCTCCTAGATACCTGTTTATCCTCCATTAAGTAAATATAGATGCAATCTTTCCCATTAGTTATACACTGGCCAGTATGAAAGGGTTTTTGTTTATTTGTTTGTTTGTTTTTTTTGAGACGAGGTTTCACTCCGAAGCTCAGATATGGCTTTGAACTCACAATTCTGTCTCGGTCTCCTGAGTGCTGGGATTACAACCATCGACCACCACACCTGGCATCAGTATGTATTTTCTATGTATTGCTATACACAAAAATTTTAGGACAGTGCTTGAAACACAAGCGTATAAATGGTAGGCATGGTCTCACGAGAATTAGTAGTTATTATTCATCCCTATTGTTATGGTTTGGATATAGTGTTCCTCCAAAAGACTCATGCGCTGAAGGCTTGGTCCCCAGCTGGTGGTGCTACTGAGAGGTGATTGGATCACGAGAGTGCTAATTTCATCAATGGAACTTTAGCAGTGGATTAACCCGTTGCTGAGTTCACAGTTGAATAGGTTAGTAGGAGCTATGGCCTAGTTGGAGGAAGTAGGTCACTGACTTTGACAGGTGTATCTTGTCCCTGAGTCCTTCCTTTCTGATTCTTGGTCACCATGAAGTGAGCAGTTCTGCTCCACTACAGCCTCTCCGCCATGATGCTGGGCCTCATCACAGGCCCACAGGGAGGGACCAGGTGACCATGGACTTAGACCTCTGAACCATGAGCCAAAACAAACCTTCCTGCTTCCAAGTTGATTGGCTCCGCATGTGGTCAGTGATGGACAGTGACCAGCACACTAATGTTACTGTGATAAAATTACAAGTGCTCCCACTCATATTCTCTAGTTTGCCTTGGGTGTCAGTGATCAGACCAGCATAGTTCCAGGGACCTCTTGCCACAAGTCCTCTCACCGTGGGGTCTGGCAGCTCCGGCAGTGGTACAAAGGCTGGGGACAACTAAATGAGAGAGCCTCGCTCAACCACTTGAGCTACGACCCCAGACCTTTTTGCTTTAGTTATTTTTTTGAGTAGAGTCTCATGTTTTTGCCCAGGCTGGCTTGGACTATGATCCTCCTATTTACGCCTCCCACGTAAGTTAAACAGCACGTGTGTGGTGGCTCACGCCTGTGATCTCAGCTATTCAGAAGGAGATCAGGAAGACTGTGGTTCAAGGCCAGCCTGGACAAAAAATTTATGAGACCCCCCCCACCCATCTCAACACATAAGCTGGGCATGATAGTACATGCCTGCCATCCCAGCTCCAGGGGAAGCATAAATAGGAGGACCGTGGTCTGAGGTCAGCCCCAGATTAGAATGCTGAGATCCTGTTTAAAATAAAAAAACTAAAGTAGAAAGGAGTGGAAGCATTGCTCAAGTAGTAGAGCACTTTCCTAGCCATTGTGAGGCCCTGAGTTAAAGGCCCACTGCCACCACAAAGTAAATAAATAAAAAAGAAAGCAGCTTCATGTTTAGGTGGGGACAGGAGAGCAGCTGTGTGCAAGCCTCAGTTTCATCAGCTGCCCAGTGGACATACCTATCAGGGGGATAAAAATGAATGTTAGCCAAACCATCCATTGACTGAGGAAACTTTTTACAAATTCCCTCCCACAGTCCACTCCTTTTCATGTAAAGAGGAAGAAACAGAGCAGAAGTTAGTGGGTTCAACCTCAAAGCCCATAGGGTTCTATGGTCCAAGTCATCGAGCTGGGAACCTGGTGTCTTGCAGGCTGTCTCCTCTAAGAAGCTGTAATCTTCATAGGAAAAAGAATGGTGGTATGAAGAGCCATCTCTTGGCTTAGGGTGACCTGGGTCAGAGATTTGGACAGGGTGGTGTGGGGTGGGCTTCCACATACAGTCTCAGCTGGGAGACTCAGGCTGGGCCCAGCTGAGGCTCCTTTGCTCATGTGCCACCTAGCTGATGGTGGCTGTTGGTTGGGGGCTTGGATCTTCCCCCTGCCCCCTCTATGTGGTTTTCCTTCAAATATGGGTTTCAAGGGTGAGGCTTTCAAGAGTTAGTGAACCAGGCAGACCTGTGCCTTGGAAGTTCTGCAACCTTATTTTCCCATACTCTTCCTCTTGGTTGGACCATCACAAGCCCCACCCACTATGAAGAGGTGGGACATGCACCCCCAACTCTCAGTGGGGTCAAGGGAGAATACTAATAATGGTTGTCCAGGGTTGAACACTTCTGCTGTGCGATTACAGGGCTCCGCCCTTGCTTATTAATCCTCTCATCATAGCCTTGGGGGTACATGCTATTGTAGTTCTCATTTTATTTAATTTTATTGTTTGTGTGTGTGTGTGTGTGTGTGGCATTGGGGTTTGAACTCAGGGCCTCAGGTACTTTTACCGCTTGAACTAGTCCACCAGTCCTTTTTTGTGATGGGTTTTTTCCAGATAGGATCTCACGAATTATTTACCTGGGCTGACTGTAAACCATGATCCTCTTGATCTCTGCCTCCTGAGTAGCTGGAATTACAGGTGTGAGCCACCAGCATCTGCTGTAGTTCTCATTTTAGATGAGGAAACAGCCTGGCTAAGTTAAATCTCTTCCCCGTAACAGGCAAGTGAGTAGCCCAGCCAGAATTTGAATGTGACTTTGTTTAATGCAGGATGATAGGTTCAAAAAGTATGTAAATGGGTCATTGTCAGGGTGAGATGAGTGAATATAGATAAAGAGCTGTACACAGCATCTGGTAGGTGCAGCATATGTCTTGCGACTGTTAATCCTATTACTGTTATATTTGAACCACAGATTGAAATGTCTGTTCCAAGGTCAGACATTGTACTCTTAATCTGGTTCTGGAACTATGGAGCCAGCCCAGGGGCCCTGGTGACATCCACCCGGGCCTTTGGGGAATGGATCGCTTTCTTTGCTGTCAACTGGTCCAGATCCCTCAGAACAGGGTTTCCGGTTTGGAGTTCCCCATCCTCCCACGCTCGGGCCAAAGTGCTCTTCGGAGGGCCTTGTTCTGCACACAAGGTTGCCTGCAGCCTTTGATGAAGCCGCTGTTGGGCCTGCTTAGGGTTAGGTCTCAACCTGAAAGGTCATGGGAGAAAGTTTCATCAGAGCTTTGAGCAAATCCACTGGGAAATAACTTGCCCTTAGGGTTTACAGGAATGCAGCAGAATGACTAGGACAGGGCGAGCCCCGACCCTCGCTGGCCCTCCTTGCCATCTCATGCCTTCCCAAACCGCAGATCTCTGCGACCGAGGTTGGGAATTTTGTTCTAACCAGGCCCTCTCTGCCCAGTGGGAACTTAGCATTTTTCTTTGCATTGTAAATCTAAATAGATTTCATTTAAAAGAAGGTCTTACAAAGTCACACAGACTTTAATAAAAAACAAAAATCAGTTGGTGTAAGTCGAAGTGATAAATAAAATACACATAAAACAATGCTGTCCAGCTCCAGAAAGAGGCCAGAGGCTCTAACCCTGACCCTCTCTGTCAGTTAAAAGGAAGGTTCCAGGGAGTAAGGTGTTGCAGGGGTCCTGACTCCCACCTGATCCTCTCTGCAGTAGTAATGAAGAGCTAAGGAAAAGCGACATGGGGAGTGACTTTCCCGTTCTGCTACTTAATGTTGTCGTTCAGATGTCTGTGCCACCACATAACATTCTCCTCGAACTCACCAGTGCCTCCCACACTTGAGAAATATTCCACGGGCAGGCGCATTCGTTCCACTAACAGTTCCGCCCCCAGCAAGCTCCACTGGCAAAACACACCAGACCTGAATCACTTCCTTCCGTCCCTGCCATTGCAACTCCACTCTGAGCAACCACCATCTCAGCCAGGGGGCCTCCCGGGATGCTGCAGTAAGAAGAGCAGCTAACAACAAGCACTGCTGGCAAGGATATGGGGACATCGGGACCCTCCTACCCTGCTGATGACTGAAATACTGTATGTGAGACCCTTAGAAAACAGTCTGGTGGCTCCTCAAAGCATTAGGCATAGAGTTTCCATGTGACACGGAAATGCAGCTGCTAAGAGAAATGAAAACCCCTGTCCTTACAAAAATGTGTACACTAAGGTTCAGAGCAGCATTGCTCATAATAACCCAAAAGGTGAGCAATCCAAACGTCTATCAACTGAAGAATGAATAATGAAATCATTACATCATACAATGAAATATTACTCAGCAATGAAAAGGAACAAAGTGCTAATGCTTGCTAAGACATGGAGAAGCCAGGCACCAAAGGACCACACGCTACATGATTTCAGCTGTGTGAATTGCCTAGAACAGGCCAAGCTGTAGAGACAGAAAGGGGATCCAGCTTCCTGGACTGGGGAGGTCGCTGGGAGATGAGAGTGACTGACTGCTAATGGTGTGGGGTTTCTTTAAAGAATGAAGAACATGTTCTAGACGAATTTTAGTTAGTGATGGTTGCACAGTGAATGTACTAAAGCCATCGGGCTGTACACTTTTAAGTGGGCGAATTGTTACAAGGGAACAGTACTCATATTTGTGAATTCTGTCTCAATGTGCTGATTGTTTTATAAATGAAAGCAGAATGTGCCACTCTGCCTACATCTCTGCAGTGACTCTCCTCGTCACTCCTTCTTGGGCTTTCAAGATCATGTGTCATTGGCATGCTGGTTGTGCTTCTGATCCTATCTCTGACCCCAGATTTGGTTTTTTGTTGTTGTTGTTATTTTGGTTTTTGGTGTTACTGGGGTTTGAACTCAGGGCTCCATACTTGCTAGGCAGGTGCTCTACCATTTGAGCCACTCTACCAGCCCATTTTTGTGATGGGGTTTTTCGAGATCAGGTCTCAAAAACTATTTGCCTAGGCAACTTTAAACTATGGTCTTCCTGATCTCTGCCTCCTGAGTAGCTAGGATTTCAGGTGTGAGCCACCAGTGCCCAGCTGACTCCAGATCTTCATGACTAAGACCTGTCAAGTTTGCTCCTGCCTGGGAGCCACTGTCAAGTTTGCTCCTGCCTGGGAGCCACTGCACATGACTACTCTCTCCAGAAATGTCCCTCACTTACCAGAGTGGCCACCATGGTTCTCCATGCTTCTTAGCTCTTTGCTTAACTCAGGGTCTGTAGAGGCCTTCTCTGGCAACCCACCCTACTGCATCTCTGTTTCATTTCCCTACCTCCCTTTCTCCACAGCATTCGTCCTCTTTTTTTACCTTTTGACTGTGATAACATTTTACCCACCTTTTTGTTGTCATTTGTCTCTTTCCACCAAAGGGAAGTTCCAGAAGGGCAGGGGTTTTCACTTTTTGGTGTCACTCATTATTGTATGCATAGCCTGGCAAGGAGCTGCCATCCAGAAAATACTGATGAAAACAAATGACAAAACATATGTGTGATCATTTCCATGTTTGCTGCTGGGAAAAGCAAGTCTGACATTTTGATATTAAGTTTGCATTGGCACAGCCCCTACCACAGCACAGGCACCACTTGGGTCCCAGAGCTGTTCAGCAGCCAGAGTTGGGGATGTCCTGAAACCCAATGCGATGAGATGGAAGAGCTGTTCAGGCATTGCACCAGAGAAATGATTCCACCAGAATCTGGCAAAAGTTGGATTCGATTTTAAGGAGCCAGAGAGTGAACAGCAGCGGAGTTGTGCACATGGTGCTTCTTCATTCTGGCTGCACCTCTACAACCTCCCAATGCCCAGGCAACAGCTTAGATGTGAGCTCAGCCTCTCCGAGGCCAGGGCCTGGGCATCAGCATTTTAAAATTCCCCAGGATTCCAACATGCTGCCAGGGTTGAGAACCACTGTGCTGGGTGGCCTTGATACCTGAGGACAATGACACTGGGGATTGGCCTGGAGAGTGAGCACACTCTAATTGTTGACAACTCTTTTTTTAATACCTGGGGACTTGGAACATGGAGACTATTTACTCCTGTTTTCTTTGTTTAATGCTTACTGTTGAAGTCCCCATACCTAATAAACATACAGTTGTTCCTTGGTGCCCCTGGGAGATTGGTTCCAGGATACCACATGATATCCAAATCCATGGATGTCCCAGTGCTTTCTATAAAATGGTATAATCTTTGTATGCCTACATCCCCTCTATAATTTAAATCACTTCTAGGTTAGTTAGGATGCCTGATATGACAGAAATGCTATGAGTAGTTGTGACACTGTATTGTTCAGGGGACAATGACGAAGAATCTGTGCATGCCAGTTTTAAGAAATACTTTTCTTCCATGGTTGGCTGATCCTGCAGATGGTGGGGCCCTGCACACAGAGGAGCTCAGTGCTGTGAGTCATTACTGTGTCGTGGTTAGGCACATGGACTCAGAGCTAACTTCTAAGGTTTGAATTCCCACTTAATAGCTGTGCGTCCTTGGACAAGTTTCTCAAACTCTTTGTACTTCAGTTTCCTCCTCTGAGCTGAGGGGTTGTCCGAGGGCCTACTTCATAGCGTTATTGAATGTTCAATGACTTTTCCTGGATAGCTTAGGACCATGCCCAGCGTGGAGTTAGTGCTCAGGAGTGCTTGCTCCTGTTATTCATGAATAAATGAGGTGGGAAACCAACATTCTTTAGCAATTCATGTAGCTCAAAAACTCAATTAAATTCAAGTTTTGTAAAAATTATGATTGCAAAGTTTTGTGAAGCTGATTCTTTTTTTCTTCTTTTTTATTCAGTCCAGGCTGATCTTGAACTCGTGATCCTCCTTCCTCAGCTCCTAAGGGCTGGGATTACAGCTGTGCATCACCATGCTTGGCTTACGCTGACTCTTGTGAATGGTTCAAACACTAACCTGAGAACGCTCATGAATGCCTGACACTGGAGATCAGAGAATTTACTTTGTTATTCTCTTTGTTATAACTTTGCAAGATTCTAATTTTTTACCCCTTCCTAGATACATTTTATTAAAAAAAAAAAAAGTATCCTCACAGGCCTGCAGCAATCTTCCCCAGTCTCCAGGGAAAGGGGTAGGAGCTCAAACAGTAGGTCTGGAGGTTCAGCACCATGGCTGGCTGAACTCTGAGCTCCAGTAAAGGCTGGATCTGAGAGGATCCTTCCAGGTGCATCAAGTCTGAGTAGTTCCCTAAGGTCCTTCATCCCCAGCTTCCCCTGCAACATCACACGCTCTAAGTCCTAGTAGTCTGTGGAATTCAATGTGGAAAGATGAGTTTTCACCAAATGAAATGCTCTAGGTTTCTCATGACAGGCAGGAAATGACCCCATGGTTCTGCCGTTTTGATACACTTATGCCTTATTAGACACGTTGTGTTGTTAGTAGTTTTTGACAGAGTTGTACTTCTGGCTGATGACCTTTGCTCCCACTCTAACAACCCCCCCAGAGGCTTTCTAGGTAAGAAAATTATACTTTAAAAAAATTCATAATGAGCTAGGGATACAAAGAAACCTAAAAGAAATAAATTTTAAGAGGAAGTGTCAAGAGCATCACGGGAGAGATGTCTCTGTGGCTTCAGATCCCAGTGCAAGTGTCAAGAGGAGTTGGCCTCAGGTGGGGAAGGACAGGCCAGCCCGACTGTCCCCAGCTGCTGCATAGTTGAGGATGGAGTGGAACCCTGCTCACATAGCTCCAAGTCTGCCTGCTGCCTTGTGCTGTAGGATTTTATCACAGGCAGGGATGACCCACTGAAGGGCTGCAGGGAGGAGAGTGAGAAGGATCTCCCAGAGAAAGGACAAGGCACTGTCAAAAGTGGGGGCAGGAGCAGGACAGGGGAACCCAGAGAAAAGCTGAGGTGGTGCACATTTCCACCTATAAAATACTGGGAGTGGGTGGAGAAATTGAGAGGTGCCCTTCCCTCCCAGGCACTCCAGGCTTTTGGCTACCAGATACTGAGAGGGGTGCAGGGTAGCTAAGGGACAGCCATGCAAGGCTGCTACAGTCCTCCAAAGCTGGATAGAGGAGAACAGGACTAAAAATACCTTTCCAGCTGCAGGAAACAGGAAGCAGGATTTGGAAGAAAACCTCACTTCCTAAAGACCAATACCATGGTAACTTGGCCATACAGAAAGAAAGAACTCTGCCATTCCCAACTCAGGCAGCCTTACTGCTTAGCTGAGACCTCTAACCTCACCTGCACTTGCTCCCCAGGCCTCCTGGAGGAAAAGTTCTCCTTCTGCCCTCAGAAGAGTTGGAGCCAGGGATGAACTAAAACTGCACCAAAGCTGAGTGAGCACTACAGGTGGGACTGGTGAAGTCTACTCTCTGACAGCCGTGCAGGGAAAGGAGGAAGCAGCCTTTACTTCATTCTTTACTGCCCCTTCCCACAGAACGTCCACGTTCAAGGATTAACAAACACACAAAACTGTGTGGCAAGAAACGTGCCAGACAACAGACAAGAGAAACAATAGAAGCAGATATGGAGTTGGCCCAGATTTTTGAATTTTCAGCCAAACTATAAAAACCAACCACAACCACCACAACAAAAAGGTATGACAAAAATGGAATCATGCACAAATAAGTGGGATATTTCAGCAGAGACTTGGAAACTATTAAAAAGTGACTGAAAATGGTGGTTTTGAAAAATACCACCACTAAGTCTAGAATGAAGACTTAGATCTAAAGCAACTGAACCCAGTGAGGGGAGGAATTATCAAAGCTGAAGACAGGAAATGTAAAAGAGCCCAAGAGAAACACAGAGAAAAGAAGGGGAAAATATGAAGAAAGAATATGAAATTTGTGAGATAATACCAAATGCTGTATTGTAAGTATAACTGGAGTTCTAGAGGGGACCAAAGAGAGTATGGGGTACAAGAAGTATATGAAGAGATGATGGCTGAAAACATTCTCAAGGTGATGAAAGACACCAATGCCCAGATCCAAGCACCTCAGCAAAAGCCAAGGAAAGCAACCTAAGCTCTCCTCAGACCTAACTGCTGGAGACCTTACAACAGGCATAACAAGAAGTGCTTACCTCCAGGGGAACAGCCATCCAAATGGTGAAGTTCTTACCAAAAACAGCGCGAA
This sequence comes from Castor canadensis, assembly GCF_047511655.1. Taxonomy (NCBI): domain Eukaryota; kingdom Metazoa; phylum Chordata; class Mammalia; order Rodentia; family Castoridae; genus Castor; species Castor canadensis. The sequence goes on along the minus strand of NC_133390.1, from coordinate 168,845,851 downwards.
CTTGAAGACAGTGGAATGACATTCTTAAAGTGCTGGAAAAAAACCAAAAAACTGACAACTTGGATTCTATGTCCACTGAAAGTAACTTTGAAAATAAAGGGGAAAAAAAATAAAGATGATTTCAGAAAAACAGAAGCAGAGAGAATGCATTTTCACAGACCAGTACTACAAGAAACAGTTAAAGGAATGCTGGCCTCTCAAACCTTGGATCTGTAGGAAGGAATGAAGAGACAGGGAAATATTAAAACATCTTTCGAGCACTTTCATTTTTTTTTAGTATATTTACACACATCTTTAAAATATTATTATTGATTCTTTTAAGAATTATAACAATAAGCCTGGTGCCAGTGGCTTATAATCCTAGCTACTCAAGAGGCAGAGATCAGGAGGATCATGGTTTAAAGTCAGTCCTGGCAAATAGTAAAAAGCCTTTCACAGTAAATAAACAAATTAATTAATTAATTAATAGGGCTGGTGGGGTGGCTCAAGGTGTAGACCCTGAGTTCAAACCGCAGTATCAGAAAAGAAGGGAAGGAGGGAGGGAGAGAGGGAGGGAGGAAGGAAGGAAGGAAAGAAGGAAGGAAGGAAGGGAAAGAAAGAATGTAAAGAAAGAAAGTATGAAAAGAAAGAAAGAAAAAGAAAAAGATAACATTGTGGAATTTATACAGCAGGATTCTGGTAAATGTTTAATAACTGGCTTTTTGAGGGGGAAAGTAATTTGTGGCATTTTATTATCCCCATGGTAAAATATTCTCACAATTGGTGTTCTTAAGCTACCATCAACCAGATCTACAGCTGTCTCACATATTTTCTGCAGCTGTAACAATTATCTCTCACAGTTAGCATAAGTGAGCTTCACCGCCACACTGGGTTTATAGAACACATAAGGTGGGGACTGTAGGATACAAAGGCTGGGAGGGAGGTGAGAGGGATGATGCTGAGAGGCTCTTACCCTGTGCCTGAAGGACTTTGTCATCTTTGGAAACAGACTGTGACAAAGACACACATCATAGTCTCTAGCATAATCACTAAAGTAGTAACAGAAGGATGGCTAAAAAGTAACACAGGAAATAAGTGGGATACCAAACATGATATTCAGTTGTCACAAAAGAAGGCAAGAGAGAAGAAACAGGAACAAAGAACAAATAGATAACTAAAAACCAAGTACCAAAATGAGACACTTAAATCCAGCCATATAAACAATTACATTAAATGTAAACAGAATAAATAGTCCAACTAAAAACCAGAGAATGTCAGACTGGATACATGAAACACATTATATCCCTTACTAGCTGTGTAACTTAAAAACAGAAACACATTGTAAGTATAGAAGCATATCTTTAAAAAAAGTAGGAAAAGATATCCCTGCAAACATTAGACAGGAGTTAATGTAGCTATATTAATAGCTGACATTGATATATTGAGTTTTCTAAATTATGCTTGAACTTGAAGCAAAAATTATAATAGTCTGGTGTGCTCTAAATGTATGTAGAAGAAATATTGAAAATGATAATATTTTAATCAGGGTAAGGTGAAGAGACATAGAGGTGAGAAAAGTTCTCGGCATTTCTTTCAAAATGCAAGAGCAATAGACCATGCTGTACATACGCTGTAGTGTAGCGCCTCCACCAAGCGCTGGAAAGGCCTTAAAGCAACAAAATATACACGCAACTCAGAAGGAAGGACTTTGTTCCAATGCGCTATGCAGAGGGCGGATAAGCACATGAGAAAATGCTTCATGGCAGGAACCACTAGCGATGCACCCCAGATCACCATGAGGCTGAGGATGGACCTCAGGGTGCAGGGAGCAAGGTCCTGGGGCTGATCCCAAGCACTGGATTTTTTTTTAAATCACAATGAGATGCCCCTTCCCACCCATTAGTATGGCTGTTGTGGGGGAAGAATACCCAGGAATGAGCGTTGGTAAGGACACCGTGAAATTGGAGTCCTTGTACACTGTTGATTGAATGCAAAATGGTGCAGTGTCTGAGGAAGAGAGTATGGCCCTTCCTCACTGCAGGAAGCACAAAAACGCAACAAGGCTCAGCAATCCCACTTCTGGGAAGCAGGGACATGGCAGCAGTATTTGTAATTGTCAAAGGGCAGAAACCACTCAGTATCTATCAGTGAATGAATGGGCAAACAAAATTGAGAACAGATAGATAGCCATATGCACACACACACACACACTGAAGTACTATTTAGGCATAAAAAGGAAAGAAAACCCTGTGTGGTGGTGCATATCTGTAATCCCAGCACTAAGAGGCAGGAGGACTGAGAGTTCAAGGTCAGCCTCCTGGGCTACATGACCCTATCTGGAAAGAAAGGAAGGAAGGAAGGAAGGAAGGAGGGAGGGAGGGAGGAAGAAGGAAAAAGAAAAATTAGAAAATTAGGGGGGGAGGTGGCCCAAATAATGTACACACATGTAAGTAAATGTAAAAACCATAACATAAAATTAAAAAGGAAAAGAAACATTTGATAATACAGGATGAACACTGAAGACACATTAAGTGAAATAAGCCAGTTACAAAAGGACAAATATTCAATTGCAGATGAGCCTCAAACTTGCCTAGCAAATACAAAGTCCTGAGTTCAATCCCTAATGCCACCAAAATAGTAGTAATAAGTAGGCACGGGAGGGGAGGAGAGTTCACCAAATTCACAGTGAAAGGATGTGAGCATCACTTTTCTTTAGGAAAACAGAGAAACCACGGTGACATGTTTTCACACTCCTATCAGAGTGTCTGGAATAAGAACCTGCGACGTTACCAAGTGCTGCCGGGGTGTGGAGGAATGTCGCTGACCGAGATGTGAGAGGCCACAGGCGCCCTGGGGGACACTTTGCTAAAGACGAAGCTGCCACCACCACTTGACCCAACGGCTGCATCGCATTCCCGGGCACAGCCTGCAGGTGACTTTGGCAGAGAAGAATGGCACCGCTGGCGACGGGGACAGGGACAACTCCCAGGGAGCACTTGCTGGCCTAGACCCTGAGCCGAGTGTCACACTCATGGTGACAGTCACACTTGCCCAGGCCGCCAGGGCCACCACCCCCACTTCCGAACAGGGCCCGAGGCCACTCGTGGCTCAGGGCCACTCAGGTGGCGGCCGTCACCCAGCTGGGAAGCTGTGATGCGCTAGGCCACCCCGCCCGCGTGGCCGGGCCCCTGTTCCCGCGTCTTGTCCCTGACTTTCCGCGATTGTCCTGGCCTCCCCGCCCGGTCCCAGGGAGGAGAAGAGGGCGGTTCCGGCGCGGCCCCTCCCCGGCCCTCCCCCGGGCTTTAAGCCCTGCTCGCCGCCCGGCAGGGCATTCGGGCCACCCGTGCGCCGGCGATCGCGCGGATGGCGGCGCTGGCGGCGCTGGCCAAGAAGGTGTGGAGCGCGCGGCGGCTGCTGGTGCTGCTGCTCGCGCCACTGGCGCTGCTGCCCGTGGTCTTCGCCATGCCGCCCAAGGTAACGCCTGCTCCGCCTGCGCCCTGGTCCTCCCGAACCTGGGGCTTCCCGCCCCGCCGCCACCCTGTCCGCTCTAACGTGCCCCGGACCGCTGGGAACACAGGCTCCTCTTCCCCCTCCTCGCTGCTCCTTGGACAGCCCCTCCCAGCCTTCTGGACCTTCCAACTTCTGCGACATGATTTGGTTTTTTAGCTCTTAACTCTGTGCTTGGCGCTGTGTTGCACATTTCTATCCACACTCGTGATGCACACTTAATGAATGCCAACTGTGTGTCCCGGCGCAAGTCACGTAACCTCTCTGTTCATATGCAAAAAATAGGGGAAATGATAGTGTCAACCCATGGCTTATTAGTGATTATAAATGAGGCAGCCAATGTAAATTCTGCATAACTAAGCCTGGTGTATGGCAAGTGCCTAAGATGTCTACCATGCACCAGCTGGTCCCACTCTGCACCAGGTCCTGCGCGACAGGAACAGCTAAGATTTAATGAGTGCTGCTTGGGGAAGGCTAAGTGTTATGTGGGTCACCTCTTAAAATCCTTCTGCGTCCCAGAGGGGGAAAATTATTCACCCCATTTTCCAGGGGTGAAAACCAAGGCTCAGAGAAAGGGAGTGACATTTGTGGAATGACACCAGAACCCCAGCTGTTTCCAGATATCCAAAGAAAGTAACCTGTAGAAGATCAAAGGCTGCGGTCAAGTTCAGGAGCCCTGAAGAAGACTGGTACTGTGAGGCCCTGTGGGGTTCCTCTCCAGTGTCCAGTACCTCCAGGCATCACAGAGGACACTAGACTTGTAAGACAGTCTCCTACTGCATGAAGTCACTCCCCACCTTGGTATTAAGTGATGTGTTAAATGCTCACAAAAGTAAAAGTAAATAGAAGGTGTCATTTAATGGTATGCTACCCAGCACTGCCCACCCAGACTAAGGGGAGCTGGAGGAAGAGACCCTCCAGGTGATGCCAGCTGGTGCCATGGAGACCCAAGACTAACACACAAGGAAGTTTTCTTGTGACAGATTATAAAGCCATCAGAGTTTCTTGAGATGGATGAGAACAAATAAATGATAGAATAAGAATTAGGCACCTTTTCAAAACCCAGCCTGTTCTGGTGACTTGCTGACCTGAGGTCTTGGAACATACCTCCTTCCTTCCCTCCTTCCCTCCCCCATCCCTCCTTGCCTTTCTTTCTTTCCTTTTTTTTTTTGTGTGTCAGTACTGGGGTTTGAACTCAGGGCTTTGTACTTGTTAGGAAGGCGCTCTACCACTTGAGCCATGCCCCTAGCCTCTGCTTTCTCCTTTGGGGCTCTTTGACTTTAAAAGGGACAATGATAACAGAGATAACTGTCTTCTGGGGACAGATATGAGGGGTGGATGTGATGGCTATTTGAGGTGCAACCTGGGGATGGACAGAGGCCGGGCCTGGAGTTTGCTCTGAGCTCCATGAAGAAGGCTCCCTGGCCCCCTCCAGGGCTCTTACAGCTGTTCCCTGCTCTGCCGCCTGGTAAGATGGCGAGTACAGAGGCAGACCTGTGTGTCACGGGGCCTCAAGCATGTGCTCTCCTAGAGAACTCTCTGAGAGAAAGTACACAGACTTACAAAGACCAAACTGTGAAACTTAAGCTTCCTTAGCTCAGCGGGAACCCTCATCCATCTGAACCCAATGTACACAGTGAGTGGACAACAGGAACGGCCAGAGAGAGTGTGGCCACCCTGCAGTGGGGTCACCTGATAAGGAAGGGTCTTCCTCAATGCTTGGCTCTTGCTTTGTACTGGAACCAGGTGGGACCAGACTTTCCATATTGCCCCAATGGTGTCCATGACAACTAGGCAGCCGAGATTTCTGTCCCAATAGAACGGAAGTGGAAGCTCAGCAAGGCTAGGTGACTCGACCAAGGTCACGCAGCAAGCTTGGAGTCAGAATGCAGTTTATACTTCTAAGTGCTATGTGTTACTCATTCCCCGAAGTTAGAATTCAGTAGAACTGCTCCTTTCCCCTGCAGCTCCTAGGTGGGGACCTTTTGTGTGGCCTTAGATGTAACTGCTTATTTAAGTGGCTGATAAATCAGGAACTCCTCCCAGAAGGCAGATTTGTCCCTTGGGGTGGAAAGGCTTAGCCTCCCCCAATACCCCTAACGGGCACAGGCGAATCCCCGCCATCATGGTGCTGAGGATATACAAAGCATTACTAAGCTCTTGCTTATCAGGAACAGAAATGTGCAAAAACCAGTGATGGGTTTGCAGCTGCAGGACAAATCTTGTCAGCTTAACTACCTGCTCCGCATGATGCTTTTGCTGTGAAAATGTAGCTCTAAGATAAGTGTCCATCTCCAGTCCCAATGTCAGGTGGCCCCCGGAAGCCTCTAAGGAACAGAGACATCCTGGAGGCCCCCAGGTGGGTGCCATTGTACACATGGGTTCCTAGAAACATTGAGAAATCTCAGCACTCAGACCAGGGACGAAGCCAGAGAGGCCCTGGCATTTGCTCGGTGGCATGGAGTGAGGGGCTGTCATTGTCTCTGATCAGGGGCCTGGTCTTTCAGCAGGATGACATCTCCAGGCCAGACGGCTCTGATATTCTAGGCGTGGGCAGGGGAAGGGGAGCTGGCCTATTGCAGGGTACTAGCCAGGGTCAAGTGCACACAAGTCTGAGAGGAGCAGTTTTTACATGACATCCTCTGGCTTGACTAGTGGGAACAGTGTCAGCAGGGAGGAAGAGTGTGATGTGGTCCTGGAATCAGTGCCTGGAATTTCCAGGGCCACTGAGGATCCTGGCTCTGACCATACAGTGCCAGAGGCTGGGAAGCCAGGATGTCACAGGGGATCCCTCTGAGTTTTCCAAAAGTGGCTATCTTGGGAGTTGGAGCTTTGGGAAGTGGTCTCAGACAGCTGGTGAGCACAGAAGGGACAGTTACAGCAAGCTTGCAGAAAAGTGCCAGCCCCATCTGTTCACAGAGGGGTCCAACTCCTCCCTTCTTGCACCCATAGTGAGCAAATGAAGGTGTACTGACCCTGTGGCCACCATGAGTTCTTCATGCAGATGCTTATGGTGACTAAGATGCTTGGAGGAGGAGGAGACAGGCAGGGTGGCTACAGAATGTTGTGCACTGATCACTGGCCTGGAGGGGGCAAGTGAAGGAGCCAGCCTGCACCCCCATGCCAAACTGCTCCTTGTTCCCCCAGTGCAGAGCTAAGGAAGGGCTCCTTCCAGTCTGCATGGAGGTGTCACCTGAGACTTCTCGGATGGTGGTTTGCCTAGCCATTGGCAGTATACTTGTAAGGTAAGAGGCCCACTTGCTTGCATTTGCCTGTCTCCTGGGCAGGTGGGGGCCTGGAGAATAGTCATTTCTTTTCCAGTTTTGAGGCTTTGAAATCAGTGTGGATTCTCATTCCACAGCCCTGCTCTGCGACCTTGGGCAAAGCATTTTCCCTGTCTGGGCCTCTGTTTCTTCATTTACAGCATGGTCATAGTATCCTCCTCCTTCTTGGTGATCACTTGGGCTCTTTGCTTTTCAGTCAGTGTTCAGGAATGTTTAGCTCTCCCATTTAGCAATGAGGAAAACTGAGGCTCAGAGAAGCTAAATGATGAAGAGAGCTTGGGGTTTGGGTTTTGACACTGAAAGGATGAAAGAAGGGAGCCTCCTGAGCAGGAGACTGAGTTTCTGTGAACCAGAGTTTCCCCATTTGTGAAGTGGGGTGGGGGGATTCACCCTCTCAAGGAGCTGTTAGGAGAATTCAGAGAAAGTGCAGAAACTGTGCAGGGCCACGCCCAACAGATATGGGAGTAAATAATAATAATAACAGCCACAAATGTCTCCCCACACTTACCAAACACCCACCTTTCACATTTTAGCTCATTTGCTTCTCATGACAGCCTTAAGAAGTAGGATCAATGACTATCCTCACTTTTTTGTTGTTTCAGCAGTACTGGGGTTTGAACTCAGGGCCTTGTGTTTGCTAAGCAGGTGCTCTACCACTTGAGCCACATGTCCAGCCCATTTTGCTTTGGTTGTTTTTGAGATAGGGTCTTGTGATTTTGCCCAGGCTAGTTTGTACCACAATTCTCCTAACTATGCCTCTCGTGTAGCTGAGATGACAGGTATGCACCACCATGCCCAGTTTTTTATTGGTTGAAATGGGGCCAGGGCTGGCCTTGACCTTTGATCTTCCTGTCCCTGCCTCCAGAGTAGCTGTGATCACAGGCAAGAGCCACCATGCCCGTTGGTTATGTTCATTTGCACGCATATGAAACTAGGCACCTCGTGGTGTTCCCGAGGCCACACGGCCACAAAATATTTCTTTGTCCAGTTTCTCCTTCCTCATCCCTGGATTTTGGAAGACAGGATGGCCAGGGTTGCAAGGCTTTCACGGGGGTTTCTCAGAAAAAACTGGGATTCCAGCTTCCTGGATCAAGCACCTTCTCTGGCCATATTTTGCCTGGTGCTTTTCACTTTGAACCCCAGAGAGCTCAGATAGGACATTTGTCCCCAACCCAAAGTTGAAATCAAATCTGATTTGCTTTCCATTTATCCAAATGCCACCCACATTCACTTTGCTAGATCCCATACCACTCAATAATTACTTAATTACATCATTATTATTTACATTTTTGACATTAACACCTTACTACCCCCCCTTCTTATCTTACAAACTTTAACATACAATTTAAAAAGGAGATTTTCTGTGGGTACCTTGTATGAAAAACCAGGAGAGTGGGAAAAGGAGCAATAAATAAGTTAACAAGGACGTTGGTTAATTCTGCTTCCTTGCTGCTGCCGCTGGCACCTTGGGCTCTGTGCTACAGAGGGCGGAGGCAGTCAGAGAGGTGAGGACCGCTGGACCAGGGAGACTTTGTTTCGGAAGTAACGAGAGGGAAGAAGGCACAGAAAGGGGTGACCTAAGTTGTCCTTTTCCATTCCATGTGTCACCCAGTGTCTTCTGAAGTTGGCCTTTTTCTCCTCTAACGTTGGACTCGCAGCCAGGGCACGTGCCTTGCCCTGGCACACATGAGGGTGGCTGGCAGCCCTAGCTGCTAACTCTCCTCCTCTGGAAAGTGAAGGGTTTCCAGGTGACACTTCTGGCTATTAAGTACAGGAAGTCTCTGAATAATGACTGCCAAAGATGCAGGCCAAGTCCTCAAGATCTGGGTTACCTTCTGTGGGAAAAGGGACCTTACAGATGTGACCCAGTGAAGGAGAGATGGTGAGTGTAATCCAAGTGGAGCCAGTGTGACTGTGAGGGTTCTTGTAGGACTCAGAGCCAGAGTGACCTTATGATAGAAAGGCATGATGCTGTAGGCCATGACCCAAGTGACACAGACAGCCTCGAGGCTGGCACGGGCCAGTAACAGAAACCGGCCATCTTCAGGAGCTTTCGGGAGGACCTAGGTCAGCCAACACCCTGACTCCAGCCCAGTGGAGAGGACATCTGACTTCTGGCCTCCCACTGCACTGTTACTAAAATCTCTCCACAGGGGTGACTTGTCACTGTAGTGAGAAATGAACGCATAGCAGAACCCCACCCAGGCTGGCGTTTCCAGGAGGGGCTCACGATTCGCCCTCATATCTGCCTAGAATTATAGGGAATTGATGGCTGGTCACTTGCAGATGTCCCGTGCTGTGGGCCTCTTGTTCCTGGGGTGCAAACTCTGGTGTTCAGGAGCGACCCTGGCTCCTCTGGATGTGAGTTCGTCTCAGGCCTGTCTCGATGCACTGTGTAATTAGGACAGGTGTCTTTACCTCTCTGAATCCACCTCCCCAGTGGGAAAATGAAGGTATCCACAGAACTAAAAACCTTGGCAGAACTTTATGGTGACTAGATAAGTTCATGTGCATCTCAGGGGACATATAAGCTGTGCCTTTGGCAGCCCAACCTTCACATTCCGCACCGCCCCCACGGCCCCCAGAAGAGTGTTTGAAGCTGATTTGGGGCAAGTGGGAGTAGCATCAATGGGAGAGCTGTGTGGAAATGGTCAGTTCTGAGACTCAGTTTTCTTATCTGGAGACTGGGTCTCATCTCAGCACCTCACGTTGCTGGGGTGAATGAGCTCTTTCTGGAGGCACCTGGCAAAGTCCTGGCTCACAGAGCTCTCAGTAACCATCAGCCACTGTTATTGCAGTTACCACCGTCACATGTCAGGACCTGGTGATCATTCTAGTTGACCTACAAGAAAGAGGAAATTAAGCCTGGAGAATAAAGTGAGCTGCCCAAGGCCTCATGGTACAGGAGGAACATCCCACCCTGTCCTTATGCAGTGAACAGGCATCAGCCATTAGCCTTTTATTCTAGTATTTTGGGTCACCTCTGGCACCTAACTTCTACATGAGTGCTGAGGGGGTCAGAGGTCCAGTTCTCTGTTTCTATTCAGATCCCTGCAGGCCCTCTGCAAAGGATAAGAAAGGCTACTACTTGCTTATTAGGCTCTGGCCCTGCTCCCTTGCTGATCTCTAGCCCCTCTCTTCTCTGACCTTACTACTGTTCCTTAAGTACCTCAGGCTGACTCTCACCCCAGTGCCTTTGCACCTGTGTTTCTGTCTGAACCCCAGTTCCCCCCACTTCATTCGTCTCAGTTCAGATCTTACCTCCTAAAAAGCTTTCCTGCCCCCACACTTAGACCCCATCTAAAGGGGAAATGGAAAACCTTTCACTCTCCATTCTCTGCCTTCCTTTTCACTGAAGACATTATCACTGCTGTGGATGTCAGCTCCCACCTCTGCCACCTCCATAGGGCAGGGATTCTCTTTCTTTCATCCTGCTGACCATTGTATCTTTAGTGCCTGGAACACAGCAGGTGCTCAATACATCTGTATTCCACAAGAAAGAAAGAATGCCAGGCTCACAGCAGTCCTGCCTGGCCTTTCCATCTGCCCCAGAGGGATGGATGGCAGACAGAGCAGCCCTGCCCATGAAAGGCTAGCATGCAGCCATGGGCCAGTTCCCAGGCTGAACCCAAAGTCTTGGTCTCCCTCAAGCCCTCTGCCTCCCACACAAAGGCACTGACATTTTGCACTAGGGGAACCATCCACAGGCTAATGGGGCAGGTGTGATCCCTTGACAGGGACAAGCTGTGAGACTCTCCTTAAAACTGCGGGTGAGGCTGGCAAGCCAGGAGGACTTCTCATCTTCAGTTGTTACACGCTTGGACTAGATGGGGTGGGACATTGATAGGAAGGAACGACACTGCTGAAGGGACAGTGTCCAGGGAGAAGGGGGTCCACCTGCTCTGCTGAGATGCGGGCATCCAGGACATGCTGAACTGGAGGCAGCACCTGCTAAGAGCCCTGTGATTAAGCACCTACTGAGTGCCAGGTGTTGGGCTGGGTCCCCTTCGGACATCCAGGAGATCCTGTGACCTCCTGACAAACACAGCCCAGGAGGGAGTGTTCAAGAGGCCAGCAGAGGAGTGACATGCACCAGGTCCCCAGCTGGGGTTGGATTCTAGAATGAAACCTAGAGTCTTGACTGTGGCCCCCAGGGCACTGCATAAGCTGAGTCCTGCCCACCTAGCCCACCTGGTCTCTGACCAAGTGGTTCTAGACTGTTTTACACAGGCACAGTAAGCACTAGATATGAGAGTGACTGTGGTGAAGGAAGACATTTCTTATCCACACAGATCCCTGAAACAGGAGTCGTGCCATGCAGGACCACTGAAGAAAACCAGGGTCAGGCAGGAGGTGGCAGGAAGGAAAGAGGGCAGCCAGCCAGAGCCTTTTCCAGGAACAGGAGGGAGAGGCTGGGTGAGCAGGCATGGGGCTGGCCAGTTTGAAGATCTCTGCAGGCTCAGGGCACATAGCTATCCCTCTGGTCTTGGGGTGGTTTAGGGTTGATGGACAGTGGCCTGGAATTTGAAGCCCAATAAATCTGCTGATTGTTTGGTTTGCATATGAAAGGAAGCTTGCAGACTGGTAGGTGATTGTTTTTAGGGACTAGCAAGCACTGGGAGGCCCTGCCCCTCCAGGGGGTCAGAGCTGCAAATCTAGAAACTAGAAAACGGGATTAGTAAATGTCTTCCACTCTTCTTTCTCACTGTGCTCCACCCCTAGGCCCTTTGGTTCTTCATGCTCACCCCGATTGCTCCTGACTTAAGGGCTTTTGCACTTGTTGTTGCCTGGAATGCCCTTGTCCTTGATCTGCCACAGCTGGTTATTAAGGCCTTGTTTCCGATGGCGCCTCCTCCTAAGAGTCCTCTCAGATTGACTACTCTGAAGGCACTTGCCTTCCTCTCCCTACAAAGCTCCCCCTAAAGCAGCTTCCTGTTTTATTGTCCTCATACCATTGATTCCCAGGTAGACATGTTGTTCAGTGTCTGTCTCTACCACCAAGCTATAAGCAACACACATGGTCTGTGTGGCATACCCAGGGCCTAGAACAGCATCCAACACACAGTAGGGGGCTGGCAAACAGCACCAATTAATGAACTGGGATTAGGACCCAGTTTCCGATTTCTGAACACATGTGCTTTCTAAATCACGTCCCAATGTGTGCTGAAATTTTGAGCTCAAATCAGTGTTTTCCACCCTTTCTTTTTTCAGCTGGGAAGACTGAGGCCATAGGGGGCATGGAGGAACTTTCCTAGCCTCCCCAGGAGGTGGTCCCAGAGCCCTCATCAGTGCCCCCTAGGTTTGACATTGTGCTCCCTACCAGGTTTGACTGGCTGTCCATGCTTGATTGGGCACACAGACCCCTTGGCCTTAGACACAATCCTCTGAGACTGGGCCAACTTTCCACTTGCCAGCTCCTGCCAGGTGTGTAAACAGGCCGCGTGCTTCCCGGTGAACAGCGGGAAGGGAGATCACACCCCCTGACCCAGCTCCATAGGACAGTGCCCTCTGCGTTGATGAGCTGGGCTCCTGACACCCCCAGAATCCAAAGACACAAAGTCAGCACCTAGCTGGCTCCAGAACGAGCCAAACATATATGCCCCAACCACACTCTCCAGCAGAGAGGAGAGGCGTCAGGGCCTTGGAAAGACACACGAGGTCATGGTACCTCCTCACCCTCAACTTTCTCATCCGTAGTAAGATGGACACAATGCTGGGGAAAGCCGAAAATGCCCGATGCAGAACAGATGGCTGCTACTGCCACTGTCGGCAAAACTGGGGTACCAAGCTCTGTACTTTGTCTCCCACAAGGGGAGGCAGAAGTCCCCACTGGATAAAGACATCGGAGAAGGGCCTTGGAGGCTACCATGTTCTGCTGCCCAGCCTGGTGGGGCCCCTTTTCTATCCCTTTTGCTCTGCTTTGGGGACCTGGTCCACAGGTTGGGCTGAGAGAGGGATTCCTTTTCAGTCACGTTTCACTGCCTGTGGGAGAGCACTGATCCCGGAAGGCTGCAGAAACCTCAAAGAACCAACCATAGCTGGCACTTCCTTAAGCCCGGCTGGGTGTGCCTCTAAGCACTCAGGATATACAGGCAGGTCAGGGCTCTGTGGGGCAGGTACGTTGTGATCCAGGCATGCAGATGAAGAAACTGAGGCACAGAGTAACTGTCATTTGCCTTTGTACCTATGACTGGGAAGTGGCAGGACTGGAATTCAAAGTCTTTGGGCTGGAGTCTATGTTCTCAGCCCTACTGAGTGACTCAGGGGGGACAGGCCCTTGTTACCTACAAGGAGGCTGAGTCTCGGAGAGGGAAGGCACATGCCACAGGCCAGAATGCTAGGGCTGCCATTTGAGCCTTGGTCAGCCTTGTTGAAAGCTCAAGTGGCTCCACTGTGACTTGAGGAGGCAAAGGTAGGGGAAATTGAGGCAAGCTTCTCAGAGCAGAAACTGGCCAGCTAGCCATTACAAGTGTGGATGTCTTGGGGACTTTCCAAATGCTGCATTTTATGGATACAGGAGCTAATGTGAGTGGCCAAGCCTAGGGAGAAGGAGGAATTTGGGCTTGGCTGCTTGAGTTCAAGTTCTGGCTTTTGATCCAGTTGTGTGGCATTGAGCCAGTTACTTAACCTTTCTGTGCCTCAGTTGTCTCATCTGTTAAAGTAGGTGTAATAGATGACACTTCAAACGTGCTGGCTGCCATGATCTATGGCCATAGCACCAACTGTGCTTCAGCCCTTAGAGGAAATGCTCCAAACAGGTGGCTCTCAAGCACATTTGCTCCCAAGACACTGGATGATTTCCTGAGACAACTTTGTCTGTTACCACTAGAGTTGTGAGTGCTCCTGGCACCCAGTGGACAGAGGATGTCAGTGCTGTCAAGCATCCATGCCAATGGGCCCTTCCCGGGGCGCCTCAGCTCCTTCCATTTTCCCAAGAGTCCTGTTTTGCTGTTAAAGAAGCAGGGCCCACAGTGGGGAGGGCCCTCCTATCTCAGAGACCAGCTCCAGCCTTCGTCCTTCCTTCCTTCCTCCACCTCTCAGCCAGGTGGACAGTGCTGTCCCCCTTGTGGGAGAACGTCACAAAGGAAGGCCTTGTCCACAGCCTTAGTCCCTCCATTTTACCCGGCCCCTTTGTGCCTCTACCTCTCTGTCTCTGTCTCTCTCCAAATGCCAAAAGTTGCTTGCTCTGAAGGTCTCAGGTGAGGTGCAGAGGGAAGAAACAATTCTTCTCCCTGTCCCCTTAAGCCACTGTCTGTAACCCCCTGGGCTTCTCTGGAAAGGTCTGGAGCCAGGCAGTAGAACTTCTGGGGCCTGAGCAGGGCGACTTACAGCACAGTCCACATCCACTCCGCTTACTGCAGAGCGAGGCCCAAGAACCTCATCTGCTCAGCTGATGACTGAGGCTAGAATCGTGGGGTGCGCAGGCCTGGGGAGCCTGGCAGAGGCTTGTCTCATGTTGGGGATTCCAGGGGAGCCTGAGGCTGGTTCTGAGAAGACAGTCTCAACGCCCTAAACTGAAGTCAACCCAGGAGTGCTGTTTCTCTGCTCCCGGCAGTTTTCCTGGACTTCTCTCAGAATTTGTGTCCCCTCTCTTGGAAAGGGTCCTGTCTCCCCTGGGTCAGGGAGGAACAGCATCATGAGAACGTAAACCCGAGCAGCAGACTTCCTGCACTCCAGTCTTGTTCTTCTACTTCCTGACAATGTGACCGTGGGCAAGTTACTTAGCCTCTCTGTGCCTCAGTTTCCTTCCTCTTCTGTAAATGAGACTACTCATGGCACCTTCCTCACAAGGATGTTGGGAAGGTTGATTCACACATGTCACATATTAAGGCCATACCTGGCTTATCAGCAAACCTTGCTATTATTAGTACAGAGCTGGGAGTTGGTATTTGCCTTGCATCTGGTGGTCTGGAAAGGCTGTATAGGGGATGGGGCTTGCTCCCGAACTTTCTTGGCCTCCTGTGTTTTCTCAGAGGTTCTCAGGTTCTTTGAGCTACTCTTTCCTCCCCTATAAAATGGAAGAAAGCTCACTTGCTCGGAGCTTCCAGGAGGATTAAATGAGATAGGGCTTGCTTTGAGAAAACCCCAAGGAATGGTCCAGGTTATCCTTCTGATTCTTGGCACAAAACCCAGAGTCCCCTGGGAAGGGAGGGACTGGGAGCAGCGCAGGCTAAAGGCGACTTCCCACTGGGTTCCCACTGCACAGGCTCCCAGGATCCCTGGGCCACCAGGCTGAGGGCAGGGGTGATCAGAAGCAGTTGAGCACCTGAACTGCCTAGCAGGCTGGCCCTGTGCTCAGAACATGGGGCAGCACAGGATGAGGCCCAGTGACCACAAAAGACCCCAGCTTGGCCAAGATCCTGCTCTGTGACAGGAAGCAAGGCAGCTCCCTTGCATCCTCATCTTCCTCAGATTCCTCATCTGTCACATGGGCCAACCCACCTCACAGGGCTGCAGCCAGGAACCAGAGAGACCAGGTCCCTTGCAGACAGGGACCTTATCTGCCGTGATTACCCAGGTCCCAGCACCCACTCAGCAGGTGCTTCAGAAACGTGTCCTGAGAATCTGGGTGCATTAGTGTTTCAGTAGTGTGCCAGGCTCTGTCCTCAAGTGACAAATGCAGGGAGTCAAAAAGCAGTCACTGAGCCCCTACTGATACCAGCTATGTTTCTAGGGGGCACAGGGTGAGCCACACTGTTGAGTCCTTACGTGTTCAGAGCTGACACCCTAGAGGAGGAGACAGAGTGGGGCACATGGGTGAGTAAGTATGATCTGTGGTGTGTAACATCATGCTAAGTGCTGTGGAGACACAGGTAGAAAAGGCGCAGTGAGTGTGGGATGGGGTGACGCAACTTTAGAGTCAGGAAGGTTTCCTTGGGAAAGGAACATTTGAGGAAGGAGGAAGCAGTGAGGCTGGGGATCTATAGGGGCAGAGCACACGAGGCAGAGGGAGCACCAAGTACCAAGGTCCTGAGGTAGGGGCATGGTGGGTGTTCCAGGCAAGTGACCTTCCGTGGTCCTCACTGCAGCCTTTTCCAGGAGAATAAGCCCTGGGCTCTGGTCACTGAATCGAAAGGTCAAGATGGGATGGGAAGCTTTGCTCACCCAGCAACAAAGGGAAGGCCTCTGGGAGGTCTGGCCTCCAGGGTGTGTGTGTGTGTGCGTGTGTGTGTGTGTGTGTGTGTGTGTGTGTGTGGATGGCACTTTGAACACATCCCTGTCCCCATGTTGGGAGATGGACCGCTGTGCAGATGGGGAGACTGAGAGGAGAAGGAGCTGCCCAAGGTTACACAGTGAGTCAGCTTCTTTTCTGGAAGAACACGTTCTGTCTTCCTAGGACTGAGTCAGGACACAGCGGGCTCCGGGCTGGGGTCTCCCCACCCCTCGTCCACACCACCTGCCAACTAGTGAATGATTACAGAGGCCTGAGCAGCCCCAGGGTGTGAAACACCCCAGGAACACTTTTAATGAATGGCTCCAAGAGCTTGAACTTGTCAGGACATCTGCTAATGAGTCCAGGGGTCTAACCCAACACTCAGGAGAGTGGGATCAGGTGGCGGTGGGTGGAGACAGTTTTTCTAGGGCCAATTCCCTCCCCCTCCTCTTTCCTCCACTGGTCCAAATGGACACAGGGGCTCTAACTGCTTTCTCTGCATTTCCAACAGGGAGGAGGAAGAAATGACAGTCAGACTGTGTGCTGCCTCAACCTCTCATCTATGTCATCCTGAGCGAGTCCCTGGCTCTGCCCTCCTGCCTTAGTATCTCTCTCAGACAAGTGGGAACATTAGGCTGAGCTCTGCTGGCCCCCATACTGAGCAGAACCGGGAGTGGGGGAAGTCCTGCAAAGTGCTTGCTGCCTGTCCATCTTTGCATTTCCTCTAGCAGAAGCTCCCAGGGCCTGGGAGGACCTACAGACACAGTAACTTGGAAGGACTTAACCTAGTTCTGCACATGTATGTGCCCAGTGAACGTGGCTATTACTGTCCCTGTATCCTTATTGCCAAGGAGCCAGGGCCCTTAAGAGCTCATCCCACCATGGCTGATTCCTGGCTTCATTCCTTGCTAGGTGCACACATGGACAGAGAAGTCACCAATCTGATCTGTGCCTCGGTTTACTTGTTTCCAAATAGGGTAGTTGCGGTGAGGAAGTGAGAGAATGCATGGCCAAAGCTTGGCTCAGTGCCTGGCAGGTAGGAAACTGTCACTAGATGGCCACTGTAGTATTGTCATCTACCCTTCACACTGAGGCAGAATGACCTTGAGCACGTCACACAAGCTGAGCCACAGCAAACTGAGCTGCCTGTGAACAGAGGTCAGAGCTGCTTCCCAGCCATGTGTTCCATAAAGGAACCCACAGAAGTGAGCCTGGCACATAGTGAGTGCTCGCTGTGGGTGGCTATGGCACCGAAGTAACCAGGGCCAGCTGCTCAAGAAATGTTCCTTGCATCTCATGTTAAAGCATAGCTATGTCCCTGGCCTGGTCACTCCCTCTTGGTGTTCTGAGGCCTGTCTACAACACATCCTAGTTTACAGATGGACCCAGAGAGGCTCAGAAAGGCCAACCCCACAGCCGAGGCTCGTGCTCATGAAAGTGGAGCTCAGGTGCACCCAGGGTTGTGTGGGCTCCTACTGGCTTCGTCTCCTGGCCTCAGTTTCCAAGTAGAGGCTCTGGGCTGAGGTGGTTCTCAGCCTGGCAGACAGGGTTTCTGTTGGGTTTCCTCTCATCTAGACAGGCTGGGCCCTGCCCCTGGCATGGCAAGCTTCCTAGAATCATTACCTTCATCCCCAAATGGCAGACCCCAAGTGCCTTGTGGGTCACTGGGAGGAGACTTTTTGTTTGCTTGTTCGGTTTTGGTTTTTTGAGACAATGTCTCGCCATGTAGCTCAAGCTGGCCTCAAACTCACAAGCCTCCTCCTGCCTCAACCTCCAAGGGCTGGGATTACAGTGCACCTCTACATCCATTATGAGAGGAAATGTCTAATGTAAGAAAGGCAAGAAATGCTCACAGGAACACAGTTGTGAGCAGTACATGGCACAGTGTATGTGTGTTGGGGGGGGCGCTTACCCTGTAGCCAGCTACACCACCTTGTTATCCCTCACAAGAACTTTACAGGATTGAAATCCTTGTGACCATTTTTACCACCTCCATTTACAGATGAGGCATACAGAAACAGAGTTAAGTGGAAGAGGCAGAATTTGAACTGAAGCACTGTGGCATTGGTTCCTCTGCTTCTTGACATCCTGTCCAATCCCTGTCTCAGCTTCCTGTCCACTGTCTTTCCATGGACCTGCACAGCTCTTGCTTCTTGGGAGCAGCCCTCTTCTAGACTCTGGGCCATGATGGTGGTTCTGGGAGCCCATTGTTCCCAGAACGTGCTATCTGTGAGCAAACCTACTGACTACAGGGAAACCACCTGATCACACACCTGGTTGTGAGTCCCTGACCTGCGAGGCTCTGGAGGGCCAGGCCTGGGCTGGGGATGGGGCGGAGACCCAGTGAGGTTCAAACCTCAGCTTTTGCCTTGCAGGAGTCCACATTCAGGACCTCACAGGGGCCTGTGCACTCCTGGGGAGTGCGCCTCCAGGAGGCAGCAGGTGGGCATTGCTGTGGGTGGCTGGTCCTTTCCTTCTCCCTGAGTGGCTGTCCATTGATTCTGCCTGGCATAGAACTACAGGTTCCTGCCAAGAGCCTGGTCACTGCCCAGTGCCCTGACTGCTGCAGCCCAGGGGAGCTGGGCAGGGGGGCAGGGACTACAGTGTTGGATGTGGTGTCCTGAGAGCTCCTGCCCTTGGTCCCTGGCATAGGGACCCTTTCTCTCTTTTCTCATTCTTGGGTGGAGAGCTTGGATTGACGCAGCAGTAGAAAGCCACCTGGATCTTCCTGGAAATCATTCCCTAGCTCAAAAATTAACCACCTGACACGGCATTTTCTCCCCCCACCCCTGCCCTGCATGTTTTGTCTGCAGACTTTAATCCTCGTGGCGATGTACTGACTAAGCCTGAGACGTTAAGATTTCTTACGGAGGGGGTTACAAGGCCTCCTGTAAGAGAGCCAGACCCAGGAGAGTATGTCTAGGAGGGGTCAGAGACTGTGACCAACCCCTATTTCCACCAACCAGGTCCTTGCACCAACCAGGACCAGAAGCTACCTCAGAGTGGCTGGAGTAGGGGCTCCTTGTCAGGACTGTGACAGGTCTTCCCTCCTCCCAAACCTCTGGGGGATCTGAGCTCCCAATGACATTAGACAACACAGGCTCTTAGGTTGCACAGTCTACCTCTGACTTGCTGTGTCACCTCAGACAAACCCCTTTCCTTCTCTGGGCAACCATTTCCTCCACTGCACTTGGGGTTAGACCAACGTTTCTCAATGTCGGCACTATTGATGTTGACATTATTGGGAACAAGTAGTTCTCCACTGTGGGGCTTGGGGATATCCTGGCTGGCATGATATTCAGCATCATTCCTGGCCAGTATTTATTAGTCGCCAACAGCACCTGCACCAGTCATGATCATCAGCAGTTTCCCCTAGGGGATAAAGTCCTCCCCTGTTGAGAAGCATCAGATTGAATGAGCTCAGGTTCATGCTGGCTCTCATATTTTAAGATTTAAGAACAGTATTTTTACGTCCAGTTTTAAGAAATTAAATATGTAGCCACTCAGGAGCATGATTCAAGGCTAGCCCAGGCAAAAAGTTAGTAAGACCCCCATCTCAATCAACAAACCAAGTGTGTGGTGGTACAAACCTGTAATTCAAGCTGCGTAGGAGGCATAGGTGGTGAATCACAGTGTGAGGGCAGCCTTGGGAAAAAAGTAGAGACTCAATCCAAAAAATAGCTATAGTAAAAAGGGTTGGAGGCGTGGCTCAAGTTGTAGAGCCTAGCAAATGAGACCCTGAGTTCCAACCCCACTACCACCCCAAAAAAGAAGTGATTAGTAATAAAGTATCATTGATATCTGATTATTAATAATTAACACAACATACCAGTAGTTCACTTTATTAATAACTTCCCATGTATTATCACTGACCAGTATTTATTTTACATTAAATAAATCCATCTTCAAAGCAGGTGCTAAATCAGATGTCTACAGCAGATGAGGAAACAGAGGCAGAGGGCAGTCAGCAAACTGGACCTAGGATCAACAGCTAGAACAGGGAAAAACCAGGTCTCCCATTCAGGTTCATCTGATCCCAGAGCCATTGTGTTTCTGCCCATGTGTGTTTATCATAGAAAGGTTAGAAAATGAAGATATGCAAAGGAAACAGGACTCACTTATGGTAAAATTACTAGCTGAGGGCAGTAGGGCTTGAGTTGGTAGAATGAAGACTTTTCTACTCCATTCACCTTCCTGAGAATGGCTGCAAGGTGGAACAAAAGGAGAACAAAAAGTCAGTACAGATGATGGGAAGAAGGAGCACCTCTCCTACCCCCGCAGTGCTGCTGGATTCGGGCCACACAGCAGAAGGACCCCAGAGCAGCACGTGTACCCGCAGAGCCCAGAAGCAGGTGGATTTCCCCAGAAGGATTTTTCAAATCTCTTACCGGAAAGCCTGGTGCATGCAATGGGGGAGGTGACAGTACAGGGTCCAGATGAGCTGATTGAGGAGGCTCAGAGACCCTTGGCAAAAAGCAGGAGGTTCGAGTGGAAGGGGGAGAGAATGGTGGGTAGTGATCAGCCCCATGCTTGCAATTGTGATCACTCTCCTTTTTAAGACAGGGCCTCATCATGTGGAGGCTTAGGCTAGCCTCTAACTCATGATCCTCCTGCCTCAGCCTCCTGACCACTGGGATTACAAGCATGGGCCACTGTGCTCAGCATCACTGTTCTTTCTTGGTCAAAGACACATAAATGCTAAAAGACACCAAAGGGCCAGGCCTAACTGGCTCGTGCATGTACTCCTAGCTACTTGGGAGGGTTAGATGGGAAGGATTGAGGTTCCAGGACAGTGTAGGCAAAATAAATAAATAAATAAATAATTGCCAGACCCCATATCAATGGAAAAAAGCTGGGTGTGGTGACACACCTGGCATCCTAGCGATGACAGGAAGCATAAACTAGGAGGATCGCACTCCAGGCTGAACAAAAAGTGAGACCCTATCTCCAAAACAACCAGAGAAAAAAGGGCTGGCAGAATGGCTCAAGTGGTAGAGCGCTAGCCTAGCAAGCATAAGACCCTGAGTTCAAACCCCAGTACCACCAAAACCAAAGAACACAAAAAAAGACACACCAAAGAACGGTGACCTTGGGTCTTCCCTGAACAAGATTACAGACCCCTTAGAGACATCCAGAGCAGTGGTAGTAAGAAAGGGAGGGGCAGGGTCTGGTCTCCCATGGCCCCCTTAGGATGTCACCTCTTCTTCCTATGCCCACTGGGAAAGAGGCTGGGCAAGAAGAGGCAGGGGAATGGCGAGTGCCATGTTGCTTCACTACTCACTTCCCTTTGCAGTAAGGGTGGGGTTAGAAGGTTTTAGCTGAGTCAACTGACTTCAGCAGACAGAGAGAATCTGCTGGGAAGAGGAGAGAGATTTCTCCTAGAGCCCTGCCCTTCAGCAGACTGCCTGTCCTGTACCGGAGCCCTGGGCGGAACAAAGGCCAGAGGCAAACTGCTTACCTGAGAGACCCAGAGAGCCCATCTGCAGGGCCAGACACCTCTTTCAACCTCTGAACTCCAGAAGTTAAAATTCAAAGGAACAGTACTGAGGCTCATGTGACGCCTCAGACCTTCACCTGCCCTTGGAGAATCAAGGGTGGCCTCGGCTTTGCGCCTCAGCAGAGCTTACAAAGCAAGGGGCCCAGAGGCCCTGCTGGGGGGTGGGGTGGAAGCGTGGACCCCTCCTGGGCTCCCCTCCACGGTTTCACTAGTCCAGTAGTTGCCAGGACTGGTAGCTGAGAGCTTTCTTTGTGCTCTCCATGGTCCTGAAGAAACAGCTCTGCCTCTCCAGGCCTCAGTTTTTACACCTGCAAAATAGGAATTTAAAAATGGATCGTGCTCTTGAACCAGGGTCCTGTGATCCAACACTCTGACCTCACACTCAGTACTGTGCAGGCATGAGCACTTTTTCAGGGTTTTTGTAAACAATTTTGATGAGAGGTTATAAATTCCTTGAATCCCATTTGTAAATGTGATTTATTTTGTCTTGGGCATTTTTTTTTTTTTGGTTGGAGCACACTATTTTTTTTAATGAGTGAGTCTTTTAGAACTGAGATTTCACAGAAAAGTACAATTTTAAATTTCTCGTTGAAAATTAGGAGGTCTTGCAGGAGGCCCAAATTCCCATGTCAATAAACCAAGGAGCTGGGCAGCACTTTCTGTCCTTAGGGGTGCTGTGCCCTGCTTCGCCACAGTCACCACCTCTCCCTACTGCACCCAGGACACCAAAGCAAGGCCCAGTGCTGCTGTAAGTTGCAGGCATGAGGCTCACCTGGCTGTGATTATGTGACTTTACTTACTCCAGCCCGCTTCACTTGTTAAATCTTCCCCTGCATTTGAGTTTCTAATGCCTGCTTCATTTATTCATTCAGTTAACAGATGTCTTTCTAGGCACTGAAGATAGAGGTAAACAAACACAGCCAAGGGCCCTGTGTCTGGTGGGAGGAGAGATAAAGATAAGTGAACAAACAGACAATAAACTTCAGCTGTGCTTGATAAGAATGAAGCCCAAGTTTGGAGCAGACCACAATCCATAGTGTGATCACAGAAGAGCTCCCTGAAGAGGGGCCTTGGAAGTGAGCCAGGGGAACCAGGCGGGGGACAACAGGCACGAGGACCTTACCCCTGGATTTCACAGTTACAGCCTCAGCTCTGCCGTCCCTGCGCCAATCCCCTGGGAGAGCTCAGTTCTGTCCTCCAAGCCCAGCTGGGAGCAGGCA
This sequence comes from Castor canadensis, assembly GCF_047511655.1. Lineage (NCBI taxonomy): Eukaryota > Metazoa > Chordata > Mammalia > Rodentia > Castoridae > Castor > Castor canadensis. The sequence continues at coordinate 168,823,210 of NC_133390.1, read as the reverse complement.
GAGGGTGAGGGGCAGGGAGGGGGTAAGGGCCCCCAGCACTCATTAATTCCCCACCAGACGCCTGGCATCCAGCTGGCAAATCTGAATCCATCTACCCACAGGAAGCTCAGCTGGGGCAGGGAAGCTATTTGGGGTCATCCAGCGCTGTTCCAATCCCTAACCAGCAAGGTAACGAAACATACTTTTAACCCACTGGCTGCGAAAGGCCAGGGGTGGAAGATCCCCTTCCATTCCTGCCATTACCCCCAGCCGGCCAACCTCCAGCTGATGCATGCTGGGATCTGGGGTCATTCTTCCACAGAGGGCTGAGGGCGGCATCCTGGCAGGAGCACCAGAGGGAGGAGGGGGAGGGCAAAAGGAAAAGAAGGAGGTAGTGAGTGAAAGAAGAAAGAGGAGAGAGAAGTTGGAGGGAGAGGAGAGGAGAGAGCAGGGGGGGAGAGAGAAGAAAAGAGGGGAAGGAAAAGGACAGGAGAGGGAAGGGGGAGAATACAGGCTTGGGACTCAGATCCTTTAGTAGGTGACCTTCCTGACCTGAATTTATACAACACACAAGATGGATAGAGTGCACACAAAGACTCACGGGGTGTCAGGTGTGTTCAAGTGTTCTTACCAGTTTTGCTCACAGTTGCCCCAAAATGGAAATAATCCAATTGTCCATGGGAGGAAATGTGCAGATAAATTGTTGTACACTCACTGAGTGGGACACACTCAGCTATAAAAAGAAGGTGATCAGGGGACGCACACACACAACTGAGCAAAATAGCCAGAAAGTCCGTCCTGTGTGTTCAATTGAAGCAAAGTCCAAGAACAGGTGGCACAGGTTACAGAAATCAGCGTGCAGGGCAGGGGGCTCCGGGACTGGCCTGAGGGGGCACAGGAAATGCTTTGGGGTGGTGGAAGCACTCTGTCCACACCTGAATTGGATTCGAGTACATAGGCAGGTGCGTTTGTTCAGACACCTTGAACTGTGCAGTCACAATGGGTCCATGTTATAGCTTGCAAATTGTAGCTCCATAAGTGCAGTATTTTGAAACAGTGGTGCTCATTTTTCTTCCCAGCTATTGTTGAAACATGTTTCCAATGAGGGAAGTTCTTTTCCTATTTCTTGGACAAAAACCCTTGCAGATGTGTGACTTTGTCTATCACTCTTGAGAAATAGCTAAAACTCCCCAGTTGCTTCTATTCATAAGCGTGATCTCTCTCAATTTGGAAATTAGGATGGTGGCTGTGGGAGGTGACCAAAAGGTGGAGCCCTACCTAGGCTGGAAGCTAGAGAGGTGGGAGGGGTAGGGTCTGGTCTCCTATGGCCCCCTTAGGATGTCGCCTCTTCTTCCTATGCCCGCTGGGAATAAGGCTGGGGCAAGAAGAGGCAGGGGGATGGCGAGTGCCATGTTGCTTCACTACTGACTTCCCTTTGCAGTAAGGGTGGGGTTAGAAGCCTCCACCTCTGGAAATACACCTTTCACTGGCTGCTCCCCTCTGGCTTCCCATACTTGGGAACTCTTTTGGGAGTCCTGGACCCCTTAGAAGCAGACCTCTTAGAAAGGGTCCTCAGTGGCCCGGTCTGACTGCCTTCGTCCTCCTCACATCTTTGGAGTATTGGTTCAGCAAAGGCTGTTAAATAAAATGCAGGATAACCAGTTCACTGAATAACTTTTAGGTATAAGTACACCCCAGATATTGTATGGGACAGACTTATGCTAAAATTATCCATTGCTTATTCATTCTAATGCTGATTGGATGTTGAGCTTAGCTTCTCCCCATCCCCCCTCCTGTGATAGCAGAGTGCTAAGAGCTGAGCCCAGTAGCCTGCTCGCACTCTCACCTTCTCTGTGGCCTTGGCTGAGTTATTTGGTCACTCTGTGCCTCAGTTGCCTTACCTGCTAACTGGGGATCACTATGGAGCCTACTTCCCGGGGTTGTTGTGACAGTCACACTTGCATTTAGGCGATGCAGGAGCAGCAGTTTGAACATCAGTCAGGCACACAGCAGATTCTCTGGAATGGTTGCTTTGTTGTTAGTGTTATCACGGAGGTATGGTGGGGTTAAGGGAGGAAGGCTTAGGAGTTTCCAGTTCTTTTCTGGAAAGGACCAGAAAGATGAGGCTTCTGGGATAAGGGATCAGGAGGGAGGGAGATAGTTAGTTATTCAGAGCATGGGGTAGAGGGGAGCGGTGATGGAGGGGCAGGATAGCAAGTGAGCTTGCGACATTCTTTTGGCCTAGAGTGTGAGAGTCAGCCATGATAGAGATAAAAAGAGGATGTGGGGATGTGACTGGAGGTCTAGGCCACAGGCCCAGCTCCAGAAGCTCCACAGCTCGGGCCTGGCCACTCCCCTGAGTAAAGAGGGGGGTGGTGGTGAGGGACAGAGAAAGGAGATTTATTACACAGCACAGGCACGTGGTGAGAGAAGGCTAAGTGAGCAGCACTTCAGCTATCTCCTCTGTACGGACGTGAGTTTTAGATTTAAACAGAGGAATAATTGGGGCAGAGGAGGGAGGTGTGAGCTCCTGGTCACAAGTATGGTCGGTGGTCAGAGGTAGAGTCTGGGTTGATCGTCATCTCAGGTGTGGGTGTGACCTTGCTACAATAAGAAAGTCATTGCAGTTTCCTCTCCTGTCATGGGATGTTTATCTATCAGAACTGTCCTTCCTAGATTCCAAGGTGGCTGCAAAGTGACTGCAGGAGAGAATGGCTTGGTCACAGGTCTGGTCTGGTGGTCAGAGGTAGTCCAGTTTCTTGTTATCTCTGGAATGGCTGAGAGCAAAGGCCACAGATACAGAATGGAGATGGAGATGTCATGCTTTTCTCCTGCTTTTACTTACCCTTTGAACTTCTGCAGGCCCAGGTGAGAAGTCAGTGTCTTAAAGTACCTTTTACAGGAATTTGACAAGAGGAGCCACGGAACAGGCCAAAATCCATGGTGGCAAAGAATGAATACTTGGAGTCAAACCTCCTGGGGTCCAGTGCGGGCTCTGCCTCCACAACCTTGCACAGTTTACCTGACTTACTCTCTGTGCCTCTGTTGTCCTGTTGGTGGGATGGATGCGGTAATACCTGCTTCAAAGCGTCGTGAGAATAGAATGAGTTCATACGTGTAAACCACCTGGAAAAGAGCCTGCCCAAGTGCATAGATGCATTGTACTTGGAGTCCTTCAGTGTTTAACAGAGAAGAACGTAAACATCAGGACTCCTGTTTAGACTATGTTCCTAAGCTGTAAACCACAGTCTTAGGGCTGGATTACCCAGATACAACTCTCTATGCATGACCTAAATCCATGTCTTTACATAACTCCCCTGAAAAGGGGAGAAAGGAATGTCTCACTCCTACCAGGAAAGGAGACGTTCCCTCTTTCTTTATCTTCTGAAAGAATTTGTGCAAGACGGCACCATCTAGCCCTTTGTCATTTGGTAGCATTACCATTGAAGCCAGCAGACCTGGGGGTTTTGGCAGAGAGAGTTTAGTGATTGATTCTGTTTCTTTAACAGAACTTGCAGCCATCAGCTTTTCTCTTTCTTTTTCTGAGAGTTGAGAATTTGTTTCCTTTAAGTTGTCGAAGTGATTGGCATAACGGCGTTCAAGCTCTCCCTTTATGCTCTCCTTGATGCTGTAGGTCTGTGCTCAAGTCCTTCCTTCATTTTTTTTTTTTTGAGACAGGGTCTCATTTGTTTAGCCCAGGCTGGTCTAGAAATTGTGATCCTCCTGCCTCTTCCCCCTCAGAGCTGGGATTATAAGCATGTAGCACTACATCCAGTTCTTTTCTTCATTCTTGCTATCTGCTAAGTTCTGACCTTAGAGTGTTACTAGTGTGAGGAGGCTGTATTACTACCTGAAAATTTTAACTTGAGTGCCAGGCTTGGTGGCTCACAGCTATGTGGCTACTTGAGAGGTGGAAATGGGGAGTAGTACAGTTTGAGGCCAGCCTGGGTGAAAAGACCTTGAGACCCCATCTGAACCAATAGCTTAGCATGGTGGTATGTGCCTGTCATCCCAGCTACACAGGGAAGCACAAATAGGAAGATCATGGTCCAGGCCCCAGTATGAAGCAAGACCCTATCTCAAAAATGACCAACACAAAAAAGGCTGGGGCATGGCTCAAGTGATAGAGCACCTGCTTAGTAAGTGCAAGGCTCTGAGTTCAACCCCAAATAATAATAAAAAAATAAATAAATAACTTGGGTGCTGTTCAGGAGTTTCTCTCTCTCTCTCTCTCTCTCTCTCTCTCTCTCTCTCTCGGTGTTTCTCACTCATACACAAACTCACCGATCCCTGTGGAGTTAGAGGAGCAAATCTGCAGCCTTCCTCTACTGCTCCACAACTGTGTTTGGATATGAGAGCAAAAGGAAAAGCGATACCCACATGCCTGCAGGACATTGGCTGGTCTGACTTCAGAACTCTGTGAAAACTTCCATTCTCTAAGTTCAAGCACATACTCCCTAGTTCTCTCCCTGTTACCCCCTTTGGCCTCTAAGTTACTAAGCTAATTACACCCCCTACCCTACCGTGTCCCTAAGGCACTTAGAGCTGCATTGGCTACTGGACATGCTGCCCTGGCTGTGGCTAGGAGTCTGTAGTCCTCTCTCCCCCAACTTTGAGCCCCTCGAGGGCCAGTGTCACTTACTCTTCTCCATGTCCTGAAGCTGCAGCAGGGGGCCCAGCAAAGAGTAAGAGTCACAATACATTTGTTCCTTTATCCGTCCATTTGTTTGTTCATTCATTCATCCTCCACTGGCTGACACAGTGCTGGGACACAGACGAGAATGAGATAAAATAACAGGGAACTTCTTGTGGAACTTGTGTCCTAGTTGTGGAGACAGAGGGTAAGCCTGAAACGTTGCTACAATATGGCGGTATTTCCAGACTTTTCCAGGGACACACATTGTGTAGGATTTTAAGGGGAATTTAAATCTGTAAGCAAATGTATTTTGGAAACTTTGGGTTAAACAAAGACAAATAAATGTGTTCCTCTGATTTGTCAGAGCCTTCAAATGTGTCAATCATGAATTTTAGTGGAATGCTAGGGAAGGAGCTGTTGAAAAACCTTACTGGTGTCTCTGGGTTCTCACCAGGTCTTAGGTGACGTACCCAGTACCCTCCATTGTCCTGCAAGATTCGATACAGAAAGGACGTGAGGCCTCGTGTTTGGCCCCTAGCAGATCACCACCGTCCAGTGGATAGAACCATGTAGAATGTACTGTGTGCTCTTCTAGCTATGGAGTGGGTTCTTGTTCTGGAACCATGCTGACATGTCTACTTAAGAAATACCTGTTTCCATCTGATTCATTTGGAAGTAGTGAGTAGGTTGTTCCACACACAAAGCTCACCCCTGTGAGCTGGGTTTGGCTCAGATGAGCTCCCAAGCCAGCTGGAAGACATGACTTTGCTTTTTAACTCACATACAAAAGAAACTTCCCCTTGTATTCCCCATACCAAATACCTCTCAAATCCCAGTTTGGAAAGATGTCACTTACTCCAAGGGCTTCTGTCTTGGATTGGTCATCCTGGAGCACCAGAGACAGGACCTGACTTTAAGAAACTATGGGGGAGGGGAGGAGTGAGAGTGAGTAATTCAGGTACATGAATGAAGAGGTCACTGTGGGGACAACAGGCTCTCATGGAGACCTCTGGGTGGCGGTGGCCAAACTTTGTGGTTGGGAGCTGTTCCTAGAGCGCTGTGTCTCTGGAGGTCTTGGCCAAGGGTGTGTCTAAAACCAGAGACAGCTGAATGGTGTGTGGGAATGGTGAGACCCAAAGGGAGCTGGACAAGTGTGTTAGTCCATCTGTGCTGCTATAACAAAACACCTTAGACTGGGTAATTTATAAATAACAGAGATTTATTGCTCACAGTTCTAGAGGCTGTGAACTTCCAGAAGTCCAACAAATGTCCAAGATGGAGGTGCTGGCAGAGTCAGTGCCTGGAGAGGGCTTGCTCTATGCCTAAAGATGGTGTCCTATTGCTATGTCTTCACATGGCAGAAGGAAGGCCCCAGTCCGTAGGCCTCTTTTGTAAGGTCACTGATCCCATTCAGGAGGGCCAAGCCCTCCACCTCTTAGTACCACAATGGAGATGGGATTTCAACACATGAATTGGAAGGGGGACACAGACATTCACCTACAACAAGGAGGTCCCCAGGCATCTGCCTTCTCAGACTCCGATGGCTGATTGAGCCCTGGTGCTCTCCACTCCACTGCTCACTGCACCAAACTCTTTTAGGTCTTATCTCTGTGGGAAACCAATGAGCCAGGGTGTTCAGGCAGCAAACCTCAAATGCCAGGTCAAGGACCCTCCTAAAGTCTAGCAGTCTGGGTGTCTTACAATAGACCTAAGATGAAAGTGGAATGCCTTGTGCTCATGTCCTTTTCCAACTGCAAAGGTGCAAGAAGGTCTCAGGGACCCCAAGAGTCATGGATGGCATATGCTGGCTCCTGTGGGCTTCTGAGATTTCCATCTCTGCTGAGGGTCCACACTGTCCAAATTTGGGATGCCTGTGGTCTAGCAGGTGGTACACAGGACAGTCACATTTGACATTTAATAGTCCAACAAGTGTCAGCTATTGTCATTATTTTTAGAGTGTGCAGTGCGTGTGGGGCGTTGCACTAAGTGAAGGGGACAAGGTGGTGGCTGCTGTTGGGCTCCCTCCGTGTGCCCATTGGTGCTTGACACTCCCACACACGTCACCGGCACATCCACGGGAGTCGCTGCTCCCAGGAGCAGTCTCCCACCAATGATGGCCAGGAGTGGGCAGCTAAGACACCCCCAGATACCCTTTCTCCTAGGTTCCCCTCAGGATCCCAAACGAGGTGCTTACAGCAGTAACCTTCATATTGGCTTTGTTCTCTCTTTCACCTCCCCACTGCCTTTCCAGGACTTTCTGAGGTCCCCTATCAAGTATATTTTTCTCATTGCCATCCAAGACAATGGGAGTATGTCATTAGCTTCCCCATTTTAAGCAAAATGAGACTCAGAAAGGTGATGCCACCTTTGGTCAAGGTTTTGACCTTGAGCACTTCCACGTCCACTGCCTCCCTGAGAATGAGCCTTGATGGGACCCACCCCAGACTTCTGGCCCTTGTGACCCCAACCTGGCTGACTCCCCGAGTCTGTGTCTCCCCTGCAGGAAGGCCGCTGTCTGTTTGTCATTCTGCTCATGGCAGTGTATTGGTGCACGGAGGCCCTGCCACTGTCGGTGACAGCACTGCTACCCATCATCCTCTTCCCCTTCCTGGGCATCCTGCCCTCCAACAAGGTCTGCCCCCAGTACTTCCTGGACACCAATTTCCTCTTCCTCAGTGGATTGATCATGGCCAGCGCCATCGAGGAGTGGAACCTGCACCGAAGGATTGCTCTCAAGGTCCTCATGCTCATCGGAGTCCAGCCAGCCAGGTAAGGCCAGGGATGGGAGCCAGCCCTACAGAGGACCTCACAAGGGCCCAAACTCGCTCTTCCCGGTTTAGCCACTGGGTCAAGAAAGTGTCGTTCCACATTTTCCATTGGCTTATTCATTCTGAGCTATTTGGTGAACTCCTGGTGTGTACCAGGTGCAGTGGCAGGCCCGCCATGTGCACTTGTTCTCCAAGTACACAGGAATCACTGGGGAGAGAGTGCAAAGTGCCCCAAGCCCCAGGCCCCATGTGCAGGGGTGGCAGTCCTGTAGCCTTAGGGCACTGTGATCCAGGCTGCTCTGGCTGAGGTCCATGTTGTCCACCTTGGGAAATGACTTCACCTGCTTCATGGGATCCTCAAGAGGATGAGATGAGCCGGTGCTGGTGAACCACTTAGACCCGAGCAGAGAAGCTGGCTGTTGTAAATCCTCCTCCTTTGCTATCTACCTGCCCAGGTGTGCAGAGGAGCGGGAGGGCTGAGGGGAGTGTGGGGGTGGGGGAGGTGGCCTTAGAGAGAGAGGAAGGCAGCATACAAGCCTACAGGACCTCAGGCCCGCCGGCCAGGATTTGGGCTTTTATTCTCAGAGGACATGGTGCCCTTTAAAATAGGTGTGTTTTAAGAATACATATAATAATGTACGTGTGTTTGTTTGTTGCTGTTGTTCCGTGAAAGCCTTTGGCAATTTGGTGATATTTTAAGGTTCTTCTCGGAATAATATTTTTAAATTGCATTTATATAATTAAATTCCATAAATTGCATTTATGCACAATTCATAGGATTTAAAGTAACAAGTATGCAGCTGCAGCATAATGCAGTTATGTAAATAATTCCTGTAAATACATGCATATTTGCCACAGCACCACATATCCTTCTTCATTAACAGCAAATGGCAAGATCCAGTGACGGGCCTCATAACCACCTCAATTATGAGGCAGGTTTGAATGTCAGTGATGGCCCAGGGTTCTGCAAACTCCGTTAATGCGATACAAAAATATCCATGATGTCTTTTGGGGACAAAGACTCAGACGCTGCTCACACCACTGAGCTTGGTTGCCAGTTTCTTGCTGAAGGAGAGGCTCAATTCCATTAGAAGTTAGCAGAATGAAGATGCAGTGACACTCCCCTCCCCCCACACACACACCAGTTTGGAACTGGACAGATTTGCATTTTGGAAAGGTTCCTCCTGGCCTCCATGCAGAGACCAGAGTAGGGAGGTGGGAGTGAGGTACTGTGTGCCACCTGGTTAGGAGCTGATCTGGGGGTCCTGGTGGGAGATGGTAGCTGCCTAAGTAGAGTGATGGCAGTGGAGAAAGACAGAATGGATCAGTTAGTGAGCTCTTCGGGCAGTGAGATCTCATAGGCAGGAACAGAAGATTCCAAGTGACTGTGGGGTTTCTAGCATCTACTCTGTGCCAGGCACTCTGCAGGGCTCTGTAGACAGTTTCTTTCAGTAAGGAGCAGACAATCCCATGGGACAGATTGTTTGAGAACTAATTCCAATGCCAAGGGGAAGTGGACACCCAAGGGACTCATCCTGGTGTGAAAACCCATGTGAGAGGGAGAGGGAGACTTCCTGGAGCAGGGTATATCTGAGCTCAGCTTGGAAGAGTGGGGCAAGGCAGCCACCAAACATGTGATAAAGTTATAGCAGTGAAAATAGTAAGACACTGTTAGGAACAGATCTTTTAAAACAATCTGGAAGAAATTGAAATCAGTAAAAAAGGAAAGGATTAGTGAATATATGGTTCAAGTTGGATAATTGGTTTAGTCCATGAAAAAAAAATCTATTTACATCTAACTAAATTCCAGGCAGATTAAGAAGTCAATATGAAGAGAAAAACCCGTTAGTGTCTGTCGGTGGGGACAGACTGAGTGAGGATCAGGAAACAGTGGATGCCAAGCATGTTGAGTGCTGGTGAGAAGTCCAGCAGCCTGAGCAGTGGGTACAGGTGCAGGGGAGCAGGAAGGAGTCCAGAACGAGCACTGGCAAGATGGTGGCCATCTAAACCCCAGGCTACTTTATTCTGAAAAAGGGGCCATCAAGGAATTAGGGGCAAGAGAGAGAAAAATTCAGGCTTGGAATGTCTTCAGAACTGTCTTGCTGGTGGTATCTGTGGTCAATTCACTTAAACACATTGAGCCAAGGGTTCCTTAGGTCTATAATCAATCCAATTATCAGTCCCCACTTTTCCCATGACTGGCCTAGACTTTCCATCTGTAAAACAAGTGGGTTGGATTTCTCAGGAGTGGGGCACTGGGACTAGAGGATGTCCTCAGAGCCGCCTCTCCCTGCTTGGTTCTAGGCTCATCCTCGGGATGATGGTGACCACCTCATTCTTGTCCATGTGGCTGAGCAACACGGCCTCCACCGCCATGATGCTGCCCATTGCCAACGCCATCCTCAAGAGCCTCTTTGACCACAAGGAGACTCGGAAGGACCTCAGCCAGCAGAGTGACGACAGCACAGGTGAGTTTGGGGAAAGGCACCGGGGCCAACCCCATCAGTGTGGAGGGATGGGAGCAGGGATGTCCAAAGGATGTTGGAGAAGACCAAGGGCACGCACAATTATCAAATGCCTATTACGCACCTAATAATAATAATAATAACTGAGAATTAGGTCAGACAAACCATGGCTCCTTAATTTTGAAAAATGCACTTATTGAGCACTTGCTATGTACTGAGCAATGAGCCCTTTGAAGTAATTGGATTTCACTTGAAAGCATCTGAATAGACATCACTAAGACCCAGAGAAATGCCAGTGAATGCAGTGAGATGCAGATCAAGCAGACTGGCAAACAAGACAGCTGGATACACCCAGTGCTGGCAGGATCGGGGCTGTGGGCACTCGCGTGTGCTGTTAGAGAGGACGTGAGCCAGGTCAGCTTTTCCAAAGGACGTTCTGCAAGAGCTCAGTCTAGCTAAATAGGCACACACCCACAGTCCAGCAGTTTCACTACTGGATGCAAATGCTCAAGGAATTCTCCAGTAGACCTGCCAGGAGACATACCTGGTATTGTTTGCTGCAGTATTTTTCATGGTGTTGGAGGCCTCATGGCCTCCAGTAAGGGTGGTGGGTACACACATTAAGCACCATACTGCTTTTAAGAGATAAGAACTAGCAAACCGAAAGCCAGGCATGATGTCTCATGCCTTTCATACCAGCTACTTGAGAGGCAGAGATAGGGAGGATCATGGTTTGAGGGCAGCCTTACAAAAAGTTAGCAAGACCTCATCTCAACAAACAAACCAGGAGTGGTGGTGCACACCTGTGAATCCCAGCTATGTGAGGGACATAGGTAGAAGGATCATGGATCCAACTCAAGGCCAGCCCTTGGCAAAAACATGAGATGCTGGCCCCCAAATAACTAAAAGCAAAAAGGGCTGGGGGCATGGCAGAGCACCTGTACAGTAAGCATGAGGCCCCGAGTCCAAATCCAGTGTTCCAAAAGACTAGCAAACCAGTTACATAAGTAGAACTCAAAAAACAGTTATGACCGGAGAGCAAACCAGCATGAGATGTAGATCACAACACCAGTACATGAATCAAATAAACTCATGCACGAGCCACGGCAGAACATAACAAAGTGAAAAACTCCCCTTAAACACACCTGAGTGGTTGCTATGGGAAGGATAGCAGGAGGAAGGGGGGAGAGGAGGAGGGCTCATGGCACGATCAGGAGGATTCAGTTCCCTCCACCCTCTGAAAACATGTTCTTAGCAAAACTAAATTCAGGTGACTAGGTGAGGACCCAGAGAGGGGAAATGACTTCCCCTGATCACACAGCAAGCAAATGGTTAAGGATGGCGCTGAACCCAAGCAGGATGGTCCCAGAGCCCACTCAACCCACCAAAAAACAGCTGTACCACTAAGAATTCCTTTGGCTGAAGTGAAAGAATGACTATCTTCAAATAACTTCAAAAATGTGCTATTTTCTTTAGATATCGAGAAGTCAGAGAAAAGGCAGTTCCAGGATCAACTCAGAGACACAACCTCTCAGGACTTTTTGCTGGCAGCTGATTCCCTTGATCTTTCTCTCATGATTACAAAGTGGCTGCCACATGCCCACTTTTAAAAAGTCATACTTTTTTTTTTTTTTTGAGAAACTGGGGCTTGAACTCAGGGATTACACCTTGAGCTATTCCACCACCCCTTTTTGGTGATGGGTTTTTCGAGATAGGGTCTGTGAACTGTTTGCCCAGACTGGCTTCGAACCATGATCCTCCTGATCTCTGCCTCTGAGTAGCTAGGATTACAGGTGTGAGCACTGGCACCTGGCTAAAAGTCTTACTTTTTATTGACACAAATATATTTTAAAGCTAGCATTAAATTGCTACATATGTGGGCATAAATTGCTAGTTTGTCCCAGCATCAATTCTTCTTTTTTTCTTTTAGTAATAGAACCCTTACACAGACTTACGACAGCAGAGAAAAGGCTGAATTTTCTTGAATCTCCTTGCGAGTGGATGTGGTCAGGTGACTGAGTGTGGCCAATGAGACACGAGTGGAAAGGAAGCATACAGTTTCTGGCTTCTGTCCTTCTTCTTTTTCCTGCTGGGTGGATGTGAATGTGCTGTGGAGCGAAGGACGTCACAGATGGAGACCACATCTTGGGAGAGATGGCAGATGTGCCCCACTAGATTTGGATTCTTTACCCCAATGAGCACGACAAGCGTTCTCTCTGGAAGCAGGGGCTCTGTGTGCTAGTTAGGTTCTACACTAATACATGTTAAAGTAAGTCACACGCTGATCCACGACCCTCTAAGTGAAAGTTTTCGCTGGCAGGGTGTGGGTTTTTCCCTACCATGCAAGAAACGGCCCTGCTTATTTTACTTCCACGACAGCTCTGAAAGCTAGAAATGAGCGGAAGCACTTTACAGATGACGTGCAGAAAGGTGACATGATGCATCCCAAATCTTGTCATTGGTGAGACAGCCGAGCCAGGGTCTCTGTGAGGGCAAAGTCTTCCGGTGGAAGGGCAGGGATGCTACAGAGCAGTGGCTGGCACACTTCTCAGTAAATAATGACAGTAAACAGTTTATTCTTTGAGGGACACTCAGTTGCAACCCTTCAGCTGTGCCTTTGAAGAGAGTGGCAGGGTGCCAATGGGTGTGGCCATGTGCCACTAAAATGTTCCTTACGGGTGCCAAAATTTCATGTACTGTTGACATCTTGAAATAGTCCCCTTCTGTTGGTCTTTCAACCATTTCAAAAAGTAAGGGCCATTCTTGGTTGTCAGGCCCTACAGACACAGGTGGGGAGAGATTCAGCTGCAAACCACGAGAAGCCCCCACCCCTCTCTGAGGTGCCGGTTTATTGGCTCCCAACTCCCCTCCCATAAGACTTGGGACTCCAAGAGAACTGCCTGAGAGTGACCTCGGGGTGGCTCTGCCTCTCTCCCCAAGTCAACCCCAGCTGGGCTATTTCATACGCTGGGCTCAGAGAAACACCAACAGATGCTTTAAGGCCTCAGGTCTGAATGAGACAGGGCTCCTTGGCCCTGTTTTGAGGATGGAAGCTGAAGAAGAAGAGAGTATAAAGCAGACCCCATCACACAACTGAAGACAGTGGCTCTGGGTGTTTGAATCAGGCTGTCCCAGGCTCTTCTGCCTCCCACAGCAGAGTTTCTGCCCCTGCCCCCAGTGCCCCCAAATGGGCCATGAATATTTGAATGGCAAGACCCTTATCATAAAGATGAAAAATCTCAGGCCCAGAAAGAAGAAGAGACTTAGCCAAGGTCACACACAGTAGAGATTGTACAGCAAGACCCAGAGTTATTCCCTGTGCTGAGGGTGTGGGGAAGCAGGAGACCCTGGGAGGTCGGGGCAGAAGCCTGCCTTCTAGGCCGCAGGATCAGAGAGCAGGGACTAGTTAATCATCAGCCTCTGAGGCCCAGGACAAGGCTAAGGCCAGGGCAGGGAGACTGGCCTTTTCAGCCAGTTTCAGCTTTGGTCAGGTGGCTGGAGGTGAGACAGGGATGAAGGAAGTGGAGGCTCGTGTTGGTGGACCAGGAGAGGGACAAGGATTCTCCCAGGGGCTCAAAGTTTGCAAGAGGCACCTGTAGCAGTGACAAAGTGAGGCTAACACAAGCTGTCATTTTGTGAAGACCCGCTGGGTGTGATTGTATGGCTCAGTGCTCAATTTTTAATATTATTATCTGGCTTAATTTTTATAATTATACTATGAGAGCATGGTGTCCATTTTACAGATGAAGAGACTGAGACTTGGAGAGGCAAAATCATTTGCTCATAGTGATGTGGTGAGTGAGTTGCAGAGCTAATCTAGAGTCTGCGTCTGTGAGCACAGGGCCATGAGGCCTGGCACAGAAGGGAGCAGGAGTGGAGCAGGCTGGGGCTCACTGGAACCTGACTGGTTCTGTGCTCCATGCTGTCACGTGAATGGTGGCTTCTCCAGAGTCCTTCTGTATGCTTTCATTACCTCCTCCACCTGCAGAGGGCACTGCTCTCACCCTCATCTTCCAGAGCAGGAGGGGCAGCTCAAAGCAGTGACTTACCCAAATTCTCTCAGTCAATGAGGGGCCCACCCAGCCTCCAAAGCTAAGCTCTCTCCCTCCTTTTCTCTGCCTTAAGAAGGTCACTTCTATATGCCACCATGGCTTTCCTCTGGGAATGCCCAAATGTCACTATTCACAAAGCAGTCTTATAGGTTGGGTGAAGTGTTGCTCTCTTCATTCACTGAGCTCATCCACCTCCCAAGACTCTTTTCTCATTGACAGAACAAGAACAAAAACTCCCAATTGGTCTTTGTTGAGTGACACTCGAGCAATGAGACCCAGGCCACAGAAAATGACAGATCTGTGGCAGTTGGATTAAAAACTAGTGTAAGGCTTCTAGGAGTTGAAGGCTACACTCTCTCACTAGTGAGAGAGTTTATGCATTTAGTTGTTTGTGATTCCTTACTCCATAGATGCCAAGCTCCATGGGGGCTGTGTCGACCTTTGCCACCTCTGAACGATCTTCACAGCACCATCTCAGCCACCTAGAACTTTCCTTGGCAGGTAGTGGATGCTCAGTTGGTGTGTGGTATTAGTGAAGAAATGAGTGAATGAGCCCTAACTCATACAGTGGGGATCATAATACTTACCTCCAGCTTGGTTGGGAGTGCTAAATGAATGAATGCACGTGAACCTGCCTCATATGGGTGCCTTTGACCTTCCCTGGGGTGCTGTCTACCCAGTCTGACACAAGAACTCTTTCTTGAGGGTCTCCAGAGCTTTACAGCTAACCCGGGACGTTGGACCAAAGTTATCAGTTCTAGGTCAGACCTACTGAGATCTGGGTGGGTGCCTTGGAGATGGGATCTGGGTACAAGCCTGGCTCTGCCACTAATCCACTGTTTCCTCTTGACCCCAACCATGACCTGCCTCTCTAGGCCTCAGTTTCCCCAAGTGTAAAGAAGAAGGGAATAATCTTGCCTGGATCTCCAAGGCTTTTGCAAGATTAAAGCCGTAAGGGTTCTCAGTTGCCTCACCCAATAAAAACTCAAGGCTCAGGGTTATTTGAAAAAGCCGTTACATCAAGGTCCAGACTGACCTGGGATTTTTGTGCTCAGGAAGGCACCCTAAAGACTTTGCCCCACCAGCCTGTCGCCACGTGGTCTCAGGCCACTATGGTCCTAGAACCCCAGGGGAACACTGGGGTAAATGGTTAAGAGCATTTGCCTCAGTTTTCCATTTCTTTCCAGTTTCATCTTTGTTGGCTTTATTAATATCATCATCATCCAGAAAATAATGCCTGGTATAAAATACTCTTGCTTTCCTAATCAGCACAAAGAAACAGCAACAACCCTACTGAGAGTCCCCGCCATCTCCCATGCTAAAGGTAGTTTCTATCTACAGTTGTGTGCATGAATGTCCCCTCCGTCTCTAGCACATGGTCTGATATCCCGGCTGCCCAGCTCAGATGCAGGCAGGGAGCAGCCAGGTTCCATGCATGAGGCCTGGGCAGGCACTGGAGGCCTCATTTTTTCTGTCTGACTTCAGGTGAGCTGCTCTCAACCCTGGAGAACTTTTCAAAACTACTGAGGCCCTGACCCTGCTCCAGGGCCACTAACAGTCCCTATGGGTCCCTTTCACCACAGGAAATTCTCAGATACAGCCAGCTGAGGAGTTCAGCCACGAGCTAGACTGGAGGAGCTGATGAGCTCTGCCCTTGTCTGATGCCATGTGACACTTACGGTCCCAGCCCAGGTGGGAAGGGTACATAGTGAGCTGGAGATGGGGGTGGGGGGGCCTGAAGGTCACTGGGTCAGAGTCCTCTGCTGAGCCATCCCCTGGGGAATGACTTTATTCCCCGCCCCCTGCTATTAACAGCTTCCTGCTTCCTTGCCCTGGGCTGGGGCCTCCTGGTAGACATGTGTTCCCACCACCTGAGCCTCGAGGTCCTCTGCACGGATCAGGACCAGCTCCAGTGGACCTGACTTTCACCTTCAGACCCCTGCTGTGATCAGTAAGGCCAGCCTCAGGCACAGCAAAAATGAGTCCTGTCAGACATCATGAAATCCTCTTCCCTCCTGGTACCAACTGGGCAATTGCAGCCCAGGTTAGGGAAGTGGGAAAGGGACTTTCCCAAGGCTCCCACTCCCTGTCCACATGGCTGAGATGGGGCCTGATTTCCAGAGGGAAAGCCCCATGTAATAGAAAATATCAAGCTCTTCTTCTCCTGCTAGAGTTTCGTTAAGAGCATCAATGTCCTCCAGCAAAGACTCAGGGAACCTGTAGGAAGATGAGCAGGAGCAAGGTCATGTCTCTGTCCCAGGTGTTAACAGAACCTGCCAAAGACTGGGGCAGGGCAGGTGGTCTACAGGAGGTCTGGGGGGCCTGGCTGGTGCTGGGTCTGGTGTTGCTGGGAGACAGGACTGTTCTGTGTCTGTGTGGAGAAGCTGTGGTCATTTGTCACCAAGAGAGCGGTGCTTGGTGGGCTTGTGGTGGCACAGTGGCTTTGTACTCTTAATGACTTTTATCAAATGGCTTTGGCTTATTAGTCTCAGAGTAACTTTGATGTCGGTGGTCTGCTGGACCATCCAGGTCCACAGCAGAACATGGCCTAGCTGGGAAGGTTGTTCCAAGGTCAGACATCTTTTTTTCTTTTTGTTCTTTTTGTTCTTGTTCACAGTGGCCTCATTAATGGAATTCTTGCCCGCACTTGGCTTTCTGGTAAATTTTTTATACTAGGGGTTGGTGAACCATGGCCCACAGAATCTGGCTTACTGTCTGCTTTTCATGTGACCTGAGAGCTAAGATTAATTTTTATATTTTTTAAGGGTTGAAATAAATCCAAAAAAGAAAAACAGTTTGTGACACATGAAGAGAATGTGAAATTCACACTCTAGTGTCTAAATTGTTTGCTGTGCACTCTCCATGAGGCTCAGGCTATACCAGCTGAGCTGTGTAGCTATAACGCAGACAGTGCGACCTCTCCAAGGCTTAAACTAATCACTGTCTGGTTTTTGACAGAAGTTTTCTGGCCCCTTCTTTATTCTATCTGTCTATCTATCTATTTATCTATCCATTCATCTATCTATCTATCTGTCCTAGGGTTTGAACTCAAGGCCTTGCACTTTCTGGGCAGGTGCTCTACCACTTGAGCTATGTCCTCAGACCTATTATTATTATGGTTATTATTACTTTATTTTATTTCCAGTGTGGGGATGGAACCCAGGGCCTATGTGTGCTGGGGAAGTGCTTTGCCACTGTGCCCCACCCCCAGCCCTGGCCCTGCTCTGAGAGGGTTAATTTCTTTATCCCCTTGAAGTCCAAGGAGAATTGTCCCTCCATTCTGTGGATTAAAGAGCTGAGGCACAGAAGATGAAGGGATTTATTTCAGCTTCTGCACCCTTGACATTCAGGATGAGAGTGCATTTTGTTGGGTGGGGGGGCTGACTATATTGGAGGGCATTGAGCAACACCCCAGGTCTCTGACCAACAAGTGCCAGGAGAGCCCTTTCCTCCCCTGGTTGTGACAATCCAAATTGTCTCCAGGCATTGTCCAATGTCCCTTGCTGAGAGGTGGAGGTGGGCAGGGCAGAATTGGCTCTGGTGAGGGAAAAACTGCTCTGAGGCCACATAGTAAGTGATGGAGCCAAGATACCAATCCAGTATCACGCGTTTAGCCACAACTCTGCCAAATTTCTCTGACCACAGGGCCTTTGCACTTGCTGCTCTTATTTCCTGGAACCCTCTTCCCATGGATCCTCACATGACTGACTGCTTTTAATCCTGAGGTCTTCGTTAGCTCACAGTGACCTGACCAGTGATACTCTACTGTCACTGTTCATGACTTTGCCATGTTTCGTTTCCTGCATAACATTTGTCACTTCCCCAAATGGTCTTCATTCATTTATTGTTGTCTCTCCGTCTAGAATATAATCTCCAAGGGAACAGGGGCCTTTGCCCACAGTAGGTGCTCAATATATACTTTTCTGGAAGAATGACTGAACAGACAACTGAGATCGCCCATCCCACTGCTGACCAGTTTCCACCCTTAGCTGATCGTTCCTAAGCAGCCCTTGGGCGTGGCAGCTGGGCTAAGCCCAGGCCTGAGTAATGTCAATCAGCCTTGCAGCTAAGTTACTGCCCAGACCCAGGCCATCAGACAGGGGACGGAAGAGCAGAATGTTGAGTACCAGTCTTTTCCCTCCGTCTGCCTCCTTTCCTCCTTTCCTGGGTTCTCACCACTGTATTTTCTTTTCTTTCTCCCACTGCATGGGATTCGTGGCAATGAGGATGCATGTTTGACTGACTGTGCAAGATTTTGAGAGCTGCCATCCCCTTTGCTACTTTGCACTGATGTTTCCCTGCCCTTTCCTGCTAGTTGCTGTGCGGAGAAATGGGCTGCACACGGCGCCCACAGAGATGCAGTTTCTTGCCAGCACAGAAGGGTAAGTACCTGGAAAAATTCCCCAGGGGAGCCAGGGCCCAATTTGAGGGGATGTGGACCAGAGCTAGTGCTTCAGACAGCCCCTCCAGCCCAAGTTTTCTCCAGGTGACCCAGTGTCCACCTTTCCACTCTTTCACCCTTGTGGCTCAGGTGAGGCCCTCGAGGGTCTCCTTTACAAAGGCAGCTGGTAGCTGGGTGTGGTGATACCTACCTGTAATCCCAGCACTGGGGACACAGAGGTAGAAGGATCAAGAGTTCCAGGCCTGCCTGGGTTACACAGTGAGAACGAGTCTCAAAACAAGGAATATAAAATAGAATGGGGATGGGACAGGACAGGACGGGACCGAATAGAATGAAATAGGCAGCCATGGAAAGGACAGGGAGCTCATGGTCCCTGAGGGTCCCCTGAGGCTGAGGGCCCCAGGTGCTTTCCCCTTGAAAGCAGGAACCCAGGACAGCACACACAGCCTGGGAGATAAGGAGCTCAACGATATTTACACAACATCCTACGACCCAACAGCACGTGACATCTGCAAAAGGATGTCACGTTCATTATGCGGTGTCCTTTGGACTGTACCATGTGGTTAGGGTCTGGAGTCACACAGACCTGACCTGGTGCTCTGGCCCTCCTGCTTCCCAGCTGTGTGACGTGAACACCTAACCTCCCTGAGCCTCAGTTCCATCATGATGCTGGGATCCACTTTAGAGGTGGCTTTAGGACTAAGTGAGGCACCACTGTAGCTGTCATACAGCAGGTTGCCCAGAGCCTCGTGCAGAGGACACTCTTGTTACAAAGGCATCATTTTCCTGGTTTAACGGCAATGAAGCAGTAGGGAACAAAGTGAGCTGCTGAAGACAGGGCTGGGTGTTTACCGATCGGGTCCATTTCATTCATTCAACACCTATTTATGGAGGACTTGCGTGAGCTAGGCGCTGGTCCAGGTCACGGGTTACAGCAAAGAGCAGCAAACCCTCAGCCCCACCCCCCGTGGAGCTTATGTCCTAGTGGTGAGGAATGAATGGGGGAACAAAGTCCCAGTGTGTCAGATGGGTGGTCAGTGCTGTGGGCAGAAAGAAGTCACAAAGGGGTTAGGGGATGGGGGGGCATTTGTGGTTTTAGCTGGGTGGTCAGAAGCCTCATCGAGAAGGCCATGCCTACTCTCTCTACAACAAAATTAGAAATAAGGGCAAAATAGTTTCTGCTGGGTATTGAGGGTTGGGGGAGAGGGAGGGGGCGGAGTGGGGGGTAAGGGAGGGGGTGGGGCAGTGGGGAGAAATGACCCAAGCCTTGTATGCACATATGAATAATAAAATAATAATAAAAAAAAAGAAGGTCATGCCTGAGCAGGCCCAGTGGGAGGTGAGGGGTCAGGGGTCCTGGGGGAAGTGTTCTCAGCAAAGGGACCAGCAAGTGCAAGTTTCCTAGGGTTCACAGAGCAATGAGGGCGGGACACTGGGTGAGCCGACTATAGAGGTTGGGGCATGGAGGTAGCTGGGTGGTGAAGAGGTGCTGGTGCAGAGACAGAGCGCGTGGGACCTCACATTTCATTGATGTAGCCTTGCCTGTGAAGGGGATAGGAGCCAATGAGAAGGCAAGTAGTTTTCCGTCTGGTTTATCCATGACCTGTGATTCTTCTTGGCACTGTTTGGGGACTTTGAGATGGGTTTTGTGATCAGCCCAACTGCTCATGACCACATCACCTGGGAATGTATTTAAACACCTGTTAGTGCAGAGTTTGTGCTGTCTCCATTGTAAAAGATCCAGTCCCCGCTCCCTGGGAGTCCCTGTCCATTGGATGCAACCCCTCTCTTTGGGCCTCCGTTTCCCCAACTGAACAAAGCAGGGATTGCACTAGGCCAACACTCGGCACTTTCCCCCGCTCTCATTCTCCTTCAGAGGCTCTTCTGGCTGGGCCCAGGTGTGAGGAGGCCATGGCTCTAAGCAGCCTCTCACCCCTGGGAAGTTTCTGGCTGCTTTTGCATTTATCTTCCTGTTGGGATAGAAAATATCAACTCAGAGCCCAGGCCAGGTCCCTGCACCCTCGGGGGAGAAGTCCCTTATGAGGTAGTTAAGGCCAGAAGGTATTGGAATTATCTTTTTTTTTTTTTTGCAGTACTGGGGCTTGAACTCAGGGCCTTCACCTTGAGCCACTCCACCAGCCCTTTGTGTGAGTGTGTGTGATCAGTTTTTTAGAGATAGAGTCTTGAGAACTATTTGCTTAAGCTGGCTTTGAGCCTCGA
The DNA here is from genome assembly GCF_047511655.1 of Castor canadensis. Taxonomy (NCBI): domain Eukaryota; kingdom Metazoa; phylum Chordata; class Mammalia; order Rodentia; family Castoridae; genus Castor; species Castor canadensis. The sequence goes on along the minus strand of NC_133390.1, from coordinate 168,802,688 downwards.
TCCTCCTGATCTCTGCCTCCTGAGTAACTAGGATTACAGGTGTGCACCACCAGTGCTTGGCTTCTTTTTTTTCTTTAAAAATAAAATTTAAAAATTGCTTTGTTGCAGACAGGACCAATTCTCTCTTTTTACATCTTAATTTCTTTTTTGTTTTCTAGATTATTGAGGTATACTGACAAATAAAATTGTGTATGTTTAAGGCATACAGTGTGAAGTTTTGAGATAAATGTACATTGTGAAATTATTACTACAATGAATCCAATTATTGTACCCATCACCTCAGATCCACTGCATACAGCGATTCTTCTTTTTTTTTGGTTGGTACACGGGATTGGAGATTGGGTCTTGCGCTTTGGCCAGGCCACTTCGCACTGGGATCTTCCTACCTCTGCTTCCTGAGTAACTGAGATTATAGATGTGCACCACCACACCCAACCCCCATACAGCAATTCTTAACTTCATTCACTTAGAAATCCTTTATAATAGCACAAGTCAAAAAGTATTCTTTTATTTTTTGGCAGTACTGGGGTTTGAACTCATAGCTTCCTACTTTCTAAGTAGGTGCTCCACAACTTGAATCACACCTGCAGTCCTTTTTTTGCTTTTAGGTTGTTTTCTTTTCAGATAGGGTCTCACTTTTTGCCCAGGGCCAGCCTTGGATGACGATCCTCCTACCTGTGGCCTCCCTCATAACTGGGACCACAGGTATTTACTACCATGCCTGGCTTATTGGTTGTGATGGGGTCTCACTAACTTTTTTTTTTAATTTTTATTTCATTCATATGTGCATACAGTGTTTGGGTCATTTCTCCCCCCTTCCCCTACCCCCTCCCTTACCACCCAATCCCCTCTCCCCCCCACCCCCTCACTACCCAGCAGAAACTATTTTGCCCTTATCTCTAATTTTGTTGAAGAGAGAGTATAAGCAATAATAGGAAGGAACAAGGGTTTTTGCTGGTTGAGATAAGGATAGCCAAACAGGGAGTTAACTCGCATTAATTTCCTGTGCGTGTGTGTTACCTTCTAGGTTAATTCTTCTTGATCTAACCTTTTCTCTAGTTCCTGGTCCCCTTCTCCTATTGGCTTCAGTTGCTTTAAAGTATCTCGCTAACTTTTTTGCCTAGGGCTTTCCTGAAACCAAGATTCTCCTGCCTCAGACTCCCAAGTGCTGGGATTACAGGCTGCACCAACAGGCCCAGCTTCATTGTGATCTCTTAATGATATAATTAAAAGTTCTTAACTTCCTTCTTTCTCCAAGCTGTTTATATCTGTACAATGTACAAGGAAGGCGACTCAGAAAAGTCAAATAAGGAATAAAAGAACCAGAATTGCCCCACCAAGGAAGGCACAAAAACAAGCTTATATTCCATTCTAGCTCTATCCTAGACTCTAAATACCTGTAGATTCATGAAACATGCAGACTTTAAAAATAAAAGCCTAAATAGCACTGTTGCCTTTCCTTACACACCCACTCACCTCACCCACTTTAATAGCTGCCCCTGCGTTCTATCCGGAAATAGAGCATTTGTTTAGCCAGTCCCCGTTGGATGGAAACTTAGGTTGCTTTTGATGTGAATGATATCTAATGCCATAGTGGACACCCTTGTTCCCACACCTGAGACACTGGTCTCATTGCCTTAGGAAAAATTCTTAGAGAAGAAACTTGAGCTGGAGGTTGTCTGTGCCTATGCCAAATTTCTCCCAGAAAGAACTCTTGACTCTCCTAACCCCAAACACCAGGCAGAGCACACGCAGCCTGTTTCTCTGGGAGGCAGGAACTTGGAGTGTGCCCTGAGTGGCTTCTCTTTGGGTCGTTTAAAGCAGAGGTCACCCTGAAGAGGCGGAGGCACCACTGGATCTGCCCTCAGACTCCACCAAGGAGGAGGAATACCGCAGGAACATCTGGAAGGGCTTCCTTATCTCCATCCCCTACTCGGCCAGCATTGGGGGCACCGCCACTCTCACAGGCACAGCCCCCAACCTCATCCTGCTCGGCCAGCTCAAGAGGTAAAAGCAAATGTCCCTAGGCCCAAGGTTTCCACTCATTCAGGAATGGGGACACAGAGACGTGCAAACACACACACACAGAGCAATTCTCAGCTGTGCAGAACCTCCTTCCACTCGGTGGGGGGTGGGAAATGGGAAGGTGACTGTGTGAGTTGGGAATAAGACAAAGCAGGGTGACAGGGTAGATGTGACAAGATTGCAGTCCTATTGCAACAGGTTAGTCAGACTCCTCAGTCCTGTCTGCTAAGGTGACATTTGAGCAGACACCTAGAAGTGTGAGCGTGAGCTATGTGAACATAGGTTGGAAGAGCTTTTCAGGCAGAGGGAACAGCCAGTAGTACAAAGGCCTTGAAGTGGGGCTGTTCCTGGAGAGTCGCAGGGATCAGCAAAAGACCAAGGACAGAGGGTGTATGGTAGCAGGTGCCTGAAGTCTCAGCTCCTCCAGAGGCAGGAGGATCGCTTGAGCCCACAAGTTAGAGACCAGTCTGGGCAACAGAGCAGGACCCTGTCTCAAGAAAGACAAAGGAGGCTGGAGAGGTGAGAGGGATAAGGTTTAAGAGTAGCATGGTGAGAGCTTTCCTCCAACTGAAGTATGGGGCGTTGGGAGACAGAGCACAGGAGCCACCCAATTGTTCTGAAAGCCAACCCCAGCTGGAGGTTGGAAGGAGCCCAGAAAAGCCCTCCACCCACCAGCAGGATCCTCAGCCAAGGGTGTTCTGCCTGGAGTAAGTCTACCTTGCAGCAAGAGCGTTCAGTGATGGGCGGTGGCAGTCACGCAAGGGAATAGAAGAGAAGGTTCTATTATCCTAGCTTGTTTTTTAAGGTCTGAAAAGATCTAATCATGCCAAGTGCTGGTGGCTCACGCCTGTAATCCTAGCTATTCAGGAGGATCACGGTTCGAAGCCAGCTGGGGCAAATAGTTCACAAGACCCTATCTCATAAAAACCCATCCCAAAAGAAGAAAGGGCTGATGGAGTGATTCAAGCAGTGGAGTGCTTGCATAGCAAACATGAGACCCTGAGTTCAAACCCCAGCACTGCCAAAAATAAATAAAAAGATCCAGTTTTTCAAGGTTCCACATCTGTGATTTTTCAGATTCTGAGAAGCTGGGGTTTCTAAAGGTTTTTGTGGGTTTTTTTTTTTTTTTTTTTTGCAGTGCTGGGGAATTGAACTCAGAGTCTGGCAGTTACTCTACCACTTGAGCCACATCTCCAGCCTGTGTAGACATCATTTGTCTTGCTGGACAGGCTCTAGCATGGCCATTGTCGGGGAGCCAACGGCAGCTGAGTCTTAGAGTTTGTCGTAGTCCCACCTGCCTGCTTCACTGGGGCAGCTGCGTGGCACAGGAGCACTGCAGGGCACCAGCGAGGCCACTGGGTCAGAACCCAGCATCCTGCAGAAGAGAAAGGGGGGGAGCAGCCTGTTGTGTGAGGAGCCCGCCCCCGTGGGCAAGGCCGCGGGATGGGGGGCTGCCTCACCTCCTACCCTTTCCCAGTTTCTTCCCGCAGTGCGACGTGGTGAACTTCGGCTCCTGGTTCATCTTCGCCTTCCCCCTTATGCTGCTGTTCCTGCTGGTGGGCTGGCTCTGGATCTCCTTCCTGTACGGGGGCATGAGCTTGCGGTAACTCACGTTTTCTCCTTGGGGAAGCTGGGCCAAGAAGCCCGAGCTAGAAAACAGGAGGTGTGTCATATACTCAGGTCTTCACTTGACTATGGGGATGGGGTGTCCTGTCTGCCACACCCACGCCCACAGTTAGTGCTTTTCAACTAAGGCGAACAGTCATGGCCAGAGGACAGGGGCCGACAGGGTTCCCCATTTCATGGGGCCCTGCTACAGAAGATAACCTGAGTGAAGATAAGACACGAAATAATACCAAATCGTATTAGGAGGGAAAATACTCTGTTAGCGACTCTCCTCAAATCAACCTGCTTATGTCTAGGGAAAACTCTTTCCCAGGTACGAGGGAAATTTTAGCATCTCTCTGACATTTACCCACCGCCTTTTGAATAAAGAAGGAGCAAGCTGCGAGTCCGATGACAGTGTCAAGATAAAATGTGCTTTGATGTCCTGTTTGATTTCATGTTTCTTTCTACTTGAGACAATGATTCTTATTCACGTCTATGGGTGTGATACAGTTTTCTATTTAACTCAGTCTCTTTAGCGACAGTGGTGACTGTGAGGAAGATATTAGGGAACATGCAGCAGGCAGCATAGGAATGTAGCAATGGTGGTGAAGGTACATTCTGAATGCCTAGCACTTGGGGCAGCTTGGGGCTGCAGAGATAGGAGCTCCAGCTCAGAGCTGGGGTGGTGTGTCATGAAAACCCAGTAGCCTCCACTCATCTCCTAATCCCAAACCCTAACCCTAACCCTAAACCCCAACCCCAGCCCCTATCCCTAACCCTAAACCCTAGCCCTAGCCCTAATCCTAACCGTAAACATCACAGAGCAATACAGACAGGTGTGTGCAGGTGTGCCTGCTTTGGCTATGAGCCATATATTCCCCCCAAACAGGTACCCACTCTTACTGGTTTCCTGGGGGCTGTTCTAGAGTTTCTTTAAGCAACGTTAAACAGACACAAATAGATTTTTCTGGTGACTGGTCCTCCTGACGATTTCATTCTGCATGTTAGCAAGCATTTCATTTTTATAAGAGAAATTTCCAGAAGTAGGATTTCTGGATCAGAGAAGAAACACATTTTTATTTTAGTAGACATTGTTAAATCATTCTCCCTGAGAATTGTACTAACTGGCTCTCCATTCACGACGTGTGGGACAGCCTGTTTTCCTGCAGAGAAGTGGATTTTTAATACTCAGAGAGGGAAATAATTTGTGTTTATTTTATTATGAGGGATTTGGAGCAAGTTTCCATGTGGTTGGGAGACAGCAGTATTTCCTGTCCCGTAAGCAGGAAATCCAAGCATTCGAGAACCTTTGTACATTTTTCAAATGGCTTGTTGGTCTTGGTCTTACTGATTTCTAGTGCTCTTTCTGTTAGAGAACATAGTGTTTATTCTGCAATATGAGATGTAAAATTTTTTTCCTGATTAGCCTTTTAACTTTACTTTTTTCCCATGCAGAATTCCTTTAAAATCTTTTATGTTTGTGAATTTGTCAATATTTTTTCATATAGCTTCAGAAATTTCAATTACAACATAGAAAGGTTTTCTCATTACAAGAGTTTATAAAAGAATGGTTCCATGTTTTCTTCTAGTATTTTTATATGTTTTATATTTGAACCTCTGATCTGTATGGAGCTCATACAGATCATTGTAAGGCTTGAAACCAACTTCATTTTTTTGACCCAATCGGCCACCATACCTTAAATGTTAGTTACCCTAATTCCATTCAGTGACACCCCAAACTTAACTTTTGATGAAACCACTTTATCTGTCTTTGTTTGCTTGTGCTTTTGGTGTCCTACCTAAGAAACTGCTGGCTAATCCAAGGCCATGAAAATTTATGCCTACCTTTTTTTCTAAGAGTTCCATGACATTAGTTCTTGTATTTAGACCTTCAGTTCATTTGGGGTGAAATTTTGTGTGTGGCATGAGGTCGGGGTCCAAGTCCTTCGTTGTGTGGCTATCCAATCACCACGTGTTGTGATCTTGGTGCTCTTGTCAAAAATCAGTTTCCGGAGAGGGGTGGGTTTGTTTCTGGACTCTGTTCCATTGATCTGTGTCCATCACCTGTACTGAATAGCCCATCTTTCCACACCAGTCTGAGACACCAACTGTTTTTGTGTTTGGTGGGACTGGGATTTGAACTCAGGGCTTTGTGCTCTATGCTCTACTATTTGAGTCACACCTTCAGTTCATTTTGCTCTGATTATATTTGGCAAACTATTTGCCTGAGCTAGTCTTGAACCACAGTCCTCCTGATCTCTGCATCCTGAGTAGCTAGAATTATAGGCGTGCGCCATGGCACCTGGCTGGCTGAGATACCAGCTTTACCGCAGGGTGACTGATGGAGCTGATTTCTAGGCTTTTTGTATCACTCCATTGGTTTGTCTGTTTATTCAAGTGTCTGTTTGACTCTCAAAAGGATTTGAAGCCTGGGAGTCATGTGACTAATCACTTCACAGTTTTAAAAGGTCACCTGAGCTACAGGTGGGGACACCAATTTTAGGAACGTAAGACAGAAACCAGGCTGACACCTGGCTCCAGAGCAGAGACTGCGGCTTGGCCAGATGGTGTTGGGGTGGGGGTGGGGGTGGGGGTGGGAGGGTGGCAGAGGGGAAGTCCAGCACACCCGCCACAGCCCCTGCTAATCTGCGCCTTTTTGTTTCAGGGGCTGGAGGAAGAAGAAGTCACAGATAAGAGCTGACGCAGAGGACAAGGCTCGAGCTGTGATTCGGGAAGAATTCCGGAACTTGGGACCCACCAAGTGCGTGGAGTGCTGGGGAAGAGGAGCCACCTCTGCCTACCCTGGCTGAGTCCCAGGGGGACAGCGGGACCCACAGCTGGGGGGCTTGGAGAGAGAGGATGGGAGCTACCTGGCACAGCACAGTTGTCCTCTTGCCCTGGTGCTGGGGTGGTTACCTTGAGGACCGAAAAGCCCTTCAGAGCGTGCTCAGGTGGGGACCCGCCCCCTCCACCTAAGGTTCCCTTCCCCCCTGGCGCAGGGGACATCTGACACCATCTCCCGATGGTAGTGGGAACAACTAGGCCTCAGCAACTTCTGTCCAAGGGCTGCTTCTGCCACTCCTTCCTGTGTGACTTTGCTCAGGATGCCAGCCCTCTCTGGGCTCTGCGCCCCAATCTGTGAGATGGATACAATGGCTGCTGCTTCCTCCAGCGTTCTGTCTTTCCACTCCTGCACACCCTCTGTCTGCGTCTGTCCTCTTTCTGTGCATGTCACCCCTCAGGGTGTCTGTCTGTCCCTGTCTGTGTGTGCTTATCTGTGTGTCTCTATGTGACTGTTGCTCTCTCTGTCCACCTCTGTTTCTGTTGTCTTTTTTTCCACTTTTTTGCCTTCGACTCTGTCTACTGTTTTCTTTCTCTCTGTCTTGTTTTTCCCTAGGATCCTGAAAAATCCCTGATGAAAATAACATGGGGTGGTGGTGTTTAGACATGATCCTGAGGCAGTGGGGGCCTGGACAGGAATCAGTGACACAGTGGAACATCCTGCCCTTATTCTGGGGACTCCCTGGGAGTGGAGGCTTCCTCTTGGCTTTCTCAGAGGTAGTCTGGACCAGTCCTGCCTGTGGGCACCTGCCTGAGCCCAGGGTCTCCACCACTCCTGTGTCTCTGTGCCACAGGTTTGCCGAGCAAGCCGTTTTCATTCTGTTCTGCGCATTTGCCATCCTCCTCTTCTCCCGGGATCCGAAGTTCATCCCTGGCTGGGCCAGCCTCTTCGACCCTGGGTGAGATTCTGGGGCCCCTCAGGATGGAGTCCAACAGGGAGGATTCTGGGATGGAGCACGTGGAGCTGGAGGGGTAGCACAGCTGGGAGCCCTGAGCTGTCTTTGCACTCCTTGTCTCATGTAACTATGTGCTTATAGCTCCTTCTCTGCCTCTCACATGAGTCTGGGATTAGACAATAAATTATTTGGTTCTCAGGTGTTAAGAGCCCTGACTTTGAAATCAGACAAAACTGGCTTAGAGTCTGTTCTGCCTCTTGTGAGCTGCCTGTCTCTGAACAAATCCATCCTCCCTCTCTCCCTCCCTCCTTCCTTCCTTCCTTCCTTCCTTCCTTCCTTTCCTTCCTTCCTTCCTTCCTTCCTTCTTCCCTCCCTCTCTCCCCCGTCCTGCCTCCCTTCCCTTCCTCCCTTTCTCCCTCCCTTCCCCCCTCTCTCCCTCCCTTCCCTTCCTCCTCCTTTCTTCCTTCCTCCCTTCCTCTCCCCCTTCCCTCTCTCTTCCTCCCCCCTCCCTCTACTCATTTCTGGAGAACCTGTTGCACACTGAGCCTTCCACTGGATGTCAGGGATGAGCAAAGGCACGTACTTACACAATAAAATAACTGCTCGTTAGACCAAGTGCCACGAAGAAGAGTGAGCCGGTTCTGTTATAAAATGATGGGGGGGTGGAGGGCATTGACTTTGGATAGCTGTGGAAAGAACCAAAGCTCAAGAAAGGTGGTGGAAAAAGCAGTGGAGACCCTCTGGGAATGTCCACTGAAGCCCCAGGTGGAACGGACTCAGCAGGTCTGAAGGATGGACAGGAGCCCAGTGTGATCTGGCAGGAAGGGGACAGTAGATGAGATATGGCTGGAAAGGTGGGAGAGGGGCCAGGTCAGAGGGTCTTTGGGTCTTTTTTCCATGAGAGTAGTGGGCAACTATTGGAGGTTTTAAGTTCCTTAAATCTCTTTGTGCCTCAGTTTCCTCATCTATAAAATGCTATTGCAATAGTACATTTTGAACTCAGGGCCTCACTCTTGCTAGGCAGGCACTACAGTGCTTAAGCTGTGCCCAGCTCTTTTTGCTTTAGTTATTTTCTGGATAGTCTTGAGTTTTTACATGGGACTGAGATCCTCCTCCCTAAGTCTCCTGCGTAGATGGGATGACAGACACATGCCACCAAGCCCTCCTACTTGGATGAGATGGAGTATCACTATCTTTTTGCCTGTGCTGGCCTTGAACCTCGATTCTCCTGATCTCTACCTCCCAAGAGGCTGCGCATGAGTCATGGTCCCGGCCCTAATAGTTCATGTCTTACTGGGTCCTTCTGAGGGTGAAAGAGTTACCACAGCCAACCCTCCATATCCGCGGGTCCCTCACCCATGCATTCAACCAGTGTGGGTCAACAATATTTGGGAAAAATTGCTTCTGTACTGAACATGTACAAGACTTTTCTCCTTGACATTATTTATATATCATTTGCATTGTCTTCAGCATTGTAAGTAATATAGAGATGGTTTAAGTATGCAGGAGGAGGGCATTGAGCCTATGGAAATGCTCCTTCTGTTTCACAACCTTGAGCTTGCACGGGTTTTGGTGTCTGTGGGGAGCCCTGTACCACGCCCCCGCAGGTCCCCCAAGACAGCGATAGAAGTCAATCGATTAGAATGGCAAGTGGGAAGACCTCAATCATTAGCTATATTTATCAGGCAAAAAAGGAAACAAAATGGGGCATGATAGCAGGGGCAAAAGTGTAGGTGAGGAGAAAGGATAGGAGATACGACACATCTAGATGTCCTCTTGTCTTCAAGACCAGGGCCCGGCAAGCTACACCTCACGGGGCAAATCAGCCAGCACTTGCTTTTGAATGTTTTCACATTTTTAAATGGCTGGGGAAAATTAAAAAACAAACAATATTTTGTGACACATGAAAATTATACGAAATTCACATTTCAATGTTTATAAAAGTTTTATTGAAACACAGACACACTCGTTCACTTATGGGTTGACTATGACGCTTCCATGATACAAAGTCAAATTTGAGTAGTTGTGACAAAGACCGTGAGGCTGCAAAGGCAATTGTATTTACTGTGTGGCTTTTAGAGAGATCCTTTGCTGCCCCTGGTCAGGGGAAGGTTCGACAGCTTGAGTGAAGGTAGTAATAATGGAGATGGAGCAGTTAAGATGCTGCAAAGTTACATGTAGTACGACTTGCACTAGGTTTGGTTTGAGGGTGTGAGGAAAGAAGAGCATTCTTTAGGGGGCTGGAGGGGTTCTCCAAGTCCACCGGGCACTCTGGCTAGGTTAGACTTGTCAACCCATGGTGTCTTCCACATACCCCAGCAGACTGTTGGGTGCACAAGACTGGAGGACAGCCTCGACTGGATGGTTCTGGAAAGAGCCGATGGTTAGGAAGGGTGAAGGTAAAAGCGGTGGAGACACTGGGAGTGTCCCCGGAGGCCTGAGGTAGGAACGGACTCAGGGGAGGTGCTTAGTCTGCAGGGGCAGGTACGAGAGTCACTGTACACATTTGGAACTTAACACTGTCATAGGATGTGTTGGGCTGAGTCGGGGAATATAGCAGGGAGTCTGAGGATCTGTTGAGGGACCCCAACACTGAGCAGTGGGACACAGCACAAGGATCCTGTTCGAGAAGGTCAGAGGCAGCCAGGGAGCTATGGGTCGCCCTGGTCACAAGAGAAAGTGCTTTACAGATCACAGGACACTGTGTCAAGTTCTCATGTGAGCTGGGACAGGAACAGATGGGCCACACGACTGCTGCATTTGGTGGGTTCTGATGATTTTGGCCAGCACCACCCAATGGAGATAAAATGTTAGTCGCAGGTATATTTTAAAAATTATTTTTATGGTATTGGAGTTTAACAGTCTTCATGCTTGCTAGGCAGGTGCTCTTCCACTTGAGCCACCCCTCCAAGCCCTTTTTGCTTTGGTTATTTTGGAGATAGGGTCTCGCTTTTTTGCTTTTTGCCCAGGCCACCTGGACTGTAATCCTCCTATTTTATAATTCTTGCCATAGCTAGGATGACAGGCATGTAGTACCACACCCAACTTTTTTCCTTTGAGATGAGGTCTCAGGAACTAATAACTGGGGCTGGTGTGGAACCACACTCCTCCCGATCTCAGCCTCCCAAGGAGCTCTAAGGGTCTCCCTGGTGAAATGGGTGAGAAAAGTTCTGATCTGCTGAAAAAAAAATAGTTATCACTTCATGGAGCCATAAGAACTGTCTCTTATTACTATTGCTATTTTTAATTCTTCCAAAATATAAATTTTTTCAGATGAAAAATGTGTGTTATAAGCTTTCCGTAATACAGAAAACCATAGCATCTTAGGATCCAGTTCTGATATGCATCTTTTCTGGCTTTAAGAAATGCCTATTGCCAGGTGCAGTTGCTCACGTCTGTGATCCCAGTTACTACAGAGGCAGAGATCGGGAGGGTCACTGTTAAAGGCCAGCCCAGGCAGAAAGTTTGAGATCCATCTCAACCAACAAAATAGGACTGTATACATTTGTCAAAACTCTTGGAACGTACCCTAAAAAGAGGTGCATTTTATCTCATGTTAATTACGCTTCTATAAAACACAAGACAATTAGCTGAAAAGAACCTCAATGAAATTCAAGATTTCCTAACAGAAATATGGTCACACTAAACATATTACTTGTGATGTTCTTTTTCCTTTTTTAATTAGCAAAGGTATGTACACTGACAAAAAATTCAAATGATACTGAATTGAAAAAGTAAAAGCTAGATCTCCTTCATCTACAATCTGAACAACTGGGTGTGTGACGTTCCAGGTACACACACCTCTGTCCACACACGCACGGACCTGTGTACACACATGTGCAAGACTGAAAGCACAGTACTGTGGCCGTGGACCGCTTGCTAGTTCTAACTTACTTCTTTTTTAAACACTCCATAAATTTATGGAAGGAGAGCACCTTTGTTTAATTAATTCATTCCTGATTGGCCTGTGACTGATACTACAAATTAAACCCTGCTTTTGAAAAAAAATTGTATTTCTACGTCAATACACAAGAGTGGATGTTATCTTTCATCTTTTTTTTAAACACACAAGGGTTGTTCTGATATGGGTTGAACACAATTTATTTAACATGTTTCTGTCAACAGCCTTCCATTTTGCCTTACTTTTTCCAATAATGAAACCCTGCACGTAATCTGTGTACCGAGTTTACTTTCTTCTGAGGGTAATTCCTGTAGCAGCTGGACCAAGGAGTCTTCATATGTGAAAGTCTGAAACACTTGCAGCTGTCTTGTCCCCGTGAAGGCTGAACTCATTTGCTCTCCCAGTGCCAGTGTCTGTTCCCAACGCTCTCGCCACACTCAGGCTTTTGAGCTTTTTGAGCCTCTGAGCACCTGGGTGGTGCAGCAGTGGTGTTTTTATTTGTGTTTCTCTGGCCGCAGTGGGATTGGCCACCCTTTCCAATTGCTTAGCTATCTGAGCGCTCTTCTTTCTGAACGTGGGAGCCAAATAGCTTCGTTAGCCATGGACTCTGGCCTTCATTGAACTTGGAACCAGAAAGTTGTGAGGCCCATCTCTTCCACAGGCCATGGTCTGGCCTTGAAAACTGTCTCTGGTCTCTGACCTTGGGTTTCTCATCTGAAACAGAAGACGCTTGCCCTGAGGGCCTCATGTCTACCAAGGTTCCACAAAGATACCCTATGGGTGATTGGAAGGTAGCAGTTAGGTTTGGAGGGGCTGTAAGGCTGGGGATCTGGGGTGAAGGGGCCGCAGCTATGTGTGGTGAGCTGCCTGTCCCAGGAGAAGCTCAAGCATCTTCTGGACCAACACACAGGGCTCTCACAGGAGTCCAGGCTAGGCTGATTTGGAAGCTCCGTGGACTCCAATATCCTGTAGCTCTCAGATTTTTCCCTGTTTGGTCAGTCCCTCCTCTGAGGTCTTTGGACTGGGAGGACAGGGACTTGTTTGGCCCTGGATAAAGGCCTTTGCCTCCATAAGTGGCAGTATCCATGCTGGGTACAGTGTGGTATGGTGGCCAGCGGCCCAGCTGCCCACAGTGCCTCTTCCCAGCAGGCCTTATTCCCTTGTACAAATCCTCCTTTGCAAATCGGCCAGACCGTGGTGTGCTGAGAAGCCAGGGCCTCATGCTTTGGGGCTTTCTCATTGCAGGTTCATTTCCGATGCTGTCACCGGCGTTGCCATTGTCATCATCTTGTTCTTCTTCCCATCAAAAAGACCCTCTCTCAAGTGGTGGCTTGATTTCAAAGGTAAGATACCCAAGGCTGGGTCTCCACGGGTCCAGGCGAGACCAGGACTCAGGCCTTGGGCGTCAGTGGCCTGGAGCAGCTGCCCTGTGCTAACCACATGGTTCTGCTTGTCCCCATGTGCTGTCCGAGTGGTGACCTTGTCTGGGGATTTCAGGCCCAAGGTGACAATCCAGGACAGGTGCTAGCACATATAGTCCCTGCAGCCAGATTCAGCAGCTGTCTGTTTCTGTAGAACTTGTGAGCTCAGAATGGTTTTCACATTTTCAAATGGTTGAAAAGGAACCATTTCCTGACACGTGAGCATTACGTGAACTTCAGGTTTCAGTGTTTGTAAATAAAGCTTTGCATTTCCTTCAGAAATGTGTGGGAGTTTATTTTCTTTACATAACTATGTAGACAAGGGCCTCAATTTTGCTTCTGAGCCTACAAAGCCAAACAGATTGACTTTCTGGCCTTTTACAGAAAACTATGTCAGCCCCTTCGCCCAAAGCAGGAGTTATGACTCAGCTGGGTTTAAAGGGAAGAGGAACTGGTAGGGTGTAGGAGCAGGGCTGGGGTTGCTGACTAAAGGTATAACGTGGTTTTAGTCACGAAGGGGGCCCTGCCCAGTCTGCAGGCCATCTTCAGACGGCATCGACCACTCACTGAGTTCCCAGCAGAGGTCCACCAGCACCTGTCACTGGGGAGGCAGCTGCAGCTAGCCCTTTTCACCTGGGGCAGCAAGATGGGCTCTGGACTGAGTCAGGGAACAGTAGGCACAGTCCAACTACTTTCTATTGTTGAAAATTAAAAACAGAGGACTAGGTCAGTGAGGCTGAGAGCCCAGCATCTGGCCAGGAGTTCCCAGGGCTCCACAGCAGCTGCAGCATGGCTGGGCCCGGAGGAGGCTGGAACAAGGTCCCAGGATGCCTCACTATGGGCTAGTGGCCTCCACAGTGGGGCAGACTCAGCTCAGCTGCCAGCTCCACGTCTCTGCTTCCAGCTGGTTTCCAGCAGCCACTCTGTGGTCTGCTGACCTCTGCAGAGCTGCTGCTGCTCCCTGGGTCTTGCCTATGGATGGCTTCATTTTCAGTTCTGGTTTTACCATCTTCATTCTGCCTGCTTCCTCCCAGTGCCCATTCCAGAAGCTTCTTATGGCTCCTCTTTCTACACCATTCCCTAGTGTCTGCTCCTCATTGAACTCCAGCAGGGCGAGCCCTCCTGCAGTGCACTCTTTGCTCTCTCACCTCTAGTTGTCTCTTCTCCTGGCTGTTTCTGTTCCCCTCGGACGCTTCTGAGAGCGAGAATCCAGTTGGTCCTCCTTGTTCTTATTAGCAGATCTCCCCCAAAGGCCTACTGGCCACCTCATGAGATGCCCACTCCTGGCTTTGTCCCCTATTCAGACTCAATTCCCAGTTCTTTCTCTTGACTGGGTTGTGAGGGAGGCACCATCTTTGAAACCGAGAGCAGCCTCTGCACCTCAACGAAGGCAGCCATAGAGGATGAAAATAGTGACCAGTGAGCCAGGTGCCAGTGGCCTGTAATCCCAGCTATTCAGGAAGCAGAGATCAGAAGGATTGCAGTTTGAGGCCAGCCTGGGCAAATCACAAAACCCTATCTTGAAAATACCCAACACAAAAAATGGCTGGTGGGGTGGCTCAAGTGATTAAGTACCTGCCTAGCAAATGGTAGACTCTGATTCAAACCCTAGTACCAACAAACCAAACAAAACAAAAATAGTGGACAGTGGTGGATTTGTGCAAACCTCACCAGCCCAGGATACTTACCAGGGTAGATGCTACTCTGTTTCCACGAATTGTCACTGGGCTGGAAAACAGGACTTATTTTCTCAGATTTGCTGATGTCTTAAGAGAAGCCAATAATCTGGGTTTCCGTATGAAATCTCCTGATTTTAACTGTTGACAACTAGTTCAAATTGCAGAGTGAATACACAGGGTCCAAAAGCAGTGACACTAAACACTTACGTGTTTAAGTTCAGTGCAGAGAGGTGCAGAGAGGTGTATCGCCTGCCTTCCTCTTTTTCTTTCCCTCTCCCTCTCCCTCCCATCTCTCTCACTCTCTCTCTCTCTCTCTCTCAATCTGTAGTACTGGGCATGAAACCCAGAACCCCTGGGTTTCTCTACCTCTTAAGCCACGCCCCCCCACCCCAGGTTCTCAAACTGGCGTTCCAGCCTTGCCCCATGGGCCATGGGCAGGAAGGGGTCTCCAAGTGTACTGCTGGTCCTCTGGCCACCACTTGGCAGAGGTGGCACTTTGTAGTATTCAGCACCCCAGGACTTCCGTGCAGCCTTGGAGATGGCCAGTCTTTCTCCATGGAGAGAAGGTGACCTGGTAAAGGTCACACAGCACGTTAAAAAGAGAGAGGATGCAGAAACCAGGCCACCTGTCTGCTCAGATCCAGCGATGGAACGCTACCCCTCTACCCAGTGCCAAATCCGGCCACCATCACCTTTGTAAACAGAGCTTTTGGCACCTCTGCCATACTGTCCCCTGTCTCTACATTGTCCTTGGTTGCTTCCTTGCGATGGGGACGGAGCAGTCACCTCCCAGACAGCAGGTCTGGCCTGCAAAGCCCAAATCTTCCACTCTCTAGCCTGGACAGGAAAGGCTTGCCAGTCCCTTCCCCCAGCGTAACCAGTACCACTCACTGTCACTTTGAGGAAGTAAAAGCATGAGTAATGTCACAGCCAGAGGACCCTTAGCTCTGTTTCTCTGAATGTCCTTCCTCTTTAACCCCGTACACGTTCAAACATAAAGAAAAGCCTTTTCTCTTGTAAATGAGGATAAAAATAGCACTTGGCCACAAAGGCTATTGGGACATTTAAATAATGCCCTGTGCGTGGAATGCCTGATTCCAGAACATTCTCAAACTGTGGGAGCGATGAAGATTACGTTCATTCTGAACACAGCAGTAACCCCATCGTGACTCTTGTGGGGTTTCTCCCTAAAGCTCCAAAAACTACACTGGAGCCAGTCCTTGCCTTCCTGGGGCCCCGAGTGTCTCACAGAGATGGGGTTTCAGGGCCCTGAGTGTGTGCTGGGTCCCTTTCTCTGCCCAGCTCCCAACACGGAGACAGAGCCCCTGCTGAGCTGGAAGAAGGCGCAGGAGACCGTGCCTTGGAACATCATTTTGCTCCTGGGAGGTGGCTTCGCCATGGCCAAAGGCTGCGAGGTAAGAGCCGGGCGTGGGGCGCAGGCCTGGGAGGCTGGGCAGGTCCCGCCTGCAGCTCCAGGGCAGGAGCAGGGGGACAACAGGGGCCTGCAGGCTGGTTTCCTGCTAGCCAGATTGGGATCATCAAATCCAGGCTGGCTCTAGAGTCTGTGCTTCTGACCCCTGTGACATAATGTCTGATAAGAATCACGATTATTTAATGCTGTTATTAATAGGATTCTAGAGGGCCCTGTGAGCTCAGGGTCAGGGCCAGGACACAGCAGCAGTTTCAGGGTTGGTCACTCTCTGGGCGTTGCAAGTCAGGATCAATGGCCCAGGCCTGAAGAGAGTGCCAACTAAGGATCTAATGTTTACGTAATGCGTTACAGCATTTAACCCTCATTGACCCTACATGGGGGGAATGTTTTAGTCGCCATTTTACAGGTGGGAAGACTGAGGCATGGAACCTTTAAGCAGGTCTCCTGAGGTCATAAAATAGCACTCTGTGTAAGAGCTGGGGTTCAAACTGATTTCCAAGTCCATGGTCCTTACTCTGCCCTCAAGAGGACATTGCAAGGCACCAGGCAGTGACTCGGTTCTTCACCAACCCCACTGAGGCTCCTTTTATAAAGATGAGGAAGCAGAGACAAAAGGAGACCAAGAACTCACCCACTTGTGCAGCCAGGAGAAGGTGGAGCAGGGACGCCAGCCCAGAGCTCAGGACACTGGGCTCCACCCCACTCCTACCTCTCAGCCACAGTGGTCAGTGGCAGCCATACCCAGCTAAGGGTCCATCTGAAATAAGGAAACCTGAAACTCCTTCTTGTATCGCTTCCCTTTG